>NW_006782421.1:964610-973417 GCF_000442215.2 Lipotes vexillifer
AAAAAAAAAAAAAAAAAAAAAAAAAAAAAAAAAAGAAGAAGTTTCAGTCGATCAGGATGTGCCCATCATGTATGGTCACCACAAACCCCATCGCAACAAGACCTTGGTGTCATGTAAAGATTTCCAAGACGTGTTGGCAAGAACCAACGCTGGATTCATGCAATCCATGAACAGCAACAGGGCCTTGACGTCTGAGGCAATGAGACTTGATCCAGCATCACCTCCAGGGATGAGGAAGTGTTGGCAGCAAAGGGGGAGAAGTTGCAGCCCTTGCTCTGCGCGTCCCCTCACCTGGCTGTGGAGGAAGGACTGAAGCGAAGGCCCAGTACGATGTGCTGCCTTGGCACTGGGAAACTGGGAGGGCGTTGAATGTCCTGCCTGTAAATTCCACCCCCCCCCCACCGCAAAGCTGCTCCCATGGGTGAGGTCCCTTAGCCACACAACCCTCCCCACCGAGGGACCAGACACACTTCCTGCTTGTCCCTGAGTGGTGCCTTTCAGTCTGCTGTGCATCCATGGAGTTTTTCAAAGGAGCCAATGTATCCTTCCAGGGGAGCCAGGGGGCGTGTTGCCCTCTTGCTACCACAAAGCCCACCCACCTCCCAGAAACCTTCGTCACTCAGGCTGTGCCTGAGTGCAGCCCCCGTGACCCTGCATCATGTGCGGTGTCCTCCTCTCCCGGGGTGAGGCTGTGTGACCCATGAGCAGTTGGTCTCATCTGTCAGGTGGTACGAATTACTCCATCGCATAACCCTAGGGCATCGCGTAACCCTAGGCCAGGAATCCCTCCCTCACCGATGGGATGAACAGGAGGCAGTTAAAACACTGGTCTCTAGAGAAGGTTCTGGGGTCTCCTCAGCAGCAGCCTTGGCGGTGCTGGGAATATCAGTGCTCATCTGCTCTGTGGTTGGGCGCCTTTGCTCGTCTTGGCTCCGGACCCCAGCTGCCTTCTCCTCATGGCGCTCTTGGACGTGGCCACCTCCCCTCTCCCGAGAGCTCCACATCTCTTCTCATCCACTCTCCCAGCAGCCCAAGGAGTCAGGAGGGAAACGTAAACACTAACCCCTATTTGACAGGTGAGGGCCTTGGGCTTGAAAAAGATTGTGGTCTTGGTGGAGGCCACACCCCTGACCTGGAGGAACTGGCCGTGTCTTCCAGTGCTGGCTCTGGGGACCCTTCACTGGTTCCCGAAGGGCATTTGGAGTTCAAGGCCAAGACAAGCAGAGGTGACTCATTCACTAATTCTTTCACTGTGGCCGCTCTTGGGGAGTAAAGGCAGAGAATCTCACCCTCCTCTTCTTTGCAAAGTTCCCAGCCTTCCAGAGGGGATGAAAGACTCAGGATTAGAATGTGTTGAAGCCAAAATATGGCTCCCAGTACCTTACTCTGTTCCGTTTCCATTGTGTGTTGGCTTCCTAGGGCAGCTGGAACAATCACAAAGTGGGCGGCTTGAGACAGAAATGTGTTCATTCATAGTTCTGGAAGGTAGAAGTCTGAAGTCAAGGTGTTGGCAGGGCCGTGCTCTCTCTGAAGGCTCTAGAGAAGAATCGTCCCTGCCTCTTCCAGCTTCTGGTGGCCCCAGCGGTCCTTGGCATTTCTTGGCTTTCAGCTGCAGCACTCCAGTCTCTGCCTGTTCTCTCTGTGTCTCTCTGTGTCCTTCGCTCTCTTTAGAAGCCAGTCATTGGATTTAGGGCCCACCCTGATCCAGTGTGACTCCGTCTTAATGAATCACATCTGCAAAGACCCTAATTCCAAATAAGATCACATCCCGAGGTTCTGGGTGGACGCGAGTTTCGCGGGGGCCACTCTTCAACCCACTGCCCGTTGTCCTTGTCGGTGTGGTTGATCAGCAGCTCTTGGGTCACCCCCACTGACTCCAGCTAACCCTGCAAGCTGGGTGCTGTTCCTGGTTCGCTGAGAACATTCTCATCTCAACACTCCTTCTAAACCCACCCTCTTCCTTCACAAGCCGCCCCTTCTCCTGCATTCCCTAGGTTGGCGCATAGCGCAGCCATGTATCCAGATAGGACTCATGCCAGAAACTTGGAGGTCAGTCTCAACAGCTCGTACCCCTCACTTTCTCTGCCTCCAAACCTAAAAGCCACACAATCTCCTATGTGTTTATTCGCACACCTCTCACCTCCGCTCCACGCGTCTCATTTCTGCTTTCTGTCGTCATCACCTTTCACCTGGACCCTACGAACATTTCCCACCCCCATCCACCCTGCACTGGAATCAGCTAAAATATAAAACTGGCCGGGGCGTTCCCAACACCCCTTTGAAAATCCCTTGAAAGTGATGGACCCTCAGCTTTGGAAAAAGTGCACATAGGCGTGTATCACACAACTTCCCACAGAATTTCAAGGGCCTCACAAGATCCCATTACCCACAGGGCAAAGCTTCTCAAACCTTACATCACCTGGGGATCTGGTGAAAACGCTGGTTCCATCTCCATGCAACCGGGCAGGCCCAAGAGTCTGCATTTCTCCCAGCTCCCCGCTGAGGCAGATGTAGGTGGTTCTTGGACCACAGTTTGAGGGGGTGCATGATCACCATAGTGACCAGTTATTGTATCATCTTTAATCCCTCCAGCAACGCTCTACGGGTGGCATTATTAGGTTAAAAAACTGAGTTTTACAAACTTATGGTTACCAAAGGGGAAAGGGTCTGGGGCATAAATTAGGAGTATGGGATTAACAGATCCACGCTACTATATACTAAAATAGAATAGATAAACGACGGAGATTTACCGTATAGCACAGGGAACTATATTCCATAACTTGTAATAACTTATAATGGAAAAGAATCTGAAAAAACATGTTTATATAACTGAATCACTTTGCGGTACACTTGAACACAAAATTGTAAATCAGCTATGCTTAAATTTAAAAAAAACTCGGAACAAAACTGAGTTTTAGCCAGAGTAAGTCAACTGCCTAAGATCGTACCACCGCCACGAGCAGAGCCAAGATCTGAGCCCAGATCTGTCCATCTCTAGGTTCTCTGCCTTTAACCCCACACAAAAATGCCCCACAAACCTTTCCCGTCTCTTGTCACCAAGGCAGACGGACTGTCCTCTCCTTGGGTTCCTCTGGGCCAACAACCTCCTTAAAGGCACCTGTAAGGTTTTCATCGTGATGATCTGTTTACACGTCTGTCTTCTGTGGCTTTGAACTCCAGCCCTTGACTGGGGCTCCACAAAGCTTTGAGTGACTGGGTTGGTCTTGCCTCCCCTGACCCGACCCCCGGCTGGGCACCCCCTCTGGAAACTCAGCCTGAGACTGCTTTTACCTTCTTGTTCGGTCAGCAGGCACCCCCTGGCTGCAGGAGACCGGAGAGGAGAGGCCGGGCGCACTCCATCCCGCCAGAGGTAATTGTGTCTCTCGGCCGAGAGCCGGGCCCCTGCTCCTTGCCACCCGTTCACGGGGGAGACATGATGGAAAAGCTGGAGACGCTGACTCGTGAGGAAATAAGAAAAACGCGCAACAGTCCCCAACGGTGTTTAGCTTGGCTTGCACACAAAGCGGGGGATGTGATAAGGGCTCCAAGTCAGAGGGCGGCTACATGGGAGAATCGTGAGAGTGTGGCTGGGAGGGACCCTGTGTGGGGGGCAGGAAGCGGGACAGAGGGGACCAAGCTCGGGATCTGAGCTCCAGGGGACCAGAGCCTAAGGCTCCCACACGCCCCTCCACGCTTCCTGCATGGGGGTTCTGGCCAGGGGAGTAAGCGTCTTCCCTCCAGCAAACTCTCCAGCGCCCACCCTGGACCCGGCACCCCCACCAGGCTGGAGGGGCAGCCGGTGAGGAAGCCAGGGTCTGCTCTCGGGCAGCTTCTAGTGCACCAGCAAGAAGCGGTTCCTGAGGCCTCTGTGCTGGCCGTTCCCTCTTTCTAGAATGTTCTTCCCCAGATATCCAGATGGTCAACTCACCACCGTCGTGTTGGAATGACGCCGACTTTATAACCGACCCTCTTTTAAACATGGTCGACCGCACAAAGTCCCCCCCGACCGCGGCCCCCAAAATCCCACTTCTCCATTCTGCCCACGTGCTCTGTGCTCTGGAGCGCTTGGCACTTTCTAACACACGTGTAGCTACTTGTTTATTTTGTCTATTGTGTGTTTCCTGACTCATCCCCCTGGGAAGGACCGGGGCCCTCTCACCGTCCCCTGAGGCTGGGGGTCTGCGGAGCCCTCAAGGCGACAGGACCACGTGGACCAAGGCTCTGGCTCGGGGGTCCCCCTGGGGGTCCAAACACCCCTTCGCATCTCTTCCATCCTGAGTCACCTCCTCTGAGCCTCCTTTCCTCCAGCTGCCTGTCAGGCGGGCTGGGTTGCCCACAGCTGTAAAGAAAGAGTTAGAAATCATCCGCCTACCGGGGAGGAGGTGACTGTGGGGCTCCCCGCACGTGACCAGCAGCCCACACTGAGTTATCGTGGGAATGACGCAAACACCAGTCTCTACCCCGAGCGGGAACACGTGTCCGTCGTGTAATAGCTGCTGCAAATGCCCCATAGGGGGTTTCACACTCTACAGAGAACAGAGGGGGCCCGAGAGGCCCAGGCTTCACCCGGAGTGAGCGGTGTTTTAAAAAGGAGCAATAAGGGCTTCCCTGGTGGCGCAGTGGTTGGGGGTCCGCCTGCCGATGCAGGGGACGCGGGTTCGTGCCCCGGTCCGGGAGGATCCCGCGTGCCGCGGAGCGGCTGGGCCCGTGAGCCGTGGCCGCTGAGCCTGCGCGTCCGGAGCCTGTGCTCCGCAACGGGAGAGGCCACGACAGTGAGAGGCAAAAATGGAGCAACAAAACCGATTAAATAAGCCCGAATCACCAGCAGGGGGTCAGTGTGAGTTCTAGGGGCAAAAACTCAGGAGGTCAAATCCCAACAGCCTCTCAGGTCTATGTGACCTCAGTTGAGTTGTTTAAAGACGCTGAGCCTCCGTTTTCTCATCTGAAAATGGGTTCATGACAGGACCGTCCTCACTGGCCAGCGTGAAGCTCAGAAACGAGTGTCAAGTGCTGAGCGCAAAGCAGGCGTCGAAAGCGCAGTTGCACGGGGCGTCACCGAGAAGAGGAGGGTGGGAACGACAGGCATTGCTACCGGGGGCTCATTGAGTGGTTGGGAAGACGAGGCAGGGCCCAGGGGCTTCGGGGAATGCTGCCCCCCGCGTCAGGGTAGCCACGTCGTGATTTGGCCTTTGAGTCGGTCAGCGGCCTTCTCCAGCCCACTGAGAAGAGTCCCCCAGCCCCTCCCTGCTTCACCGCGTCTGCGCGGCCTTTCTCTTCCTCTGGGGCAGGGACCTCGTCTCATTCACGTCCCCCAGATCCTGATCCAAAACCAGCACTGTGCCCAGCAAGCATCCAGTGCGTGCTTGTTAACGTAAAATGAGACCCATGTAGACAGCTCATACGTACCACCTAAGCTGAGTGCTTCGTCAGAGGCAGAGGTCAGCTGAGGCCCCTGCAGGTTACGGGCCCAGCCCAGGACCACCCACCCATTCATCAGCGGAGCCAGCCTTGGCATGAGCCCCTTGACGCCTGGCTGCAGCCTCACCCACCAGCTTTTGAGGTCCGCACTGGAAGGGTTTTGCTGGCCGTATGCCCCAGCACCCAGAAACCCAAGGATGGTGGGTTGTCAGGAGGATGGAAGGATGGGGTTTACTGTGAAGGAGACGAGCTCAGTGGGAAAAGATCTACTGTCCTCTGAGCAAGAGAAACAGAAGAGAGAATTCTAGAGAACCCAGAAGTTCAGAACAAGAATGAAACGTTCGAGTTTTGGTAAATGCTGCGTGTTGCCATCCGGGCCGGGACTTCTGAGGCCTCAGGGGTGTTCCGGGGGCAGGTGGGGGGGTGGGAGGGGGGACAGGAGTGTGTGCGAAGGAGGGGGTCCCGGCAGGGAGGCCTCCAGGCTCCCTCCACCCCTGCGCTAGCTTTAATCTGAGGGCTCTGCCTTTATCGGTTTTATTTGTGTATATTTCTGGGTACAATTTCCTTTGAACAAAGGGATCTGTGACTCAGAGAATGTTTGAAAACCACTTACTATTTCCAGTACAAGATCAAGGCGAGGAGCAATCGGGAATGGCTGGGAGAGACGGGGCAGGCTTCCAGGAGGGAGAGTTGGAATTTGGACAAGGAGAGGGGCCCTGGGTCAGGCCGATGACGATAGGATGGGGCGTGGGGACCAGCCGGTGACCGTGGGATAGCCAGGGGCCTTCTCGGATAAGAGCAAGAGGCGTGTTGATAAACGGCCAAGTGGGGAGGGTTAGAGGGGCTGGGGTGAGGGCTGCCCCGCTCTCTCTTTTGTTACGTTCCCCGAGTAGCAGGCCCAGGTTTTAAGGTCTAGGACAGCAATTCCCGAAACCTGGTTCTAGAACGTTCTAGGCATCTCCCACCATCTTCATGAAGTCTACAGCACATGGTGTCATTGGAGAAGTTCCAGCAGAGCCCAGTGCTCAGAAATACCCTCCCTCCCCTGCTGTGTCTGACCCCCTTGCTCCTGGGTTTCACGGCCTCTGGTTTCAAAGGCGTTGATCCATGTTCACATACAAACATCCAACCCAGCAGCGGTACCCTTGGGTATTCAACCCAGAGACGTGAGACTCACGTTCACCCAAAAACCTGCACCCGGAAGTCCCTAGCAGATGTGTTGTAACAATGCAAAACTGGAAACCACCCAAATGTCCTTCAGTGGGTGAGCTGTGGTACATCCATTGCCTGGAATGCAACTCAGTGATAAAAAGGAATGAATAATTGATGTGCAAACATCTTGGATGGACCTCTAGGGAATTATGCTGAATAGAAACCCCCCAGTTTTAATAGGTTACATACCGTGATTCCGTTTACGTGACACTCTTGTTATAACAAAGTTACAGAGATGGGGAACAGATCGCTGGCTGACAGGAGTTAGGTATGGGGAAGAGGCTTAGCCTGGCTATAAAGGGGTCGGGGGGCACCAGAAAGCCTTGTGCTCTAACAGGAGCAGGCCTGTGTCTTGATGGAGCTGGTGGCTCTACCAACCTACACATACGATAAAAGTGCATAGAACTACACATGCACAAAATGAATGCATGTAAAACTGGCAAAATCTGAATAAGCTTTTTATGAATTGTACCAACGTCACTTTTCTCATTTGATATTGCACTGTAGTTATCCAAGATGTGGTCATTGGGGAAACCTGGGTGAAGGGTACATGGGACCTCCTATGGATTCCTTTCTTTCTCTTGCTTTCTTCTTTCTTTCTTTTCTTTTGTTTTGCAAGTTCTTCTGGATCTGTAATTATTTCAAAGTAGAAAGTTAAACAAACAAAAACCCCAAATATCACGGGAGGGGTCTCTTGCGCTTCAGTTAAGTTGTTGGAAATCGGTCACATCTTCGACAGCAGAGGAGCTGGCAGGGAAGGGAGGGCCGCTGAACCTCAGCCAGCATCTCGACTGTTTGCCCTGGCTCCAAAGCAAGTGTCATGTTGCAGAATTAAAGCCAAACAGAACAACACCAACGGGACGCATTCTTTTTTTTTTTTTGCGGTACGCGGGCCTCTCACTGCTGTGGCCTCTCCCGTTGCGGAGCACAGGCTCCGGACGCGCAGGCTCAGTGGCCATGGCTCACGGGCCCAGCTGCTCTGCGGCATGTGGGATCCTCTCGGACCGGGGCACGAACCCGTGTCCCCTGCATCGGCAGGTGGACCCCCAACCACTGCGCCACCGGAGAAGCCCAGGATGTATTCTTGAAAAAGAAAGGTCCAGTGGTGTGCCGGGGCAGTCTGGTTGCACTTCTCTGCAATTTCATGTTCCTTGAGTCATGCTGTGGCTTAAAATCAGCCATGGTGGGAGTATTTACACCACAGAAATTGGCAAACACTACAAATCAGGTTTGTTTAGTTTTTAATGCAGAAAGCCAGTTGTTAAATATTCACCGGCACCCCACTGAGAATACCGGGCCAGAACTGTCTTAGACATGAAAGGACACTTATCAGCATCTACAGAGAGGCCCTAAGGCAGGGTGTCCAGGGCTGGTTAGCGTGGTGAGCTGAATAATGGCCCTCTGAATATACTTCCATCTGTGAATGTTGTAGTCATGTGAGCTATGTGAACTGGGCCTGGACGCTTAATCCTCTGAATCCCCGTTTCCCTTTCTGGAAATAGGTACGGTGCTAATGCTGGCTGCCCTGCCTACTGATGGCTTACTGGAATGAGATAAGAGGTGTAGAAATGAAAGGGTTTTGTGAACAGGCAGAGGCTCTGCTCCAAAATAGACCATCAGTACCCGACGCTCTGCTGGTCCCACGCAGCTGGTGTGTTTACAAGTGTGTCCCTGAAGATTAAGGGCAGGGGCAGATACTCCCCTCTGATGTTAAAAGCCACCCTCTAGAGATCCTAGGTATAAACTCACCAAAGAGGCCATAATGCAGGTGTAACCTATTTGGTCTACATGACGCTGGCAAATCGTTTCCTGTCTCCAGACTCAGTTTCCCCATGTGCCAAATAAAGGCATTAGTTGGCTGATGTACTTTTCGGCTCTGGCTTCTGTGAGTACTGAGAGACACAAACCATGACGTCTACACTTGCAACCCCGTCTGAGCACCACTGAATTGTCCCGGCAAGCACTGCGCTCCGCCCTTTACCTGCTTCAACTCCAGTGTCCTCACAACAACCTGTTTCACAGGTGAGGCATGAGAATCTCAGAGAAGTTAACGTTTCCGAGGCTGCAGGTCATAGACCACTGGGCCAGGACTTGAACTTGGGCCTACTTGCTCTGACACCTGTGTGACTTCCACTTTCCAAACTTGCCATGAGATATTTTCATGTTGTTTTGTAGGG
>NW_006782421.1:973427-987775 GCF_000442215.2 Lipotes vexillifer
GTTTTGTAGGGAAACCAGATATGTTTTCAAAACACTTGAGAGGGTCAAGACTGTGGCCATATAACAGGGTGAATAGTGAATCCCCCCGACAAACAACACCCTGTGCATAAACTGCATCTAAAATCCAGGCCTTTCCAGGTGGAACTGGAGGGGCCTCGGGGAGGACGGACAGACACCCAGTGGCTCCTGCCAGGCCGGTGAGAGACAGAGAGGTGGAAGAAGAAAGAGTAGGAAAGAGGTTTCTTCCCCCCTCAAGTTAGAAAGTGGGGAGAGACAGAGACAAGGCTCGAAAACCACTGAAAGTTCCCTCCTGTCAACCTCTCCCCGTCTTAATTAAGCAGCCAGTCCACACGCCCCACCCTCAAAACTGCTTTGCACTCAGCACGAGCCGCTGCCCAGCAGGCCCCAGCTAAGCCTTCAAAGTCCAACTGCCTCAGGAAATGCCAGCAGCCCACAGGTGTGGGCAGGGGGGCCCTTCCTGCTCTCCTGCACCAGGCAGAACAGCCGCGAGGTGGCCTGAGAAGCTGAGAGAACATTCCCCAGACCCTCCCCGACGAGCTGGGACCCCCAACAGCATCCCACCGACTGTGACCACCGCTAGGGGGAAATGCATTGTCCAGGGAAGCCCAGCCTACACCTGCGAGCACCCACACGGGTAAAACTCAAACAAAACCTCCTATACTTAGCACTATGATGTGCAACGCACACGTGTTTTCTACCCTCTTTTTTTAATGCTGGTGGCAGCCTTCGACATTCATTTTACTGCTCATGGATGGCTTTTGAGTTTCTTTTTCTTTCTTTCTTTTTTTTGGTTGCACTGGGTCTTCCTTGCAGCACACGGCCTTTCTCTAGTTGCGGCGAGCGGGGGCTACTCTCTGTTGCGGTGCGCAGGCTTCTCACTGCGGTGGCTTCTCTTGTTGTGGAGCACGGGCTCTAGGCACGTGGGCTTCAGTAGCTGTGGCGCATGGGCTTAGTTGCTCCACGGCATGTGGGATCTTGCCGGACCAGGGCTCGAACCCGTGTCCCCTGCATTGGCAGGCGGATTCTAAACCACTGCGCCACCAGGGAAGCCCCTTGAGTCTCATTTTTGAAAACCCAGCCCACTGGATGGAGGCACCAAGTCCTTTCTTTCGTTTCTTTTTTTTTTTTTTAGTTAAATATAATTTTTATTTAAAAAAAATTCAACAGCTATATTTATTTTAAAATTGCACCTAAGTTTGATCCTAAAAAAATGTTTCAGTTATCTGTGCTTCCTTTTAACAAGTCAATCTGTAACTTTTTAAAAAAACTTACGTATACATTCTTTTTTTATACATTCTTTTCTGTTATGGCTCATCCCAGGAGATTGAGTCTAGTCCCCTGTGCTTTACAGTAGGACCTGCTGTTTCTCCATCCTGTATATAATAGCTCACATCTGCTAACCCCAAACTCCCACTCCATCCCTCCCCCACCCCTCCCCCTTGGCAACCACCAGTCTGTTCTCTGTGTCTGTGAGTCTGTTTCTGCTTCATAGACAGGTTCACTTGTGCCATATTTTAGGTTCCACATATAGGAGGTGCCCAGGCCTTTCAAGGAGGCCTGGCCCGGTCCCCAGGCTCACCGCTCCATTCCAGGGGCCCCGTGCTCCTGCAAACCCTGGCGGTTGCTGAATGTCTCCAGTCCTTCCACACGTCCGGGCCTTTGCCCACGCTTGTTGCTGAGCCTGGATGCCCGTCCTTCTGTCTGCTGATGTGTCCTACAGTTGCGACCACCTTGGTGAAGGCTTTCCTGAAGTTCTCATTTGTGCCGTGGCCGTGTGCAAGCGCCTCTGTTCTCCACTGGTCACACGGGGTATAGTCATCCTACGGGGCCCAGGCGTGAGCCCTCTGGGACCTGTTCCTCCTGCCTGGCCAGCTTCCCACAGATCAAAGCTTCTCCATTAACATTTGTGAATGAGAGAGCGCGGCGGGTTGCAGAGGGAGGGCCGGGTGGGTAGGATTCAGACCTCGTCCAATGGCAGGTCCAGCTCCTAAGGAAGGAGGGCAGAATTTATGGGTTCGTTGCTGTGTCACGGACGACACCCACCTCTGTCTCCAGGTGGGGGCATGAGTCATCCTGCAGGTAAAATGTTTAAGACAACCCTCAGAGATGCTTTGACAAACCTTCTTAGAAGAGAAAAGCACAACCCCTTGACTTAATCCAGAAAGGCAGGAATGAGGTAGAGGTAGGGAGATTCGGGGGCAGGGGGCAGTGGGAGAGAGGAGACAGGGGGCCCCACTTCTAGAGCAGTGATGCCTGACCTTGAATCTAGAGCCCCTCCCCCATGCCCACCCAGCCAACAGACCCAGCCTTCAGTGTCAGTGGTCCTTCAGGGGACAGAAGGGAGATGGAAGGGAGACCTTCCCCACCGGCAAGTGATGATAATAATAGGACCCGTCTCACAGGGTTTTGTGAGGACCCAGCGTGTTAATAGAAATAAAGCACTTAGAAAATGGCCTAGCATGGAGAAAGTGTTCCGCTCATTGTATTTCATCATCACATCAACATTTCAAAGTGAATATTATTATCCCCAGTTTATAGAGAAGGAAACTAAAGCAGGGAAGGTCTCCAGGAGAATCTCAGCTCAGCGAGCCTCTCTCACATGAAGGGCCCTGGGAGGGTTCCAGGAAACTAAAGGTCCTCCTGCCCTGAAGGGCAGAGAAAACCCTAAGGGAGGAAGGGGCTCCTGGCTGTCAGGAAGAGCTTGGCAGGAGGACCACACCTGAAAAATTCTAATCAGGGTGTGTGATTAGGTGGAGAGAAAAAACCATCAACAGCTCAGAGGCGGGGAGATGCTTTACTTAGATTTACCTCCTCCACCCTCCAGCCCTGCACGACAAGGTGCTGATTACAGAAAATAAAATTGCTCTGCGTAAGAGCAGGTCACAGGACCCATTTATCATGGGCCTCAAAGTAGACTTTTGATCTCCAAGCGAGGATGCTACCCCACCTCACTCCACCAGGGTGGAAAAAAGCATCCACCCTCCATCCTCACCATTAAAGGTAAAGCCCTTCAACCTTGGGGGCACATTAGAATCCCCTGGGGGAGTCCCACCTCCCACCTCAATTAAGTCTGAATCCCCGGGGGTGGTGCCCAGGTATCTGCAGGCTTTAAAGCTCCCCATGGCTGCTCCAAAAGCAAGTTTGCAGCTCTGTTTCTTTGGCTGATTATTATTGTTACTTATTATTTTTAATGGAAGTGGCCAGAGCCTCTTTCCAGGTGAAGAACAGAAAGCAGGGAGGAACTGGCTTCTCCTTGTGACCTGCGTCCAAACCTCTTTTTCTCTTGCTGAGGGATTCTTCCCAGCAACCTCCAAGAAACCGGCTGAGAGATGCTGCCCTGCGTTTTCGGTCCTCAGCTGTAGAATGAAGAACGCTTAGAGGCTTAATAAGAGCCTGCTCCGCACTCTGGCCCCTGGGCTAGTAAGATCTAGAGTGAGAATCCGGGTGGCCCCTTCTAGGACAGAGCAAGCCTCAGAACAGGGCTGGAGGACTGCAAAAGCGGCAGCATCTCTGCCACTACCTGCTGCCCACCTGTCCCAACCTGCAAGGGAAGCCTCAGCAAAACACGGGGCTGCAGGATACAACAGCCTGCAGCTCACGCCTGAGGGAGCGGTGCGCGGTGTTAGGCCCTCAGGCAGCGGGCCACACCCCGAACCCCATCCCTTAAATCCACTTGAATTCGACTGGTTGGTGGGAATCTCTGTCAATGGACTATCTCCCAAGGCCCCTGCTCCCCGAGCTTTGTTCCTCGGGGATGCGACTGCAAGCTCGTCTGAAGTGGTCCTGACACCCCTCGTGTTGGGGGTGGGAGGCTAGGCAGTGAGCGCTGAAAAGGACTTGGGTCACGTGAATGAGGCGAGGGGTGGAGGGGACATTGCGCCCACCTTTTCACTCTCTCCAGGAGATGCTGTGTGGCAGTCAGGACAAAGTGGACCTCTCTGAGCCCTAGCATGGGACCTGCCAGTCACGCCTTCTCACCCCTGAGGTTTCCACAGTTCACTCTTACCTGGGTCCTCTGCGTTTACCTTTGTGAACATTTGTGTCTCTCCAGGGTCATCCTGCCGGCACCCACATCTCCTCCCGCCTCCCTTGCTCTTTCGGGGTCTTCACCTTCTGCTCCCGCCCAGTCCTTCCGCTGGACTGGTCCTGTCGGACGACTTCCAGACCTAGTCCACTCCTCTTGCCCAACGTCTCACGGCCTTGGGTATTGCTGACCACACAATGTAGCTGTGGTGGTAGGGTGAAAATGACGATCTTGATGGATGGACAGATAGACAGATAGATAGATAGATAATTGATAGATAAATCGATGGTAGATAGGTAAATAGATAATAGATGATAGACAGATGATAAATAGGCAGATAGATAATTGATAGATGGATGGATAGAGAGAGAGATGGTAGGTAGATAGATAATAGATGGATAGATAGATAATTGATAGATGGTAGATAGATGATAAATAAATGATAGATAATGGATGGATAGATAGATATAGGTAAATAGAAAGCTAGCTAGCTAGATAGATAATAGATAGATGGTAGGTAGATGATAGATGATAAATAAATGATTGATAGATAATAGATGGATGGATAGATAGATATAGGTAGATAGATAGATGGTAGATAGATGATAAATAAATGCTTGATTGATAGATAATAGAAGGATGGATAGATAGATATAGGTAGATAGATAGATGATAGATGATAGATAGTTGATAAATAAATGATTGGTAGAAAGATAGATAATGGATGGATAGATAGATATAGGTAGATGATAGATATAGGTAGATAATAGATGGATGGATAAATAAGTATAGGTAGATAGAAAGATAGATGATAGATAGATATGGATAGATAGATAGATAGATATAGATATCACCTAGTGCTTAAAGCATGTTTGCTCTTTTTCTGCCATTTCTACCTCCCCTCTTGAGGGTTTATGGTGCTGAGTTTACCTGGGGGGCTGGTGCTGTGTGGGTCAGCAGTGGCTGTAGGGGGCTACAGGGAGGAAGGTGTCTAGAGACGACAAATCACGGGTCTGAGGCCCCATGAAAGTGGCCATCGCCAGCCTTCTGGGGCCGCCATCCCTGGGGTGGAGAGAGTTAGCGAGATGGTTCCTGCCTCACCTTCCCATAGAAGCAGCACGACCAGGAGGTGGGACGCTCTCGCGACGGAAGTGGCTACAGCCCCGGCTTCTCCCGCAGCTTCGCTAATAGGAGGCAATCTTTTTTCCTCTGTCCTTTGAAGATTTGGGTCTAATTTGCAAGGGAGCTGCTACCCTGATTGTTCCATTTTAAGGACGTGAAGCCCTAGAGGAAAACACCAACTAAGAAAACGGATTATCTTAAAGAGGCAGACAAAGGAAAGAGAAGAAATGGCGAAATTTATAATTTTTTTTAAATTTGGTAAGAGAAACAGGAAAAATATTTGTGAATAGTTATGAGGTCAGGTAGGGAAGCATTTCTAAGCATACACATATTAAGAACATATAGGACTTCCCTGGTGGCACAGTGGTTAAGAATCCGCCTGCCAGTGCAGGGGCACAGGTTCGAGCCCTGGTCCAGGAAGATCCCACACGCCGCAGAGCAGCTAAGCCCGTGCACCACAACTACTGAGCCTGCGCTCTAGAGCCCACGAGCCACAACTACTGAGCCTGCGTACCTAGAGCCCACGAGCCACAACCACTGAGCCCGTGAGCCACAACTACTGAAGCCTGCGTGCCTAGAGCCCATGCTCTGCAACAAGAGAAGCCACCGCAATGAGAAGCCCACGCACCACAACGAAGAGTAGCCCCCAATCGCTGCTGCTAGAGAAAGCCTGCACACAGCAATGAAGACCCAACACAGCCAAAAAGAAAACAAATAAATAAATACACATATTTAAAAAAAAAAGAACATATAACGGAAGGAGTGAAAGATTTGAATACTTTTTTTAAATGTAAAATTTCTCTATGTGAAACAGAACAATTTCTATAGGTAAAAAGAAAAATGTGTACAATTATAAGTTATATAGGTTAACAAACAAAGTATTAGAACATATATGACAAAGTAAATGCCCTTCATATACAAAGAGCTCTTAAAAGTGAATAAGGAAAAAATGGAAAATTCCAGTTAAAGAAAAGTTCAATGAACATGTAATTTACAGATGAAGACATACAAGAACACAAAGTATATCCTGTCTAGTAATAAAAAAATACAAACTAAAATAACAGTGAAATTCTATTTTTTTCACTTAAATAAATACTCAGTGTTGCTAAGAGTATGGGAAACAGGAATTCTGATTCAAAGCTACCAAAAATATAAATACATTTCTGGGGGCAGTTTGCTAATATGAATTAAACTCTTCACATCCCTTCACAAGATGTTAATCACAGAGTTCTTCATGATGATTTTATTTATTTTTAAAAAATTTGTATTGGAGTAGAGTTGATTTACAATGTTGTGTTGGTTTCATGTGTACAGCAAAGTGAATCCGTTATACTTATATGTCCACTCTTTTTTAGATTCTTTTCCCATATAGGCCATTACAGAGTATTGAGTAGAGTTCCCTGTGCTGTACAGTAGGTCCATGAAGATCTTAAAATTAAGAACAACCTAAATGTCTGAAAATAGGAAATTGATTTAATACAGTTTAGCATAAATATCTTGGATAAAATATAATACAGCCAACAAAACCCTATTTTCAAAGAATATTTAGGGATACACAAAAATGCTCACAATATATTAAATTTTTAAAAAGGCAGGCCACATCGACTTCCCTGGTGTTCCAGTGGTAAAGAATCCGCCCTTCCGATGCAGGGGACTCGTTTCCCTGGTCAGGGAACTAAGATCCCACATGCCGCAGAGCAACTAAGCCGGTGCGCCACAGCTACAGAGAAGCCCATGCACCGCAACAAAGATCTCGCGTGCTGCAACTAAGATCCGACACAACAAAAATAAAATAAAATAAATAAATAAATAAATAATACATCTTTTTTAAAAAATTAAAAAGTAAATTAAAAAGGCAGGCTACACACTTTGTATGCATTCGAAGGCAAATATGGCTTTTTAAAAAAACAAAAAAAAACAAGCTAAAGGAGTTTGGGAAGCTCTGTGTATCCCTGAGCCAAGCACGGGGCCAGATAAACTGAGTGAGTGAGTGTTCCACCTGGACCCCTTACCCACGTCTTTTTCAGGGGAGGAAGAGCCCTGTGACTGGCAGCTCACCAGAGTCACATGGAGTCGGGCAAGGAGATTCCCCATGGGAGGGACTTGGGGAATACAGATGTAGCCATCCTGCCTACAATGACATTGACTGTGATGACGGCAGTGGTGAGAGGGGGAGGGGCTAGAGGGGCACTGAAGGGATGCCACCTGCTGTGCTGGGGTTCCCAGGGGCAGTCTAAGCATGTACTTGGTCACTGACAAAGCCGGGCACCAAAAACTAATTTTTAAATGTTTCCCAAAAGTTTTGAACTAGAGAAAGACCAGAAATGATTGATTTCTTTATATTTATTTTATAGCTATTATATTGAATTTGCCCTTGAGTATTGTTTTTCTTTTGAATTAAACAGGGCAGGGAGAGGAGTGGGGCTCGTCTGGCCCTCATTATCACTCTGTGTCACCAGCAGACTGCTGGGAGGGGTCTGATCTCCAGCCCACCCAGAGGAGGGGGGCGACTGGCTGCAGGACTGTGGCCCCTCCTGCCTGGGAAATGGAAGGCTGGAACCAGAGACAAGGTCAGGAGAGCCTGCTGGTGGGCACCAAGGCTCCCAGACCAGAACTCAGCACAGACCCTACTCACTGCATAAGACAATTGTGCACCTAGAAAATATTCAGGAAGCTAAGAGAAATGAGTGAGTTCTGCAAGAGCACAGGATATGAGGTCCAAATTAATAATTATGAGACTTCCCTGTGGTCCAGTGGTTAAGATTTCACCTTCCAATGCAAGGCGTGAGGGTTTGATCCTCGCTCGGGGAGCTAAGATCCCACATGCCTTGCAGCCAAAAAACTAAAACATAAAACAGAAGCAGTATTGTAACAAATTCAATAAAGACTTTAAAAATGGTCCACATCAAAACATCAAAAAAATAAATTTCCATAACAGAAAATTTTAGGGAATCAGAAATGCATTGTTAAAGGAAGCACAGACATCCTTGAGAAGTTCTGTGAGATAGAGGGCGAAAGGAAAATGGCATATGGCTCAGTTATTATCTATAGACTATCAAAGAACAATTGGAAAGTAACATTTTAAAATGCCATTTATAATAGCATTAAAAAAACCCCAAGAAATACCTAGGAGTATATTTAACAAAATATATCCAAAATATGAAATATTAATGTTTCGAAAACAACAAAACATTACTGAGAAAAATTAAAGACCTAAACAAATGGTAAATTATGCTGTGTTCATGGGTGGGAAGACTCAGAATTGTTAAGATGTTAGTTTTACCCAAACTGATCTATGGATTCAACTCAGTCCCGATCAAAATCCCAGAGTCTCTGGCCAGAAATTGACAAGCTGATTATAAAATGTGTGTAGAAATGTAAAGGACCTAAACTAGTCAAAAATATTTGAAAGAAGAGTAAATTGGGAAGACGTACCATCTGATTCCAAGACATTATAAAGCTACAGTAACCAAGACAGTGTGGGACTGGCATTAAAGAAAGACAAATTTATCAATAGAACAGACTAGGGAAGCCAAAAATACACCCACAAATCTATGGTCAGTTGATATTTTAATGAGTATGCTGGAAAAAAGTCAACAGGGAAAGGATAGCTTTGGAAAAACTGGGTATCCACATGAGAAAAAAACAAATGAAACGTAAATCTAAACTTATACCATAGACAAAAATTAACCCAACATCAATCAGAGAGCTAAACTTTATAAAAGCTAAACCATAAAAATTTTTGGAGGAAAAAGTCTTTTTGACTTTGGCGTAGGCAAAGATTTTTTTTAGAAAAAACACAAAAAGCACTACTATCAAAAAAGGGTAAATGGGGCTTCCTGGTGGCGCAGTGGTTGGGAGTCCGCCTGCCGATGCAGGGGACGCGGGTTCGTGTCCCGGTCCGGGAGGATCCCACATGCCGCGGAGCGGCTGGGCCCATGAGCCATGACCGCTGAGCCTGCGCGTCTGGAGCCTGTGCATCCAGAGCCTGTGCGTCCGGAGCCTGTGCTCTGCAACGGGAGAGGCCACAACAGTGAGAGGCCCGCGTACCGCAAAAAAAAAAAAAAAAAAAAAAAGAATAAATAAATGGATGACTTCATCAAAGTAAATACCTGGTCTTCAAAGATATTTCTTATTTTTCATTAAAGAATTGAAAAAGAAAGCCACAGACTGGTAGAAAATATTTTAAATACAATCACCTGACAAAGGACTTGTATCCAGAACATATGAAGAACTCTTTTAACTCAATAATAAGAAAACAAATGACCTAATTTTAAAAAGAGATAAAAGATGCTATCAGATATTTCCCCAAAGAAGATGTATTAATAATCAATAAGCAGACTAAAAGGTGATCAATATCATTAGTTATCAGAGAAATACAATGCGATATACTATACAGGCACTAGAAGACTGAGAATTAAAAAGCCTAATCATTCCAAATGGTAGAGAGGACATGGAACTCTCACACATTTTCATCCATTGTTAGTAGAAATATAAAATGACAAGACCACTTTGGAAAACAGTTTGGCCTTTTCTTATATGGTTAAAAACATACTTTTATAAACTAACACAACATTTTAAATCAACTATACTCCAATATAAAATAAAATTTTTTATAAAGGGAAATTAAAAAAAACATATACAACTCAATGATTTCACTCCTTACTTAAGTGAAAACATATGTTCACACAACTTATCGATGGATATTGAAAGGAGACTTATACATAATGTCCTCACACTGACAACAACTCAAATGTCCATCAACAAGTGAATGGACACACAAGTTGTGGTACATCCATAAAAGGAACTAAGACTCAGCAATAAAAAGGAACGAACTACACACATAACAGGGATAAATCCTCAAAACTACCATGAGCAAAATAAGCGGACACAAAAGAGTACTTACTGGGTGATTCATTTATCTGAAATTCTGGAATTGTCAACTGTGGATGATTTTGTGCTCCCAGGGGACATTTAGAAATATCTGGAAACATTTTTGGTCTGTCACAAGTTGGTGTATGCTACTGGCATCTGGTGAGTAGAGGCTAGGGTGTGCTAAACATCTTAAAATGCAAAGAATTGTCTGACCCCAAATGCCCAAAGAAACCTGGGCAAAACCAACCTATAGTGACAGAAAGTGGATTGCTGATTGCTCCTGGCTGGGCAGTGGGAGAGTGAAGATTGACTGCAAAGAGTAAAGAGAATGTTTTATATCTTTTTTTTTTTTTTTTTTTTTTTTGCGGTACGTGGGCCTCTCACTGTTGTGGCCTCTCCCATCGCAGAGCACAGGCTCTGGACACGCAGGCTCAGTGGCCATGGCTCACGGGCCCAGCCACTCCGCGGCACGTGGGATCCTCCCGGACCGGGGCACGAACCCGTGTCCCCTGCATCGGCAGGCGGACTCTCAACTACTGCGCCACCAGGGAAACCCCGAGAATGTTTTATATCTTGATTGCAGTAAACAGAAGCATTTCATTTTATGCAAATTATACCTCAGTAAAACTGATTTTTAAAAATGACCCTTAACACTACCTTGAAATACTTTTCTGCACCAGGTCACTAAAAATGCATGGTTCTAAGTGTAAAGTACCCTGAAATACTTTTCTCATGGACCAGGTCACTAAAAATGCATGGTTCTAAGTGTAAAGTACCCTGAGCAATCTCTTAGCTCTGAAGATACCCCTCCCATCCTACAAAACTGAACCTATGTTTCCAAACTAGAATTTGAGGAGGGTGAAACCAGGAGGACAGCAAGAACAAAGACGTCTGCGGTCAATCGACAGTATTATAATATTCGATTATTACACACACACATAGATGCAGATATGGACACATACACACATCCATTTCCACAAATGCCGTTTGCATGGTGCCTGACATCAGGAAAATATATGTGTTAATAACCTTTGCTGCAACCCCACATTCTTTATGCTTTGATCTCTCCATCCATGGATGTTTTTCATAAAGCCAAAAGACACTTTAACCTTTTGGTGAGCGTGCAGGCTTTGGGAATGGAGGCAGGTGAGGAGAAAGCAGTTCTATGATAATCATCTCAGAAACGTTCATTTTGGAACACTTTTCCGTGGTGTCCTGGGACCAGCTCACATAGGCTTGTGAAAACCTGACCTCAGGTTTCAGTCTCAAAACAACCGTGGTGGGAGCATTTACACCATGGAAACTGGCAGATGCTACAAATCAGGGTTGACTCCCCGGAGAGCTGGTTGTTACACGTCTGCCAGCACGCCACTGCCTCTGACTCAGAAAGAAATGAAATTCATACCAAAAAGAGGATGCCCATGGGGTGTGAACACGGACATTGCGGTTTGGAATTTTTTGCCTCTTAGGTCATAAAGACAGTTGCAACTGCACTGAAGATCCATCTTCCTGTAAGACAGAGGGTGGGAGTGGAAGGTAGGGAGGAGCCTGGACCACATTCCATGCAGAGGTTTAAGTGAAAACTGTACTTGGTAGCACGGGGGCTTCTGGTTAAGCAGAACACCGTGTTTATTTTACAAACCTGTTCTTTGTATTTGCACTGAAGCTGGATGCAGCACAGAGTTGGGTGGGATCTTGGCCGTGACCTCAACGCGAGGGCAGAGGAGCCCTCATTTAGGGAGGGTCCCACCACAGCCTCTGCTCACAGTGCTTTCCAACGGTTCACGATCCTGCAGTGAGCCCGAGGAGACAGGATTGCTCGAGGGGCCACACGGTGAGCCCCAGGCAGAGCTGAGGAGTCCTGCGGGGCTTCTGGGGCCTGATTCACTGTCTGCTTTTCCACGCGAGTAAGGCCAGGAAGGAGAGAGCATCCCCAGGGAGCAGCTTCCGAGGAGCTGTGGCTCTGCCCCGTGCTGCCTCTGGCTTTCTGGGTGCCAGCCTGGCCCACGCGGAGAAGTTCATTTCTTCCTGGTGTGGGGAGCAGCGTGGTGACCAGACGAGATCCCAAGTCCGTGCAGTCAGTGGCAGCCAACGGAGGCCTTGGGGGGCGGGATCCATGCAGTCCTGTGGCTTGAGGGCCTTCCTAGCATGTATTTAAATCACCTTGAAAACGGGACCTCTATTTTTTTTCATCAAGGAGCAGTTTGGGGTCCCGGCAAGATACTGGCCCATGTCCCTGGGCTTGGAAATCAGACCTGGAAAAGCTGAAGACCTTCCTGCCCTTCTGAGGGCAGATGCCAGTGCCAGGTCCCCTCCGTCATGCTGGGACACAAGGAGGAGCGGAGCGGGGCGGAGACGCCCACCCCCAGCGGCCCCGCTGGGCCACCAGAGCTGGGCACAGAGTCTAGGCTGCCCCCCTGGCCTCCTAAATGACCCTCGGCTACTTGGGCTCCCGTGGGACCTGGGATGGGGGGTGGGGAGTCTTCAGCTCCGTCCCCACCCTCCCAGCAGAACAGGACGGCAGGGCAACCTGCTCTCCTGGGTGAAACTGTGCGAGGAGACCCCCCAACCTCTCTGCCGCTGTCTGCCTCTGATAGCGGGATCTTAAAAACTTGATAAAAAAAGAAAAGAAAAGAAGAAAGCAAGCATAAAGGATTGCAGGGGGGCAGAGAAGGCAGTTTGAGGAGTGGGGAGACCCTAGGTAGAAATCAGTGAAGCCTTGAAATCTGCACTGAAAAAGCCTGCACTTCTCTGTTGTCTTTGGGAAGCCGTGGAATGGCTGGGAAACTGTTTTTAATAAACAAGAGTTCAAACGCTGAGGCTCCATCACCAACAGTCACGTCTTAAACTCTAAACTTTACATGAAAACTCTCGCAGTCCCTTTGAACTGGCCTCCCCTCTCCGGCAAGCATTCCAGTGTTTATGCATTTTTCGAGATTGCTGGCAGGATCTGGGGCGCTTTGAATACTTTCTCTCTCTTTAGCAATCGCCTGCTTTCAGAACCCATTAATGCTCCACTCAGCAACATCAAGGTATTGCTTTGAAGTCCCTTCTGGCTACAGGCCTCTCACACTCTTTGGTTACTGTGCAATCAAATAATTAAATGGATTCTCAGGGAAAAAAAAAATCATTCTTTTCCTTGGTAATTAAACACTCCGGGTTGGACAGGAGTGCCGGCTTGCCAAGGAAGTGAGGCTCTGTAAAGACGCGGAGCCCAGCAGTCTTTTCTCGTGGTCCCTGGGGAGAAAAATAATCACAAGCACTCAGCTCGGTTCTCACTTCCCTTCTGCACAAGCAGCTTCCCTGGGCTCCAGTCTCTGGTCTCAGGACCTCCCTTCCAGGGCTGGGGGCGAGGGGATCCCCGCCGGGAGGCTCCCTTTGGGGGTGGGGGATGGCTGGGGTTGTGGGAGGGACATCTAGAGGCCAAAATGGGCCTGTGAGAGATGGTAGGTGCAGGAGGGCAGGGACCGGGGCTGCCCCAAACCCCCTGTGAGTACTGGGAGGGGGAGACAGAAAGAGGAAGGGGAGAGGGGAGGGGGAGGGGGGAGGGGAAGCAGGGCATGGGGGCAGAAGAAAGCTGCTGCCACCGGTTCTGTGTCTCCATCTTCCATGTCTCCATCTTCTGTCTCCATCACCTGTCTTCCAGCCTCCACCAGGGTTAGCTTCTCCCAGAACCATCGACCCCCCACCTTTGATGGGGATAGAGCCCCAACCTGGAAGACCCCAAGGTCCCCTTCATCACCTGCTCCACCTCTAGACCCTCCGTTCTCACTTCTGTCCCACCTCCTGGCCTTGGCCAAAGTCGTCCCCTCTCCCATGACCACCCTCCCACTCTTTTCCTGATCAATTCCTAAGCCCCAGTAAGTCTCAGCCCCGAAGTGACCTTCCTCTGGGGAGGCCAAGCCAAGGTGCCCTCCTCTGCGTCTCCAGACAAGCTTCATTCAGGCGACACCTCACCCTGAATTACATCAGAACCAGGCCCTCCTCTAGGGCAGGGACCATGTCTTCACTGTCTGTGTTCCCCGACCCCAGTACAGGCACAGAGTGGTTCTCATTAGGTGCCGGTGATGCTGGTGATGAGAAGGTCCAGCAGAGAAGAGCCAGAGTGGGCTTAGGTCCCAAGAGTCACTTTAAAAAAAGGCCATGGCCCGTGAGCCATGGCCGCTGAGCCTGCGCGTCCGGAGCCTGTGCTCCGCAAATGGGAGAGGCCACAACAGTGAGAGGCCCGCGTGACGCAAGAAAAAAGAAAAAGGAAAAAAAAATGGTTCTGAAGAACCTAGGGGCAGGGAAGGAATAAAAAAGCAGA
>NW_006782421.1:987985-997764 GCF_000442215.2 Lipotes vexillifer
CCCGCCCCCTCCAACCTCTCTCTCCCCACCACCGCCCCCTCCAACCTCTCTCTCCCCATTTCGGACCATGTGGTGTGTGTTCTTGGTCTTGAGAACACATCCGCCCACTCCAGGGACAGGAGCTGTACTTAGTCAGAAGTCTTCTGGTTGAGTAAAACAAAACCCAAGTCAAATTGAGTTAAGACAGAAAAGGGATGACAGGATTTATTGGCTCACAAGGCCAAGTTTGGGGGCCATTGAATCTGAGGATACAAGTGATGTCATGGAAGTTGGTCAGTCTTTCTCTCTGCCCCCCATCCCTTCCTCTGTGGCTCTGAGTTCTTCTTTGTTGGTTTCAACCCTGGGGGTGGGGTTGGGTCACTCTGCACACTGTGGTCTCCAGGAGCTCAAGGATTCTGCGCCCATTGCAGAAGCCCCAGCAGAAACAGAGCATTCTCTGAATTCCTGGCACGAGCCCCCGTGTCTGACTCTCACTGGATCCACATTAGTCACGTGTCCGCCCTCGAACCCGTCATGATAGCCAGAGGGATGGAATGTATTAATTGGCCAGCTCCTGTGCCGTTTGTATAGCTGAGGGGTGCTCCCCAAAGGGAAACCAAGGTACTATTATCAGGAGACCAAAACATGGACGCAGAGCCAGCTAAAATTACAGCGGGGTCAAATGCAAGAAAACATCTCACCGGTGTCATTTATGGAGATTCTCGCAAGGAAGTGGGGCCCAAAGGGTGGAAATCAGCCGGGATCATAAGCAAGACGTCATCAGATGTGGTACAGAGTGGGGGACGCAGAGCAGTGGAACCCGGCAAGCAGCCGACGAATCAAGCAGGTGTGATCCAGAAGGACCTCCCAACAGGTAAGGGGTGGGGCGAGGCAGGCAGGAACCGCAAGCCATTCCTTCCCCGCCCAAAAGTGAATTCCACAATTCCTGGGGAGTCAGGAGCCTCTGCTGGGCTTAGCCTGCCGCCTGCCTCCGAGCAAGAGGCTGTGCGATGGGCTCTCGTTGGAAGAGGAGGTACAGGTGGCTGGTCTTCACAGTGACCAGGGCGGTCCGCAGAATGGCCACAAAGTTTGCTTGCAACAATACAAGTCTTCACACATGTAGGGATTTATCCTCAAAAACTGGGAGATGCTCAGAATACTGAGCAAGAGAGTATGCCATATATTGGAAGGAAATGCACCAAAATATTATCAATCGGTGTCTATGGGTAGTGGGATTATAGATGGATTTGGAGGGTCTTTTCTTGTCGTTCTATGTATTTTTCAAAATTTCTACCATGACTATTTATTTCTGTGGTTAGCAAAAGAAAAAAAAGAAAAAATTTAAAGGAAAAATCTCTAAGTAACTCATATCAAATGTTCTATAAGCCAGACTTTTACTATCATAATCCACCCTCCCATTTAATTCATTTTCTCAACATCTCTCTGTCCCTTGCCCTGGGACCGGCTATCCCTCAGTCTGGATAATTGGCCTCTGGCTGACAGGGAAGCAGGTGGCCCGAGCAGCCTTGCCCCCTAAAGCAAGGCTGGGAGGCGTCTCTGCTTCTCCAGGTGGCCTGGCGCTGCGGAGGGGACAGGGCTCAGATGCACAGCATCTGCGCCCCTCCCCCAGCTCACGCCCCTCCCCGTTCTCTCACCCCCTGGGCGTTTTTGGGCGGGAGGAATGGACAGCTAAGGCCTGCAGCCGTCTCATGTCTGCCAAGCAGTGGGTGTCATCTGGCGGCCCTTCCACCCAAACCTTTTATGTTGACAAACCGTGTCCATCAGAGGACTAATTGCGCCTTGCTGTCTCCAGCCCGGCCGGCCAAGGGCTCCACAATGATTCACAAACCATCTACACAACTGATGATCACAAAAGACTTCACCTCCGTGGAAACAGATGCCCGAGCACCCACTGCCTGGTTGAGGATGGGAGCTGAGGCTCGTTTTACCGATGCAGGTCCCTGCCAGGACAGAAACCTTCCCCTAAAAGTCAGTAAGACTCCCCTGCCACCAGCTCTACCTACCCCCATCCCTCCCAGCTGGACCCCAGCAACCAGGGAGCCGACTGTTTCCCTTGGAAAAATACAGTCACCCAGGCCCGTGCCAAACTCAGAATCCCAGGGAGGAAGAGACCTGGAAAGCCCATCTAGTCTCGGGCACAGCCTTCGGACCTAAAGATGACCATTGACGTCGTCTTCTCAACCTGGCAATCTGCGGAGACAGAAATTCCGTCATTTCTCCCAAGGGTTTTATATCCTGGTAGCCAAGAGGGTTTTTTGGAAAGATGGTGGCATCCTGCTTTTCGTCCTGTTGTGCCTTCCAGGAGAACAGAGGGAAAGCGCCCAGATCCTGGCTTCATTTTCAGACGGTCAAAGATTCGGACAACCTGGATTTTCCAGCTTGACCCAGGCTGAGTGGAGATGAAAATCACAGGTGTGTGTAGTAGTCGGTCTAGAGCGTGTGGACGAACAGCCGGCAGAGCCTGCTGGGGTCTGCGACAGCAGGCAGGCTGGGAAGATGCAGTTACCAAGTTGACGGGCGGGCGGGGGGAGTGTGGAGGTCTTTCACGAGGTCAGAGGAAGTTTCTCCTTGAGATGATGCCTCAAGTTTTTTTCTTCGAAAGATTTGTGCTTTTCTTTTTCTGTTAGGACAAAATGGTAGGTGGCCCCATTCTATCGGTCGGGAGACAGCCATCACTCTAGGCATTTGTCGTGGGTTGAAGTGTGTCCCCCCTACGAGGAAGTCCTGATACTCGGTACCTCAGAATGGCACCTCATTTGGAAACACGGTCTTTGCAAATGCAGTCAGGTTAAGATGCGGTGATGAAGGTGGGCCCTAACCTAAAATGACTGGTGTCCTTATAAAAAGGGGACATTTGGGCTTAGTCACAGACAAGTACAGAGGAAGAGCTGTGTGAAAAGACACAGGGAGATCGCCATGTGAAGACTGGGGTCATGCAACCACCAGTCAGGAGCACCTGAAGCCACCAGAAGCTGGGAGAGGCAATGAAGTCCACTTCCCTCCAGGTTTCAAGGGGAGCCTGGTGCCGCTGCCACTTTGATTTGGGACTTCCAGCCTCCAGAACTGTGAGAGAATACATTCTGCTGTTCTCGACTACCCAGTTTGTGGTATTTTGTTACTGCACCCCAGACTAATGTAGCGTTTTAACATAAAGTAAACCCTGATACAGGGTAGGAGATGCTTAGAAATGTGGTGAACTCAGTAACAGGCCAGGCTGAGCCTGTGGTCATGACTTCCAAAGCTCCGCAGAGCTTACCTGCCCAGGCAGCGTTCCTGGGTCCACTGCTACGATCCTACACGTCCTACACGTACCACACACCCGCGAGCTGGTGGCCGGATGCCACCAAGGGGAGTTGGGCATCTCTCCCAGCTCCAAGCCCCTCGGGGACCAGGGAGCCGAGAATGGGCGCCCACGAGGCTGCAGCAAGCCCTGTGTCTCCACCACTTGGAAGTCAGCCGACGAGCCAGAGGGAAGACACCTCTGCCTCCTACTGAGAGAAAGGATGTGGTGGAGCCCACTTCACATCCAGACACAGAGGGGTCGGGAGAATGCGGTGCTCAGCTTTCCAGCCTCTGCCGTACAAGAGAGCACGTCAGCAGCACAATGGGAGGAAGACTAGGTGAGAAATTCACAGCACCCATCACAACTGGACTTGCCAGGTTAAATGCCCGACGCCCCACTACCTTTGAATTTCAGATACGTTTTTAGTATAAGCATATCCCGACTGTTGTGTGAGATATACTTACACCAAAAAATTATTCATTGTTTATCTGAGATTTAACTGGCGTCCTCTACTTTTATTTGCTAAATCTGGCAAACCCGAACACAACGCCGTAGGGAGCCGACCCCCGGCTTCCTCTCGTTGGTAAGATCACTTGGAGAGGGTAGGAGACAAAGCCAACCCTCAACTTCCTGACCATCGGACTGTCCTCTGATCCTCTCTGTGCACCACATCTGACACGTCTGGGGCTCCCGATGACATAATTGGCGCCAAAGCCGAGTTTGGGAAAACGGAGCGAAGTCGGATATGGGGTTCAGGAGGGTGGTGTGGTCATGGGATGTCTGGATGAACTTGCCCTCGCACTTTCTCTATCACTCCGGGTGACCTTCTATCCGTAAAGTTCTTGCACACTGAGGTCTGAGCCACAGGCCTTGCTCTCCAAGTGGCTTATAGCTCAGGGGAGGAAAAAGAAAAAAAATAGCCAATGTGAGCACAGGCTGAGCGAGTTCTGGGGTTCTGAGACGGAAAGCTGGGGAAGGGGGGAGCAACGGCAGGGGGACAGGGCTTCATTACAGGCAAGAGGAAAAAGGAAGAGGGCTGAGCAGAGTCAGGCCTGAACCCAGATGGCAGGGGACAATAGCGGCTGACGTGTACGAGACCCTTGTCGTGGGCCAGACTCTCTTCTGAAAACCGTGCACACCTCAGCAACTGTCATCAGTGCCCTGAAGGACGTTCATGACTCTCGTTTTACAAAGAGGCAAAGCCAAGTAGAGGGAAACCCATTGCTCACGACTACCCAGCTCACAAGTGGAAATCACAGCAGAGAGACAGGCTGGGTTCAGATTAAGGCGAGCCTCGACTATCCAGGCTTGAGAGGGAAATTGAAGCCACAAACCCGGCTTGAGTGTCGCCCATGAGCCAGTCACTGGGGAGTCACAGTCAAGGATCCACAGACAGGATGTGCCCAAAGCCCTAAAAAGGACCTTCCAGGCTTCCCTGGTGGCGCAGTGGTTGAGAGTCCGCCCGCCGATGCAGGGGACACGGGTTTGTGCCCCGGTCTGGGAAGGTCCCACATGCCGCGGAGCGGCTGGGCCCGTGAGCCGTGGCCGCTGAGCCTGCGCGTCCGGAGCCTGTGCTCCGCGGTGGGAGAGGCCACAGCAGTGAGAGGCCCGCGTACCGCACCCACCCCCCCAAAAAAAAGGTTAAAAAAAGAGAAACTTTTTTTTTTCTTTTTCACAAAAGAAAGAAACCAAACAAACCAACAACCACAAAAAAACCAGTCTTACTTGATTATTCAGATACACTGGACTACTTTCTTTGGGGTGATTTCCAATTTCCTTCCTTTTGACAATACAGTTACGGTCCCTGGGGTTGGGGAGGAAGGCAGTATCCTTTTCCCCAAACCCCACATCTCCACACGAACCGCCCCCCTAGGTGAGGGTCTGCACAGATTTTCCAGGTACCGTGTAAGGTCAGAGTTGATAAAGAAAAATTTAAAGATGCGCTGGGGCCAAAGCGAGGCTCCGGCTGAAAAGTCTCAGTTTCCGACTCCAGCAGCCTGCCGGTGCCTTGCCCCCCACTTCTAGGTTCTGTGCCAGGCCAGGAGAAGCCGGACGCCCGTGCCCAGATGTTGCAGCAGGAAGAGGGGCAGGGCTAGAATTTCCACTCGAGGAGCTTACAATCACCCAGGGAGCGAGGATCGAGCTGTAAAATCTCCAACAAGCGCAGCCCAGAGTGGACTCAGCCCCATGGTCCGTGCTGCTCCTCTGACGAGCTGGTCAGCAATTAATCAGGAAAATGAGGCCGGAGCGCCTAGGAAATGAAGATGAGGTTGGTGAACCCGATTTACAGCTGGGGTTTCGAGAGGGAAGGTGGAAGAGGACCGGAGCGGTAAGGCTCCATCGCAGCCAGGCCCCCCCGGGGGGTGTGGACGGCGGGGGGGGGGGGGGTGATCTGAGGGGGGCGGCGGCTGTGTCTCACCAGCCCCCCGCTGAGACCCGAGGGCCTGGAGGAGGGAGGGCTTGCGTTTTAGCTCTTTCTTTCGAATATTCTAGTAAAGCCATAGACCCTCTGGTCAGAGGAAGGCACAGGTGATTCTGCAAACAATGTCAAGCGTTCGGGTATCCCAGAAGCCCATCCCCACCAGGTGAGGAGCCCCAGACGGTGAAAACATGAAGCAGAGGTACGGGGCCCTGCGGAGAGGTACGAGCACCGGTGGTCACCTCATCTGGTTTCTGTCCCACAGATGCTGCTGGGAAGGTGCCCACGGTCCCCCAGGAGGTGGTGGCACCGGGACTTGGGTTCAGGTTTGTCCGAACCCCAAGCCCGTGTTAGACCTCATTATTCTCATGGGATGAACCCAAAGGCCTGAAGATGAAAAGCCCTAACCCCCCACGCCCCCCCAGGCACAATAGCTTGAGCCTCTTTATCCTTCCGGATTGGACAAAGCCTTACGATTCTGGGAGTGGGTCTGGGATACCCCGGTATGAGCCCCCATTCCAGCAGGAGGGGAAGGTGCAGCCACCTGAATCCTGAGGACCAAGATCACCGAATCCTGCAGCCCGGACTCTCTAGGACTCTCGCCAGCTCCCCTGGCAGCCGCCCCATCACACCGCCCGCAGAGGCTGCGCAGTGCAAGCCAGCCCCGCCCCCATCCCCGCACAGCCCCCATCCCCGCGCGGCCCCCATCCCCTGCCTTCCTCTGCCTCGTCGGCCCTGAGCCAGCTTACAGAGGAGCAAAAAGTCAACCAGATCCGCCGCAGACCACGCTCCTGAGAAGTCAAGTCCAACTGCCATCACAGACACTTTTTCTTAAATTTTATTGTAGCTGATTTTCAATGTTGTGTTAGTTTCTGCTGTACAGCAAAGTGATTCAGTTACACACATACATACATTCCTTTAATATATTCTTTTTCCATTGTGGTTTATCAGAGGATGCCGAGTATAGTTCCCTGTGCTACACAGTAGGACCTTGTTGTTTCTCCATCCTCTGTATAATAGTTTGCATCTGCTAATCCCAAACTCCCACTCCATCCCTCCCCCACCCCCTCCCCCTTGGCAACCGCAAGTCTGTCCTCTGTCTGTGAGTCTGTTTCTGTTTCGTAGGGGAGCTCATTGTGTCGTATTTTAGATTCCACGTATAAGTGACATCATATGGTATTTGCCCTTGACTTACTTCACTTAGTATGACAGTCTCTAGGTCCATCCATGTTGCTGCAAATGGCATTGTTTCATTCTTTTTCATGACTGAGTAGCATTCCATTGTATAGATCTATACCACATCTTCTTTATCCATTCATCTGTACATCTGTACGACGGACATTTAGGTTGTTCCCATGTTTTGGCTATGGTGAGTCATGCTGCTCTGAACACAGGGCTGCATGTATCTTTTTGAATTATAGTCTTGTCCAGGTATATGCCCAGGAGTGGGATTGTTGGATCATATGGCAACTCTATTCTTAGTTTTCTGAGGAACCTCCATACTGTTCTCCATAATGGTTACACCAATTTACATTCCCACCAACAGTGTAGGAGGGTTCCCTTTTCTCCACACCATCTCCAGCATTTATTATTTGTAGACTTTTTTAAAGATTAAAAATGTTTTTTATTTTGAAGCATAGTTGATTTATAATGCTGCATTTCAGATGTACAGCAAAGGGATTGTCATATATACTTTTTCAGATTCTTTTACGTTATAGGTTATTACAAGATAAGTGAGCAGAGTTCCCTGTGCCACACAGTAGGTTCTTGTTGTTTATCTGTGTATAAACAACATGGTCGTGTGTATCTGCTAACCCCAAACTCCTAGTTTATCCCTCCCTCCCCCACCTTTTCCTCTTTGGACATTTATTTCCAAAAGGGTTCATCATAGGACTCCTTTACATGGCCTTGCCCTCCGGGACCTGAAATGCAGCCCAGCCCTGAGTGCTCTGAGCACGGGGACGAGACATGCGTTTGTTGGATGAACAATGGCCACACGAAGCAAATTGTCAGTGAACCGTGCACTCTTCTCACTGAACCGTCTAGTCTACCCAGCCATTGGGAGGATGGCCGAGTAGCACCGAGATCAAGGTTCACTGACCCCACTGGGCATTCACGACCTGCTCACCATTTTCAGTGGCTTTTCACCCCCGAGGGACCTATTAAAACACAAGTACTCCTGGGAGGACCCCATCCCAGCTCCTCATCTGTACCTACCTGGCCAGATGGCAGGCATCTGCCTGGGAGGAAGAGGCTGAATCCAGGTGGCAGACGGGGGGAGGACATCAGAGGAGATGCTGTCCCCACACCTGCTCCACGACGAGAAAACCCTCAGCCGGTCAGCAACCAGGTGATTTTGAAGAAATCGTTTTTCGAAACACCGGTAGGGTAAGAAGAGCTCCAGGTCAGACAGAGATGGGCTCCAGCAAAGTGGGAAAAATCAAGCGGAGAATGTTCACACACAGAAGGGTGCCTCTAACCCACTTCCACCCCAGGAGATTCAAAGACGAGGCCGATATTTTGAAAAATATAAAATTTTAATAAAGGCTACATCTCTTAATTACAATAATTATTGTACCAAGTAATTTTCCTTAAATGAACTCTTTATAATGCATAATTTACAGTATAAGTAGAACAAAATGCCATGGCAAAAGTCATTGAGTACAAGACTTGTAATAAAAAGGCATAAAATATATTTATACATAAACCCCTTTCAAAAAACAAGGGAAAGCTGGAGCCCTCAATATAGGGCGACACACGGCGTGGACGCCGTGCAGGTACAGGTACTGTACTGATTCAAGGTCAAGCACTAGAGATAGTGGATTAATACTCTTTTCCGTACAATATATACAGACATATGGTACAAGGAACGATGGCCAATAGAATGCACAGATTAAGTTAATGTAAAAACCCGAACGTCACGATGAAGGTGTCTGGAGGAAAGGTGCTGCTAGGTCTTCCCACAACTGTTCGCTTCTTTGCTGGGCGGGGCGCAAGGGGAGGGGGTAGTTTCCAGAATGGCTGGGGTCCAAAGACTAATTTTAAAAGACTCCCAAGGAGTTGTCATCTCAAGAAAAGCACAAGTCGAACCACATGGCTCCAGAAGGTCTCAGCCGTCGGGTGCTGGGCCCTGGTGGGGAGCTCCAGGAAGTCACAGGGTGAACCTGGGGCCCCGGGGAGGCTCCCCCTCCTCCACAATGAACCATCCTGTCCGACAGGAGGGCCCCCAAATCAAACCTCAAGACCGTTATGACAAGATAGAGCAGCGCTGGGGAAAAAAGATGCACCAATTTCTGCGTGTGTCAACGGTAGGACACCATTTTTTAAAAAGTCTATGTTCACTTGGAGAAACGCACGGCACAGCTTAAATCCTCTTTCCGTGAAACAGAACCACGAAAACGTCCTCTCTGCCCCTTCCGTGTTTAAAGCAGCATATCCACAAACTGGGGGCGGGGGAGTCGACTGTCCAATAAATAGCAGGAAGGACTCCTGTCCAGGTGAGCTACAGTCGCTCCTAGCTGATGGATCTGGAGCCCTAGGAAGTCAGAGGTTATGCGTGGTGGTCTCTCCAATACCGTCAGCGTCTACAAGAGCCAGGAGCCGTCCTGTCCGAGGCCGGTGGCCCGAGCCAGACGCCGAGGCTCAGTCGACCCTCTCCACCTTCCCCAGGATCCGGCCCTCGTACGTGGGCAGCACCACCTCGTCGTCCCAGACCTCCTCAAACACGGCTCCACACGCGAACTCGTTGCTCGCTTTTTTGAAGTAATACCTTAAAAGGAAAACCCAACACGCGGCTTGGTAAAGCTGCATTTTCTACTGGGTTTGAAAGGAGAGTCTGTCAGCGCTGGGGGCGAGGGGTCTGAGAATGCCGCTACCGCGGGCGGCAAGGACGTCTCCCGGGTGTCTCTGCTTTGTGCGGCTGGTCGGAGGGCAAAGCCAGGCAGGGACCCCGGAGGCGGCGGTGGCTGGGTACCCTCAGCCGCCAACAATGCTGAGGCCCAGCACCGTCACCCGACACGCACGGTGAGAGGTACCCTTTGCAGAGAACGGCTGCTTCTTTCTCCCCACTTTATTTTG
>NW_006782421.1:997786-1004727 GCF_000442215.2 Lipotes vexillifer
GCGGGGGAGCGCAAGGCATGCCTGGAGGGGTGGGTCCCTCAAAGAGACCCCCGACTCAGCCCCCCGACTCGGTAGCAGTCTGCGGAAGGCTGGCACCTCTCAGGCTCCCTGCCCTCCAGCGCCCAAGGGCCAGCCCTCCTGGCTGGTGCTGGGCACAGCTTGGGCTGGCAGGGCCAGGACAGGCTTCCCCTGTGGTCACCGCAGGAGGCGGGCAGCCCACTGCTTCCCGGGGCTGCAGCCACCGAGTCCCCCGCTACTCTCCCCTCTGCCCGGCCCCTTCCCTCCCCTCCCCTCCTCCAGGGCAAACGCTAAAGGCCCCTATCCTGCCCGCTGATTAAAAATGCTCCTTCCATCCCAGCCCGGCTTCTTGTTTGAAGCCTGTTTAGCTGTAAGGACGCAAACGACCAGCCTGTCCCAGGAGAGTCGTGTGTGAAAACTGCTGTCCCGCTCGGCCACACCCACCCAAGCCCCTTCCCAGGACACGAAGCCAAGGCCTATCCCTCCCCGTCCCAGGCCAGGGAGACCCCTCAGACGCTTTGAACTCGCCCCTGCAAGCTGTCATCTTCAGCCAATAAAGGCCACTCGTGGAGGGAGGGTCACGGTCCCCTGGGGGGAGGGTAATAGCTTTTCAAATAAAAAAAATAATTGCGTCTCAGGGTTACAGTGGTTTTCTGTTTTTGTCTTTTCTCCTTAAAAAGTTTTTTTCAATTCCCCTTGGTTAGAGCTAAATTTCTTTCCTCTTTAACGAAGGCCAGCCAAGTACTTTCATAGGAGATAAGGCTAAACCCAGTGAAACAGCTGCATTTAGTCAAGGGTCTGGGTTTCTGGCGTTCCCGGCTGGGCTAAGGCATCGGGGTGACCGCCCAGCTCGAGGGGGTCAGCGGCGAAGACACTCTGGGGCGAGGGGGGCAGAGACCCGGGGGACCCGATGAGAGCTGGGGGAGGGGCGCTGCACACAGGAGACCCTGGGCAGCGGGGGGGAGTTCTTTCTAAATGAGAGGCTCCAATGCCTACACCACCCCAGGCAGGCCTCGGGCCCAGCATGGGGGCTCTCCCGGCCCCTCTGAGCAGAGACACGCAGCGAGTGACCGTGTCCCTGACTGCGACCTCCTCCCCGGCCCTCCCACGCCCCCCCCAGACTTCAAAGGCACTGCGCTGCCCTCAGCTTCTCTTCCACTGCGACCTGCTTTGTGTGGCAAACTCTGCTTCCTTCTGCCGTCTGGCATGTCTGCAGCGGCTGCTCTGAAGCTCTGCCACGTTGATTGCTCAGCGCAGCCCAGGTCCCCGCTCCCCACCCCCATCCTCGCTGGGCTCTGGATGGCAGGCGGCGGAGAGGGGTGCGAGGCGAGTGTTGCAGTGCCACCCCACCGGGAGGACGAGGCGCGGCGCCCGGTGCCCTCCCGACCCAGCGGGCAAAGGGTCCAGCTCCGGCCCGGGGAGCCGGTGGAGCCACCTAAGGCGGCTGGGAAGGGCCGCAGCCTGATCCAATCAGCAAAGAATCTGCCAGTCGCCCATGTGTGCGAGTCTGTGTGCATTAGAAGGGAGGCCGGGGCTTCAAAGCCAGGCTTGCTGAGTGTGCCTTAGAAAACACTCCGAGCCAGATGGGGCTCGAGTGGCTGCGTGTGGAGCCGTCCCTGCAGCCTCTGCTCAGCGCCCCTCGGCCCTGCTCCCCTGAAGGTCACCTGCGGTTCCAAAGTCCAGCCGAGCCAAAGCTGAGATCAAAATGAATCCCTGGGGGGCACACTTGTGTAATTAGTTTCACCTTGTGTCTGTTCAAGATAAAAACAGAAGAGGAAGGAGGAGCCAGGCCCGTTCCCCAGCCGCCCGGTGCATTTCCAGAACTGTCTCTGCCTGGGCAAAAGGGAAAGATGTCAGCCCAGCTCCAGGCCCCACCGTCAGTCACGGGCAGGGTCCCGGCCCTGAGCCACGTCCCTTCCCTGCAAACAGAGTCACTCTGGGCCGCTGCCCAAATCGACACCCCCCCTCCCCCCGCACTGGCCCCGGTGGAAGTGTCTGCTCTGGAAGGGCTGGGGTCACGGGCCCCGGGGCTGGGCTTGCCGGGGGTCCAGAGCCGGTGCACGCCCAGCAGGTGGTGAAGTGTGTTAGAGCTCTCCGCGCCATCCCTGCTCGGGGCAGCAGCAGGGGGGCACCTTCCGGGCCCGGGCTGTCTCCTCTCTAACCTCCCGCCTCTCCTGTCCCAGCCCTGCACACGGCACTCGGGACACAGCGGGATGGAACCCACGGGTCCCCTTGGGACGAAGGCCGCCGAGAAGGGGCAGGTAGGACTCTGGTCATCACCTGCCCCACGTCGAGGGGAAAGTGACCGAGAGACGCCCAGGGCCAGCCCCCGGCTCTTGAATCCCCTCCAGGGTCCGGCAGGCCAGGGTGGGCATCTGGACCGTGTAGAGGGGAGAGGACGCCGGGAGGGAGGGTGGGTTCCCGTCCCGAGGCCCCAGCAGGAGGAGTGGCCAGCCCTGACGCCGCCCCACCGTGTCCACCCACAGGTCCTGCCCTTCCTCTGTTTCAGGCAACCCTGTCCCGCATGACTTGGGACACGGAGGCTGAGGGAAGAGGACGCTGCCACAGTGCGGGCAGTGGTCTCTGCCTGTCCCTGAGCCTTCGGTGAGGACGGCCTCTCCCAGACGTGCCAGGAGGGCAGCCTTTCAGCCTCTTCATCAGGCAGTCTCTCCATCTGTCTGTTCCCTCCCTAGCTTTCCCCCGCACCCCTCACCCCTTTCAGGCAGAGCCTCCACGAGACGGCCCCAGCCCAGCTCTCCTTCTGGCAAAGCCAGCCGACCCCTTGCTCCTAACCCTAACCCTCAGGCTCGTCCACCTGGTAAAAAAAAGCCCACCCAGGTGCCCACAGAGCCCTCCCTGCTGCCGCTGCTGCCGTGTCATCTCGGGGAGGGGGGAGGGGACAGCGTCAGTGAGACAGAGCGAAACATCGCGCAGCCCCTCCGGGGGCCCCTCCAGGAAGTGACCCTGGCTCTTGGCTCTGAGCAAACCAAGTCTGCAGCAGAAAGAAGCCATGCGACGCTCACCGATAATTTCCCTTTTTGCTGAGCTGCTCTTTAAAGTGGCCCAGGGTCAGGCTCTGGGCCTTCAGCATCCTCCGGTACGGAATCTCCTCTCCGCAGAAAAAGTAGGTGACCACCAGCTCGCTGGCCTGGGGAGCGCGCGCCCCTGCCAGCTTCCTTGGCTCTCTGTGACTGAAAATAAGATGGAAAAGCAACAAGTCCCGCATTTGAAGGCAGCAAGCACGTGTGCACGTACGTGCACGTACACACCCGGGGGCGCTGTCTTCAGAGACAAGGTCGGGCTGCAGCTGTACACCACGAGGGTGCGGGTCCTGATTCACAGAGGCAGCCAACTCCGGTGGACACACGGTCCTCCCTCAGGTCATCTGCGTGGAGCAACCAGGAAGGGACCGTCTCCTTCCACCCAATGGGAGGACCGAGTGGTGTCCATCGGGGGGGGGGCACCAATGGGGTGCTTGCCAAGGAAGATGAGAAAGAAGAAACCCACCCAGAGCCACAGGGACACTCGCTCCGACCAGCATCTGCTGTAGGGACAAACCCAGGAGTGGCATGAGCCCGGAAAGCCAGAGCCCACTGGCGGGGGATGGGGTCAGCCCTCAGTCATCTCAACTTCTGAGTTTTTGTGGAGTGGCTTAAAAAAAAAAAAAAAAAAAAAAAAAAAAAAAAAAAAAAAAAAAAGATGCAGGCCCGGCGGACAGCTGAACTTAAGGTCCACCAGCTGTTAACAGGGTGGAGGTCCTCTCAGTTCGAACACTGTTCATTGCTCACAGGCCACTTTAGACCTCCACAACCTAACGCTTTTTCAGCGCACCGCCCTGGAGTGAGACGAAGCCTGGCTTCCCTGCCCACTTTACAAGAGTGTAGGTTTAGGACAGGAATCATGGGACCAGTGGGGAAGATGTGCTGCTCCCCCCGCAAAACAGCAAAGATGGTCCCCTCTCCATCCCTGCAACGGTGGAGAGGCACCCTCCCGCTCAGTGTGACACAAAGATGGTTTTCCAACTCACTAACTTTCTGGGCTAACGGGGACAACTTTTCCATCTGGGTTTGAGGTCCCTCTACCCATCAGCTAAAGGCTTCCCGTCTGAGCTTGAGTCCAGGAACCCTGAGCTACCCACCACTTCAGGAGGGAACACCTGTGTACAAGTCACGATGCATTTCTCGGTGCCGGTGGGGTTTTTCGAGATCCTAATTTACGGCAACATCTGGGTTTACTGTTCCTTGTCGCTAATGTGAAAACGAAGGCGACTTTATAGACTAAAAGAAAGTTTTCAAAAACCACAGCCCCCGATAGAGAATACCCTGAAAACTAAAGCCTCTGGGCAGATCTCAGCAACACCAGGAAAAGACACTCACTCTTCCGAAGCCAGGCTTGGGCTGGAGAAGGGCGTGGCTCCTGGCTGACCAGTGGCCGAGTGGTGCCTGTCCCTCTGCTGACTGGCCACGCAGCACCTGAGGACACCAAGGACTTAGATGGAAGCCTGCCGTCCCCAGGACCAGTGGGAAGCAGTCAGAGAAGCGCTCTCCCCGGCCTCCGACTTCCATCCCCGCGGAGACCCAACCAAGGCCTTGTGTTGACAGCAGCCCCTGGAGACCTGGCAGAGCTGTGCTAAGCCCTCAGGAGCCCAGCACTGGACGCTGCAGCCCAGGCAGAGGGCTGAAGACTCTAGAAGCCCCATCGGTTGCGGCTCCTCATAAGCTCACCTCACCGTCGGGACCTTCCTAAGGGAATGGGACCTGTGAGGGCTGCCTCCTCCCACGCCTGGCCAGGTCCTGGGTAGCCCTTCGGCTAGCTCAGGGGGGCCGTTCCTAGAGGCCGGCAAGGGGACCCGCCACCGGCTGCCCCAGCCACTCACCTCTGCTTCGGGGGCTTGGACACCTCCGCCAGCCGGCGGCAGGCCTCCTCCAGCTGCGCCAGGGTGTTGGGTGGGGTCAGGGGAGGCACCGCAGGGTCCTGGGTGAACGGGTGGGCGCGGGGGGCGGCGCGGGGGTGCCCGCTGCTGCCCCCCCACAGGTGGTGACGGCCGGCTGGGGATGCTCGGGCGCACTCCAAGGGGTAGGCCCGCTTGGTGCTTTGGGCACTGAACGGGCAAGGGCGAGAGAGAGCCGAGGGGAGACACGGGATTAGGGGGCCGGAAAGCATGACTTCAGGAGAAATCACAGAGACAAGGGGAGAAAAGAAAACGCGACAGTAACACTGCTGGGCGCGTGGCCCCAGCGCCGCACTCCTGCGGGCCGCCCAGACAGACGCTCACGACTAGCAGGGCGGGAGCCACCGGCCCTGGTCGCGCTCAGCGCAGAGGGCCCCCCACCCACACCCCGCCCCGGGCGGCGAGCCGCCCGTGTTCACCTGTGCGGCTTGGGCTTGCCCGGCCGCTCGCTCTCCAGCACCCACTGCCATACGTCCTGCGCCCGGTCTCCCTCCTCCCCGGGCGGCTGCAGCGGCCCCGCTCCGCCGGGGGCCCCTCCTTCCCGGGCTGGCCCGGCCGGGCCCGGCTCCGAGCCTCTCCCGCTCCGTCGGGGTGGGACGGCGCCTCGGCCGCGGCCGCTGCGGGGAATGAGGAGCGCATCCATCCCGGGGACCCCGGCCGCCTCTGCCTCCGCGGCCCCTCCAAGCCGGCGGGCGAGGGGCACCTGCTGCCCAGCCCCACGCCCCCGCCCGCCCCACCGCCCTCCCTGTGGCCCAGCGCCCGCGCTCCCCGACCCTCCGACCACGGGACACCTACCCAGCCTGCGCCGCCGCCGCGGGCTCCGTTGCCCCAGGGTGGCTTTTGCACTTGGCACAGCAGGGGTAGTCGGCCCCCCCGGGGGTGGGGACGGGGCAGGGGCAGCGCGCGCGCTGGGCGGCCTCGGCCTCCACCTCCTCCCGGGTCCGGGGGCCGGCGTGGTGGTGGATGTAGTGGTGGTGGACGTGCTTCGTCGTCTGCCTGCTCACGAAGCCCCGGGCCCCGAGGAGGGGGCAGCCGGCCGGGGCGGCGGCTGGGGGGAGCAGCGGGCCCCCGGGGGGCGGGGGCGCGCGGTGCTGCAGGAGGTGGTGGCGGCGATGCTGGTCCGGGGAGCGCGCGCGGGGGCTGTAGCGGCCCACGCCCGGGGACTGGCAGCCGGGGGTCTTGAGGACCCTGGACAGGTGGTCGTCCAGGATGGTCTGCGGGTCCTCCTCGTAGCTGCCCGATGGCAGGAGGGAGAGGGGGTGCTGGGCCGGCCCCGCCTCCCGGGCGCTCAGCTCCAGCTCGGAGCCCTCCTTGTCCTCGTCCTGGAAGGCAAGGCAGCGTCAGGGGGCGCCGGGGTCAGCAGGAGGGCCCCCACCCCGGGCAGGGGGCGGGGCGGCGCCCACCTCTCGGATCTGCTGCAGGCGCTCCTCCAGGCTGTGCCGCGTCTCCAGCTCCAGCTTCAGCTTCTCCAGCCGGGAGATGAGCTCGGCCGCGAAGGCGGCGGGCTCCACGGGGGTCATCTCCTTGGGCAGGCGGTGGGTTCTCTGCGTGGCGCGGGGAAGACACGGGGCGGACACAGTCAGGGGCCTGGCCGGGCCTGGGGACGGGCACCGCAGCGCGTCCATGGCCGCGCGGAGAGCGGGCGGCGCGGGGCCCAGGCTGCTCGGGCGCTTTATGCGCCGCGGCCTCGGCCTCACGGAGAGCCATGGTCCCGGCAGCGCATGCCGCAGGCAGGAGCAGTTGGTCGCACTGCGAGGGGCCCCGCTTGCCCTCCCTCTGGAGTACAACCAGCCCATCAGACGCTACTCTGAACTAGCAAATCTTCAAAGACTGTTGTCAAACATCAAAAAAAAAAAAAAAAAAAAGGCAGCTCTCTGCGATGGGGAGGGGAGAGAGCCCACCTCAAGGAATAAAAAGTAGAGCCTAAACAGAAAGGGAGCTGGAAATGTAAAAAATAAGATTGGAAGGGCGG
>NW_006782421.1:1005122-1024190 GCF_000442215.2 Lipotes vexillifer
GGGGGGGGGGGAAAAAGAGGAGTCACAGGGCCCAGATCAGACGCAGTGGTAATGTCTCTCCTGGCCGCACACTGCGCACCTTTGAGGCGGCGTCGTGTTCCCCGCCCCTCCTCCCATCTCTTTGTACAGAAAATGAAGCAAGCTGCTGCCGGCTAACAGCAGAACACTGCTGCGCTCAGCTGCCTGAAGCGAATCTACCAAGGGAAAAGGGCACATCTCCAAACCGGGTATGGAATATAAACAGGCACGAGCATGCCGGCCAACGCCACCAACAGAGAGGACCCCCGCGGCCGGCTTTCTGTCCCCCTCCCGTCGTCTGGTACCCGCAGCCCCCGCCCCTCGTGGTTCTGCCCCCTACCCCTCCTTTGCCTCCTGCTTTGGCCCTTTTCTTTGGGAGGGGGCGGGATGGGGGCAGCAGAGAGCCAACCTGCAGAGGCCAGCATCTCCCCACCCGAGCCGCAGATGAGAAAATGATCACACACCCCAGGACAGAATCACCTAATTCACAATCCTGGGGGGCCGTACAGCTTTCCTTACACACACATACCTCTCCCCAGTGCCCCCACCAAGTCAAAAAAAAATATATATATATATATATATACACACACACACACATATATGAATACATCATCGATACTGCTGTACGGGTGGGGGGGATGTTATTGAGGAGGGGATGCTGGAGGTCCCCAGAAAAGCAAACTTAGTAGGCTAATTTTACAAATTTACGTCTTCCCTGGACTGTCCGAGGGGCTTCAGAGAGAAGTGGCAACAGTCCGCACACTAACGCAACGTGGGATTAGCAACTCGATGTGCCCACTGCCGACGTGTGACATCACCGACGGACAAATCGGATTCTCTGAAGCTGGCAGGAAGGCCTCTAAGCAGAGAGGCTGCTCTAAGCTGGGCACTCTCTTCCCCTCCCTAAGGAGCAGCTGGACCTCCGAGGACCGCAAGAAGCACAGCTCCTGAGACACAGATGGGGCAGCTCTCTATGTGCGGGGGCCACAGGCTGGCTGCCCCCCGGGACTTGGAAATCGTAGGGGAGGACCCGGAAAAGCCCTCCACGCCACGCTGGCCTCTCATCTCAGTCGCAGAAAGGAGCTGCTCACAGGGTGCTCAGACACTTATTGGGAGCAGATTCAACAAGCAGGCACTAAGCCACGTGCTGGGGTTGGAAAGAGACAAGAAGCGGGACAGCCGACCTCCAGGGCTTCGGAGGAGAAATGGCCGAGCACAGAGATGAACGGTGACTGAAACGACACAGCCACGCGGGCAACGCAAGGAGAACGTCCCAGGACGCGACCCTCACTCAGGAGGCAGATCCCTCCAGCCTCATCCTCTCTCTCTTTCCTTCATTCAGTCGACCGGCAAGTGTTCAGTGAGCACCCACGATGTGCCAGGCACTGTTCTCACCTCCGTGGTGGGATGGACTTAACGGGATAGCCCAACGAAAAGCGCCGGTTCCCTCCCACCCTCTGCTGCTTTGCTTCTTTCTCATGGAGTTTTCTTTTTTGAATCGAGGAAACGGAAGAGGCCGACTAGGGCATCGTGGGCGCCCCTGCTCGGGGTTACACCGCAGTGAACCGCAGATCGCCCCTTGTGTGGCCCTCCCCTGCCCTCCCTCCCCCCAGGTCCCAGGCGCGCCGGCCCCCAACCCCCCACTCTTCCTCCCAGAAAAGAGCTGACGGCAGACCGTACTCACCGGGAAATGAGGTAGGCACACCTGGCCGTTGGCCTTCACGCTGCGATGCATTTCTCTCTGGAGCTGTTTCTTACTCCCCCCGAGGTAAGGAGGGATTCCATCTCTAAGGGAAAGGAAAGGGCAGAACCCACCGGCTCACGAGGAGGCCGACTCACGCGCACCCGCCTGAGACCCTGCCGACAGATGGGGCCGCGCACCTCCTGGAGCTGGGAGCGCCCCCAGTCCCCGGGCGCTGTGGCCGTCCCTGCAGGGAAAGTCAGTCCAAGGCCCAACCGCCACATGTCCTGCCCCTCAAGCCTCTCTGGAAACGGCTCCCGCTCGGATGCAGGAGTATCAACCTGGGAAGAGCTCGTGTCTCAGCTCTTGTCTTAGAACTGGGCCCACCTCAGAGTGAAGGTCCCCCTATTTTACAGGTGCCCCAAGCAGGAGACTAAGACCCCTTTGGTCCCTCCAATGGTCTGTTACCACGGCAACCAGGAACCAGACCCACAGAAGACTAAGCCAGGCGCTGGTGGAGGGTGTGTGTTACCCTCCAGCAGTCAACCTCCCAGGCGTTCCCGAACGTCTCCTTTTTATCAGCCACCGGCAGGCATCTCTGGGCTCCTTCCTTCCCTCAGCTCCAAACCCTACTGGCCCCCAACCAATGGATTCTCAGATCCGTGACCAATGTGGGCATAAAGAGGAAGCCCCTACTCCGCGGTATTCTGTGCAATTCATCCAAATATTTGAGTACCTACTATGTGCCAGACCTTGTTCTAGGCTCCGGGCAAGAGAGCAGCGAAGGATGGGGATAAAAATGCAGACGACTGCCCTGAGGAAGCTTGTGTTCTAACGGAGCGGAACAGGTAATAGGCAAAAATTAAAAAGCCAGATCTATGGTAAGTTCGAAGGTGGTAAAAGCAGTATGATGCTTTTCACTGCAGGAAATGGGGAGTGAGGACGGCTGGGGCACAGAGCTGCATTTTGAACAGGAGGCGGTGGTCACTGGAATCCTCTGCATGAAGGTGACTCTGAGCAAAGACCAGAGGGCAGAAGGGCCCCTTACGTTCTCCTTCATCACTGTGTTTTCAAAAAGCAAATGGAAGAACTTTAAAAACAGCTCTGCCGCCACCACCTCCACCTCCACTCCAGCTAGTTTGCACTAAAAACAGGACCCGGAGTTGCTATGATTTTTTTTTAAACTTTTGTTCTTGAAAAGCAGTCGGACGGTCAAGGTGTGATTATCTTCCCATTGCTGTTCCTTCCAGAAGCCAAGTATTTACAAAAGCCTCAGGTTCAAACATTTCCAAACTGAATCATCCTTCGAGGCTATAAATGTTGAAATTAGCTGTTTGGCTATTTCCCTTTCCCTGGTGTTTTGTTCATCAACGGGTGGCTGGCTCATCAGCAGTGGGTGACAATCAGCTGTGCCTAAAAATGCCAGGAGCGGCCTGGGCCAACTGGTCGACCTCCAGCTCCTCTGTATGGCCGCGGATTCCGGAAGGCTGCTGAGCCGGGCAGGAGAAAAGGGCTGCCGCCTCAGGGATGCAATACAGATACAGATGAACTGACCTATGAGCCAAACCTTGGAAAAGAAGCACTTTATTAAGTCCGGTCGTACCGAGGGTACAGGCGGGGAAGACAGATCAACATAGAGCAAGGACTTACTCGCCCGTGTGAGTCCTGTCCCAGGGAAAGGCTGAGGGGGGTCAGACAGCAAGCACTGTGGAAATGGTCAGCCCGTTGACCAGTGAGGTCAAGTCTCCTAGGCAGCCTCCTAACTCACTAAGGCCTGGGACGGAACTGGGCCCATGAAGGTCAAGTAGGAGAAAAGGTTCTAAGTCCAAAAACTTCCTGAACCACGTGGAGCTTCGTTACAACTTTTCACCCCAGAATCACTCACAAGACGTGGGCCGGTCGCAAGCAGGCCTGGCTTGACCAGCAACTAAGGGCCATGCCCGCCGACTCCAACCCAAGGCTGCTGGCCCCCCATGGACTGAGTGATGTATAATCCAACTGCACCCTCACAAAACCCCTAAATCACCACATTTTATGGATGACCAGAGATGCTCCAAAGCTCTCCTGGAATCAGCCGGTAGGTCAGGTCCAGGCTTCTAATCCAAGCCGCTGGTGGACTCCAGAACAGGCATCCTTAACTCAAAACACGTACAGTCCAGGCCCAGCTGGAGAAGCCAAGCTTCCCAATGGTCTGAATGCAGGGGACACCATTTCCTACGCCCCACGGGGTCACCTGGCATTCTGAAAGGGTGAATGGGGGTTTGGGGAACATCCTGGAAAGTCCTGCTGACCACTTAGTGCTCGCTGGCTATGGGGCATGCCGGCCCCCCATCTCCCACCTAAAATCCCTTGTGGGGTGTGGGTAACGGCAGGGGACCAACAGACTGGGTCTCACGATGGTCTGAGCAACAACTTCTGCGGCCCCAGGGCTGCAAGACAAGATCCACGTCCCAACCAGCAACTCTTCCGGGGCCATAATAAGAGGATGGCTCTGCTCCAGGCCTCTTCCAGGCAATCCTGGGGGTGGGAGTCAAGCACCCCGTGGATCCCACCGTGACACACACGGGGCTGCACGAGTCCCAGGAGGCCCCCACCCGTCCCTTCCAAGACTCTGACCTTGAGTGTCCCCCAGAAGCCTTTGCTCCTCCCACTTGCCTCCCGAGATGAAACGAGCGGTAAGGCTTTCACACCCCTCTCTCCTTCTCTGTATCAAGCAGGAGAAAGAAAAGTGAACTGGGGGAGGCAGAGGGAGCAGGTCCCCGGCCACGTGAAGGCAAGAGGAACAAATGCATTTTTAAACCACTCCTCCAACCAAGAACATGCCCACCACAGCCAGGGCAGGTGAAGGGTCCAGCTGTAGGCAAGGAAACGCGAGACCAGCACAGAAAAGGGAGACCCACTCGCAAAGGCTCAGCGGCTCAACAGGCACCTTCAAGGAAATGTGCCTTTAATCCCACCCCCACCCCGACCCCCCAGCCAAGCATCTTCTTCCAAAACAGCCCCTCATTCCAGAAAGGGGCCTCTCTTCTTTGTATCCAGGCTCTGAAAGCCTGTGATCAGCTTCCTGGCTTCTCAAGACCATGAGCTGACCCGTGCCTGCGTCTCGGTCCCCGGACGGCCTCCTTTAATCATAAACATTTTAGTTAACGCGCCCGCTGCCGGGCCCAGCTGTTTCTGGGGAGCGCTGGTTTCGAAGTGTGGACTCCACTTAGTTGCCATTTAAACCGAGCCAATTAGTTTAGCCTTTTGACTCGGCTGTGCCCGGCCTAACCTGAATGTCGCTTTCCAGTGGCTTTGAAATCGCGGGCTCACGTACACACGCGTCCACTCACATTTTCGTTTGGCCACCACTCCGAAGGTGGCCTCTGATCACAGCCAACATCAAAAGGCCGGTTTGTAAGATAAGGCACTATTTGAAGTTCACTCAGATGCTTTCCCCGGGGTCCAAAGTAAACCCATAAGTAAGATATAAGGAAATAAAAATAAATATTATAAAATAACCTGGGCCACTCTCTGTGTGAAAGGTGACAAGAAGGTCTCGGGCTGATTTTGTGACACCCTGAGCAGAAGCACCCTCCGATCGCGCGGATGCCGATTTCAGGAGCAGCCCTGCGCAGAGAGAGGTGTCAGGGAGCCACCTCCATGCTGTCCTCCTAGCTTTCACTTCCTAACAGAGGCCACACCTGGGCGCCAGGAACCTGCTCCTTCTGATGTTTCTAGCGTGCCCCCCGCTCCCGCCACTGCAATCCTCCTACAGCCCCCCCCCGCCCCCCCGCAGTCCTTCTGCCCAAGGGCTGGGGTTGAGGACTTGGCTGGGAGTCTAACTTTCCAAAAAAAAAAAAAAAACGAAAAAAGCCATTTCTTCTGAGAATGTAGGTTTCAGAGCAACGGGCTCGTGAGAGGGCCTGCTCAGAGGCCTTGTACGAAGACTCAACTCCCCAGCCATCTGAGACGGGGCTTTCTGCGTGGCGGGGAACCAGAAGTCGGGAGCAGGCCCTGGACTCGCCAAGGACAAGGCCACCCCACCCAGCTTCTCCCGGGTCTCGTGCAAAGGCCCTGGGACTTAACTGCTTCCCTGGCAAGTGAGACGACTGCTTGTGTCCGATGAACTCCACCTCCTGGAGTCTACTGAAGGCGTCCTGTGACCCCCGCCCAGCTGTGCCCCTTCCCCAGCCCCCAGCAGGGCAGCCAGCCCCACCCCCCGGCCTCTGTGCCCACGAGAAACAGCCAGGGCTCCTTTCATGCCTTACAGGGCGCTCCTATTCACTAGCGCCAGGAGGTTTCAAAGGGGCCTGCTGCCCTCTCGTCCCGCTAAGCTTCCCCCACTCGGTTCAGCTTCGCGTCCCCCTCGCACTCCATCGCTCGCTCGGGCTCTGCTCTGCACGGGCCCCAAACTGGCCGAGCCAAAGAGGGCTCTAATCCCGGCCCAGGACCCCGGGGGACCTGCCCGATGGGCCAGCCGGCCAGAAAGCACCTCGCCCGGCCCAGGCTTTCAGTGCCTGCCAAGCCTGCGGGCTCGCCTGCACACCGATGGAATGGCTCTTGTGCCGAGACCCCTTTCCCACGCTGATGGGAAACGTGGGCCCGGCGGCACCAACATGCCCACGTGGGGTCTGGCTGCGCCGGCTGCATCCAATAAGCTGCCCTAGAGGCTGGGAGGAGGACCAGAGGCCCCCCAGCGCTGATGTCAGAAGACGGGCTCCAGCACACGAGCCCCAGGTCCCCAGGGACCCTCCCCCGCCCCTTGGGGTCCTGGTTTACTCATCCCCAGCCCAAGGCAGCTGCGCCGAGGGAAGGGCTGGCCACGCCATGAGGTTCTGCCACCTGGGACCCAGGGGTACCTGCTGTGCCCCGGAGAAAAAGCTGCCGAACAAGGGATTTGCCCTCCGTCTCGATTACCAACACGGACCCTCCTGGCCCACACGCTGACCCTTGCCGCCCAGGACAGCTGACTTCTCTGATCCCAGAACGCGACTTCCCCGGGTGGTGAGGGCCTTAAGCCCACAAACGCTCTAGCTAAAGGTGGGAAGGGCGGGCAAGGGCTCTAAAGTCATCGCTCGATAGAACTGGGGGTTTTTCTTCTGGGCATAAAAGGGGGTTAAAAAAAGAGGGGAGAAAGCATTACTTACTCCTCCCTCCCCCTCCCCCTTAAAAAAGAAAGCTGTGTGGCCACTAATAAATAAAAATAAAAGAGACTCAAGGTAGCTCAAAGGTCTCATTATCAACTACGGGGCCTCACGTTCACGCGGGGCCGGTGGGAGCAGGCCAAGGGCAGGGCCTGTCTGGCTCGGATCTGAGTTCTGTCTGTGACAGGAGTAGTTATGGGAGCACTGGGCATTCCTCCCTCATCTGTAGAAGTCACAAGCATCGGCCAACCTTTCCGACTGGGTCCTGTGGGGCTCAACCGGGTATGGGGACTACACCCAAGTTATCTCATCCTGAACCGAGAATCGCACGTCTGTGACGGGGAGTCGGAGGCCAGCAGCCAAAAATAACCTCGCAGAAAACTCAACAGAAGCCTCCTAGTCTAAAGGAAACTACATTTGGCTAAGGAGAGTCGCTCGATGCCCTCGTTCAAGTCCAACTCACTCTTATTTTACACATAACGCTGACTACCACATCATCCAAACACTAGTTAGAAGCTAGAGGAATGCTGCTGCTGGAAACAAGCGCACACGAGCAAAAAAACGACAGCGGGCAGAAGGACAGAGAGAAGAAAGAAAAACCATCTTAAAAAGGGGGGTGAGGCACCAATATCTCTAGGGGCAGAAAGCCTTATACAATTTTGAATTCTGTGAGATGATATTACAATGTAGAATGAAAACAGACCTTGGGATTAATTATTTGAATCAAGAAACAAATTATGCCTTGCCTACTACTACTGAATAAACACAGAGCAAAAACACATTGCTTTAAGGAATACATCCACCAAAGGATAATATTTTTCAAGTACAGTAACTTAGAGTTCAGTCGATATGGAAAACTTACCTCTGTGGAAGCCCTCATTTCTTCACTTTGGATGAAAGGTGTGTTCCCTCCCTCCGTTTTCACTCATGCCAAAGTGCTATTCTTTTATTAAACTGCAACTTTTCACCTTAAACATCTCCCTCCTTTTACTAACAGGGGAATCTGAGGTAACACAATAAAAGCCACCAGGAAAATCAACAGTCGAGTCCCAAACCAACCCGTCAACTTTCCTTTCAACTGGTTCCATACCGCAGGCCAAGCAACAGATCACTGGCCAGTGGAAACCAGATCATTTCAAAAAACTAGAAGACGAGCCGGTCCCGTCTTGGGAAGCAAGAGCTACAGAAGGAACAGACTCGACACAAGCCTGCCACAGCCTACACTGGTCCACAGGGCCTGCCTTGCAAAACGGTTCCCTTCGCGGAAGATCCTCCTCCAAAACGTGTGTAGAAAAGCCTCCAAAGACCACTTTTAGAACGGTGGTTCTCAACTGGGTGCTGCGAGACGTGCCCTGGGGAGTCTCCCCCAAGCCCAGGCCCCACCTCCTCCGAGCCTCCTGAATCAGAATTGGCAGGAGACGGGGACGCCTGGTCCACCTCCCCACTCCACTCCCACCCACCTGAGACTCACAGAGGACCACTGTTCTCCATCCACAGAGGTCACCACTGCATGACCTCAAATGACCTCCAACTCAAAGCATGACCCTGCCCCATGGCCTGCTGACCACATCAGACCACCCTGATGGCTTGGATTGCATCCAGAAATGCCAGCCGTCCATCTGCAAAAGAGCTGAGGTCAGAAACTGCTTTGGAGAAAACCCCCAGTTAGGGGCAGAGCCCCGGCTGCAGAGGGAAGACGCCCGCCGACACCTGATGAGCTGAGTGACGGCCGCTTGAGCACATCCGTGAGCGAGCCTGGCACGCAGTGTCCTGGAGGGAACCCTGGCTTCCTGACCCCACCTTCACTGAGCCCCCAGACACCCCACCTCCCCACCTGCTGGCTCTGCAGAGGGACACCTGGATTCAAGACCCTCTTCTGCCCACCGGGAAGGCAGGCGAAATGATAACCGGAACAGGGTCTTTTAAACTCAGGGAATCTGTGGATATTCACCTTAACCTCCTACCTTAGTTTGGCTTTCTTCTGTGAAGGTACCATTCAACCCCCTTCCAAGGCTCTAAGCTTCACCCCACCCAGGCGACCACGGGAGCCTCCTGAGCCAGACCAGGCCCATCCCTGGGGCCTACTCCCCTCCCATCCAACAAACGTCCACGCGGACACAGGTGGGATTGGCAAAGCCGGGTGAGGATCCTGCCCCATGGCCTGGCGGGTCACACCGCCAGCCGCATACGTGGTGGGGAAACCAGAATATACTTACACGCTACTGTCTGTCATGGACATGGAATCGTCGGTCAGCGCATCGCTGGATATCTCGCTGTCGTTGGCGCTGGTGGCTGGCGCGAAGACGCAGCCGGAACCCACGTGGTATGGATTCACTGGATCGCTCCTCCTGAAGGGCCACAGCACTGCATCACCGACTCTCACCCAAAACCCAGGGAACCGGGGGACCCCAGAACAATCCCACAACGTGCTCCAGGCCAGCCTGCTGCCCAGGGCTGGGTGCTCCTCTGGGCAGAAAGCAGGGGCCACAAAGGGGCCTGCTGAGCCGTAGCTCTGCCAGGGGACAGGGGACGCCAGGGGCTCTTACAGAGTTCTTGAGAGACACCTGGAGGGAGGACCCTGCTCTTAGAGGGGAGGCTAGGGAATGACCGACGGGATGGAGTGTCCTCTCTCCCTGCGCCCACCCCCAGGCCTGTACGGGGAAGGAGACAAGAGGACAGCGAAACTTCCACACTCCCCTCCCGGGCTCTGTTAGCGGAGATCTGCGAGGCAAACAACTAGCGGCTGGGCCTGGTGAGCGGACAGACGGACAGACAGGCAAGTTCAGGACGCGGTCTGGGGCTTCCGTCCTGCCCCGAGCTGGGCCTCGGCCCACAGCCAGGCTGCCCCCCACCAGGGCCACCGAGGGCCTCCGGACGCAGAGGAGCAGCACAGCGGTTTCCAAGGAAGGTCCAGGCCCTGCTCCGGTGCCTCTGCCCCCGTTCTGCCCCCCCGACCTCCTCCCAGAAACGCCAGTGTGCCGGCCTAGCTGGGCTGCGTTCCTCTTGTGTCACCTGCTGTGTCACCGCGAGGGCCTCAGTGCAGGAGGGAAGGGAGAGGCAGAACCCGCCGTGGTCGGTGGGCTGCAGGAAGGGCCCTCGTCTGTCTGCAGAGACTCAGGCCCCCTCTGCCGGGGCCACCGAGTCCAAGTAAGGGAACTTACTCCATCAGGCCGCAGCCGCCAGTCTGTAAAGATGGCCTTGGGGTTGGCGGATGAAAGGGGCCCCTGAAAGGTGCCAGCACCTCCTGCCCGCGCTCACCGAGCCCCAACCCTTTCGTGAGGTACACAGCCCCGGTCTCTGGTGCCCTGACACACGCCACCTCCTCCGGCCCTCACTGCCCCTGGGCGAGGAGCGCGTGTGCCCATTTGACAGATGTGCCCCGGGTGGCCCCGCAAGCACAGCAGCCCTGGATGTCAGAGCTGGAAGCAGCGGGTGTGGGATGGATTCGTGCGGCTCCCATTCAGCCTCTCTCTCTGCCCCTGTTCAGAGACCAGCCTCGACGTTTCAAAAAGCTCTTGCATAAGAGGCAGGATGAGTGACCTGGAAGAGGAAGTCCTGGCCCTGCAGTGTCGGAGGGGGCGGGCCGGGAGGCCGGGTGGCTCCCCGGGACGGGTGGGAGCAGATGTGAGGACCAGGGATGGGAGAGGAGGTGGACAGTCCTCCCCAGCCAGGGGCAGGAGGGCGTCAAGCTGGCTGGGTGAGGGGGGGCCGGAGGCTTCCCCAGCAGCATGAGGGGTCTGGGGGGCCACCAGGCTGCACCGAAGTGGCCGTGGGGCAGGCAGGCAGCTGCTGCACAGTTTGGCGGGAGGGAGGGCAGCGGGGCTGGAAAAGGTGGGAGAACAGATCGGTTGCTGTCCTCAGGGGGCCTGCCCTCTAGCTGCAGTGACAAAACAAACAAGAGTGACACTAATTATCCAGCCCAACCCCACCGCCCCGAGATGTTAACGAAGCCCGAGGGCCACCAGGACTTAGGGCTCGCTGTGGGCAGGGCCTGGTTTGCTCCCTGCTGCACCCTCCCCCGGCCCACGGCAGGGGCTCGAGGACTGTCTGCTGCCCGATCGTCTTCATGACCCCCCAGGGAGGTAACGGGCCCCAAGCGGGGGCCGAAAGTCTTGTCGGAGGCCACCTGCTGGAGGCCCGGCCGCGTGGAACCCACCTCCGGTCACCTGGAGGAGGTGACGGCAGCAGGGACCCCGAGTCTGTTGGTCTGAGCTAGGCCAGAACGTCAAGCCAGATTCCAGGAATGTGGCGTGGTGGAGAAGTGACCAGAAAGTGCAAACGAGGAACATGGCGCTTGAACCCATTGACTACCACGGCCCAGCGACCCTGACCGGTCACCTGGACACTCTGGCCATTGAATACAAGGACCCAGTGACCCTGACCTGTCACCTGGACACTCTGGCCATTGAATACAAGGACCCAGCAACCCTGACCTGTCACCTGGACACTCTGGCCATTGAATACAAGGACCCAGCGACCTTGACCTTGTCACCTGGACACTCTGGCCATTGAATACCATGGCCCAGCGACCCTGACCTGTCACCTGGACACTCTGGCCATTGAATACCACGGCCCAGCGACCCTGACCTGTCACCTGGACACTCTGGCCATTGAATACCACGGGCCAGCGACCTTGACCTGTCACCTGGACACTCTGGCCATTGAATACCACGGGCCAGCGACCTTGACCTTGTCACCTGGATACTCTGCCCCACCCCACTCTGCCCCCAGGATTTTCTACAATGATGCAATGAGGCTGGTGAGATCTTCCATGACGTAGGACCGGTCCCCACGTCCTCAGTGTGGGATCTCCAGACACCAGGGCAAGAGAGAGAGGAGGGGGGTGAGAACCAAGGAGAGGCAGTTGGTCTTTCTGGAGAAGAGACGGGATGAGGGATGATTTAGTGAGAACAGTCTCCTCGCCGACAAGGAGGAGGCTGGCTCTGGTGGTACTGCCACTGAAGGTGGCACAAGAGGAAACGGCGTACAAGCCAGAAAGAAGAAATCACTTCTCCACGGCCAGGGCAGCACCAAGGAGCAGGTGAGGGCAGGTCATGGGGTCGCCCAAGGCTTTAAAATGGCCCAAAGCCCCCAGCTGCCTCAACGGGCCGCTGCCTCAAAGCAGGATGGAGAAGCTGATGGACTTCAGGAATCAAGTAACGCAGAAATCAAGAGGCCGAGGGCTGGTGCCGGCCTGGCTCCCGGCCAGCTGGGCGACCCCAGGTGTCACAGCCTCTGTGGACACAGGGCTCCACTAAAACAGCGTGCAGTTCAAACACGGCCACCTGCACGGGGTCCGTATGTTCTCCGAAAGGCCCAACGAGGGCACTGTTTACGGGGTTGGCATAGGAACGCTCCAAAACACCACCCGCCAACAAAAACAGGACTTCTTGGGTGACACTGATCATGACAATTACATGTCGTCAGTGCGCTTCCATGGTGAAGGCCTGTCCCGTGTACCCGACTACAAGCTCCACGAGGGCAGGGACAGGTCTGCCTTCCCCGTCTGGGTCGCCCCAGCTGCAGGCAGCGTGTGGGGCTCGCGGCAGAAGCTCGAAGCTTTCTCCGCTCTCCTTTACGGACTAGGGCCAAGCGGGCTGCCGAGGGGTGTTTTCGCCTAAGAGGAGTAGCATGGAGATCAAAAGAGCCAAAATGGCCCTAAACCGCCTTCACACCCTCTTTCCATCCCTTCAGTGTTGCTATCTTTGTGGTATTAACACATTAACAGTGCCCCAAGTATGAGGGTTGTAACTCAGCCTCTGCAGGGAGAAAATGACTCAACAGACAGTGTTGCTTCTTTGTGGTATTAACACATTAACAGTGCCCCAAGTATGAGGGTTGTAACTCAGCCTCTGCAGGGAGAAAATGACTCAACAGAAACCCCTCCCTCCCCAACAGAAAAAGGCACCCCGCTCAGATCCCGAGTGTGGACAGAGTTCTGTGCTCCCGGTCAGACATGCGGGTCCCAAAATAAACTCGTCTCCCTCCCTTCCAAAATAGAGGGCTACTGTGTGACCGGTAATTAAAAATGGAATATACTGCTCTTAGCTCAGTTGCCTGCAATAAAGTATTGGGATTTTCCTAACATCATAACAAGACAAGGCAGAGGAAGGTGGCAGGCCTGTGGGGACAGACAGAGACTCAATTTTTTAAGAACTCAGAACTCTGTCAAAATCATCACGTAATTTCAAGAAACTGAATTAGAGCTGCTTTCTTGTGATCGCTTTAAAAAAAAAAAAAAGAAGGGAAGAAACTCAACCACACTACAGTAATTGTACCCAGATGCTTTGAGTGTTTCTTCAGAACTGTTGTGCTCCCAGTTGCTGCAAGGGTTTTAAATTCCTCTGGAGAGTAAAGGCCTATGTACAGATTTTGCACTGGGCATCCATCCACAGACCTGGTTTGCAATTTCACTATGCAAAGGGCTTTCAGCTGTCAGGTAGCAGAGGCTCCTGGGACCTTAAGGGAAGGGAAATGTGGGCTCCTCCTCTGCCCCCCACCACCATTCTTATCTCTTATCTCAGTGAGATGCTGCAGGCCCCCACCTGCCCCCCAGACACCAGGGCAAAGTCCATACAGAGAGCACAATAGACGTGACCTTTGGGACCCCTTTCTGGGTCCCCTCTCACAACAATGCAACTTCAAAAGTATTGGCTTCTAAGGCTGTGTGCTCTTCTTTTCAAAAGCCCTCTGACAGGGGCTTCCCTGGTGGCGCAGCGGTTGAGAGTCCGCCTGCCGACGCAGGGGACGCGGGTTCGTGCCCCGGTCCGGGAAGATCCCACGTGCCGCGGAGCGGCTGGGCCTGTGAGCCACGGCCGCTGAGCCTGCGCGTCCGGAGCCTGTGCTCCGCAACGGGAGAGGCCACAGCAGTGAGAGGCCCGCGTACCGCAAAAACAAACAAACAAACAAAAAGCCCTCTGCCTGGAGCAAGAGAGGCCAGGCACGCAGACGGCAACAGGCAACACCCTTTTGAGAGCAGGCAAACTTCAGCAAGCGACAAGCGTGTCCTAGCAAAGCGCCCTCCTCAGAGCCTGCATCTGCTCGCTGCGGCCCGCTGCTTCCAGCACAGCTTTCCTCTCACGTCATTTTCTTTGATGATGGAGGCCAAGCTCGATTCCAGTGGCTTCGCATAAACTGGCCCCATCAGCGAGCGCTCTGGGGGGACAGGAAGTACTGGGAGCCGGCAGAGGGCCACCTGCTGGGGCCCCCTGACTTTACGTGACGCCAGAGCAGAGGATCCAGTGAGAGACAGGTGAGACCGCCCAGGGCAGGACAAGGAGAGCATCCCGACCCCGGCTCCGAACTCCACAGCCCCTCTGCACACGCCTCCATGCTCCAGGTGTTGTGTGTGTCTGTGTGTAGTCTGTGTATGTGTGTGTAGTCTCTTTGTGTGTGTAGTTTGTATGTACGTGTGTGTATAGTCTGTGTGTGTCTATGACTGTGTGTGTGTGTGTAGTCTGTGTGTGCAGTCTGTGTCTGTGTAGAGTCTCTCTGTATGTGTAGCCTGTGTCTGTGTGTGTACGTGTGTGTAATCTGTGTGTATGTGTGTGCAGTCTGTGTGTGTGAGGTCTGTGTCTGTAGTCTGTGTGTGTGTAGTTTGTATGTACGTGTGTAGTCTCTGTGTGTCTATGCCTGTGTATGTGCCTGTGTGTGTCTTATGTAGTCTGTGTGTGTCTGTGTGTATGTGTGTGAGTCTGTGTGTGCAGTCTGTGTCTGTGTCTAGTCTCTCTGTGTGTGTAGCCTGTGTCTGTGTGTCTGTGTGTGTAATCTGTGTGTAGTCTGTATGTGTGTGTAGTCTGTGTGTGAGGTTTGTGTCTATAGTCTGTGTGTGTGTAGTTTGTATGTACATGTGTAGTCTGTGTGTGTGTGTACGCCTGTGTGTGTGCCTGTGTGTGTCTTGTGTAGCCTGTGTATGTGTGTGTGCCTGTGTGTGTCTGTGTAGTCTGTGTCTGTGTGTAATCTGTGTGTCTGTGTCTGTAGTCTCTGTGTCTGTGTGTAGCCTGTGTGTAGTCTGGGTGTGTAGTCTGGGTGTAGTCTGTGTGTATAGTCTGCATGTAGTCTGTGTGTGTGTCTGGGTGTAGTCTGTGTGTGTAGTCTGTGTCTGTAGTCCCTGTGTGTGTGTAGTCTGTGTGTGTCTGTAGTCTCTGTGTGTGTGTGTGTGTGCGTGTGTGTGTGTGTGTGTGTCTGTGTGTAGTCTATGTGTCTCGCCCTGGCTCTGGGTTATTTACAGGAACCATCAAAAGCCCAGGCCTCCTGCTGGACCACTCCCCAACCTGAGCCCCTCCCTCTGAGGACCATGCCTGCTCTTAGGCTCTGACTCCTTACATGAAACCTGACACCACGTCAGTAAGGACACAAGTCATTATAAAGAGGCTGCCCTAAGCCCTCAAGGAAATCAAAGGGCTTAAAGACCAGCCATGCCCTTGGCATCCAGCTGCCCAGACTGCTGCTCAACAGCTGGTGAAAGGGACCGACCCCTCGGCAGGACTCAGGGCTCCTGGTTCATTCACTGCACCTGGCCTGACAAGTGGCGGGGAGGCAGACTTGACTCGGGGACGATCCCACATCCCAGAACCAGCTGCGAACGCAGGCTCAAGTTCAGCAAGCAGAGAAAGCTGAGGTGTGGGGAGGGGACATGCTGAAACTTCACAGTGAACATGTGCTAGAACCCAAGGCTCACTCTCTGAAAGTGGGACCCGAACCTGGTTGGCCCTTCTCACACAGCCGGTGATGAGTACTGTTCAGTCAAGCCAATTATAAAGCTCTACGTCTGTTCAGACATTTCCCTTCGCAACGGGCTTTCCTGTTTATTATTTTGGTCCTGATATTATAGCAACCTGTGATATAAACTGAAGGGAGGGTTGTCCACTCACTTTACAGAGGGCACACGGGCTTCAGAAAGCCTTCAGCCCAGGTGGTAAGAGGCGGTCCGGGCTGCAACTCAGGCCTCTGAATAACTCGGGGCAGCTCCTAATAACACACCTCAGGCACCCTTGAATACCTCGCACGTTAAAAAAAAATATCGGGGTGTGTCTTAATTTCTCTCTGATGATGCCCAGGTAAGACATGTGCAGTCCAGGTAAGATATGTCATCTCATCCCAACAGTGGGAGAAAACACACACACGAATCTAGTATGGAAACCCCAGAGGCCAACGAAAGGTGTCATTTGTATATGAACACCCACGGGAATGAACACCCACGGTTCCCAACCAAAACGCAAGCGATGACACACAAAGCACCTCAGGCCCTGGATCCAGGGTCTCCGATGCTCCCAAGAGCCCTCCCCATAAAGCTGAACGCTATTAACAGCCCAGCTGGGGGCTGTGGAAGCGGGAGGAGCTCTCCAAGGCTGGGTCCTACCGCCCACCCACGAAGGGGAGGGGTCACAGCAGGGTCCCACCTGGGGAGCCTGTCTCACTCCAAAACCACACAGGGTGCTGTTTACAAAGGTGGTGGTGCTCTGGGCCCTGACACTGGGGGACACAGAAACCCCACTGTCTGAAGGCTCCCGGAGAAGCTGCCTGACCACAGGCCTTAAGTAGCCTTGGCGACCGCTGCCAACCTGGAGGGCACGGAGGCCAGCGGGGTTTACCCAAACTTCCACCTAACAGAACAGGGCAGGGGTGGCAGGTGGCCCGTGACTGCCAGCCACAGAAGCCAGAGCCAGTATCTTCCTCCAAAACAGCCTGAAGCCATAAGCTTAAAGATGCTGAAACAACTCCGTTCACGTGATCCTTGCTTGGCTCCCTCGCAAAAGCCAATCCGTTCCCACTTAAGGTGTAGACCAGATGTCTGCGCGCAGACGACCGGCTCCCGAGGCTGCAGGCGCGCCCCCTGGTGGACCCAACACAATCCTTCCCTCCCTGCAGGGCCACCCCGAGATCTCCAGGCTCAGACCCCGCTCCTCTGCCCCTCCTCCTGCCTCGGACCCTACAGAGGGAGGGTAACCTCCAGAGAGACAGCCGCCAGATCGCATCTGCCTTTCCGAACCCACGGAGCCGGACACAATGGACAGTGAGATAAGCTGCTCCCGGCCAGCCCCTCCCCTGCATGCTGTCCGCAGCAACCTGGGACTGAGAGGCTCATTCTCTTTTTGGATATTTGGAAGGGGAGAGCGAGAAACAGACAGAAAAACTCATTCTAACAGGAGGTCTGAAGTTGCCTCCAAAGGTCAAGAATCTTGAGACTTGGCCATTCTATAAAGCACCATTTGTCTTTGAAGCCTCGAAAGAGAAGGTAGTCTTCCCTCCTCCAGTCTTCTCCGGCCAAGACCTCTTCCCCATCGCCACCAAGCAACGCAACAATCAACTGGGGTCTGATCCTCGGGCCGCAAGCATTGAAAACCCAGAATAATGGATCAGCAGACTCCACAGCTAAGGGTCCTGCATTCGGGAAAGTCACCGGGCCTCCCCTCCTTAGGAGGGTTTCTTGCAGGGTTAATATCTCATTCCACAAAGAGAACCGCAAGGCCAGCTGTTAAGCCAATTGCTGGCTCTTATCTGAACTTAAAGCTCAATGGGTCCGACTTATCCCCATGGTCGGTGGGCACGCGGGTTATTTCCTGGGGCTCCGCCACAAGCCAGGTGCCTCCCTGGCCACGTCCATCCTACTCCCTGTGTCTTAGCTGTGAACAACCCCTTCCCAAACCGGTGCCTGGTAGCTGGTGAGTCATCGGCATCAAAAGCTGCTGTCCTCTCTCCACCACCCCACCCCAAGGCGGGCCCAGGATAGTAAGTAACCCGCATTAACGCACACTGCCTGCCCCTGTGTGAAGCCAGCACTGGAAGACTACAGGTATTTAGCTGTGTGTGCATCGCTTTCCCGCCCCTTTCAACAGCAAAACGCAAAGATCGAAGGGTTCGTGGCCAGCGGTCCGAGCTCAAGACAGGCTTTTGTCAGCCTCAGCAGCACATGCATCCGTCCATCCACCCAACTTAACTCAAAACATCTGCAAAGGCCATCTCACCCTCCAGGCTCCCCCCAGCCCCTCACCCTCCACCAAAGGCTCACCTGTATCCATTCTCGACAGTTTCTGTGGACCTCACACCGACTGTAGCCCTCAGGGTTTTGCTGGACAAGCCGACCACGCTGGGGGCCAGTTTGCACTTGAAGTCGGCGCAAGTCCACTCTTCCTCCTCATTCAGCGTGGGGAGGTAGCCACACACGAGCTTCAGGTTCCCCAGGCCCCCACCGCCCACGCAGGCTGGGTTTTCACCCCCACTCCTCACGTATTCGAGGTATATATCAGAAGTCAGAAACATCTGGTAGGCATTGTCCTCCATCACCGCCTGGATCTCAGTCTGCGCCTGGTCAAACATGACAGAATCGATCTGCTGCTTCTTGATGCCATCTCTGATGTAGGTCTTGGTGGCAGGTTTCAGCTGCTTGGAGACAATGCTGTTGTTCTCGACGTACCTCTTGTAGATCGCTTTGGCTACTCGTAACGTTTTGGCATCCTTCAGGTTCATCTGCCTGAATCCATTGCAGGCAAACCAGAAGTCTAAGGTATCCACGCATTTCTCCCTCTCCAGGAAAGTCCGGAAGAGATAAGCACCGTCTTGGTCACCCAGCAAGGAGTGCAGGGACTTGGTCCACCTGGTCAGAGGGGAGTCCGGAGACGCCCGCCCCTCCGGCTCCCCCAACCCGTCCTCATTCCGCCTGGCGCTGGAGGAGACAGGCGGCGGTGTGGCGGCCGGGCCCTTGCCCACCCCGGGCTGGCACGGTGGGGTCTCCCCTTCTTCACCCGGCACTGGGGGCCGCGGGGCGTCCTCGCGGAAGCTGCTGCTGGGGTCGGGGAGGCGAGGCACCAACACAGCGCTGCTCATGGCGAGTGAGTTCTTCTCGCTGAGTTGAGGAATGTTCTTTTCTCCTTCCAGTTCCTCTCAGCAATCAGCGTGGTCTCTCTTTCTCTCTCAAGTCAGCAGGGACTCATCTGAGCCTCCTTTCTGGGAAGAAAAGGAAGGGGGGGAGGTAGAGGGAGAGAAAAGGGTATTGATATAATCAAAACCAGATCTACCCAACATCAAAGCAAGAAAGTAAACAGGCTTTTCAACTCCTCAAATTCAAATCAAGCAACCCAGCTATCTGCGAGGTGCTCATCTAAAGTATCAGACGCTGCTTTTTCAAAGGCGAAATCCGAGCTCCCTGCACGCTTGGGGGGGAGGAGGAGGAGGAAGGGGCGGGGAAGGGGCGCGGGGAGGGGGGAGGGGGGCGGAGGGCTCGGGAGGTAGAAGGCACCAGCT
>NW_006782421.1:1024857-1026766 GCF_000442215.2 Lipotes vexillifer
GCGCCCCCCCACCACTCCTTAAAAATTCAGAAGAGCCTCGACCGAGGAGGAAAGCCCGCCCAGCACAGGGCGGAACGGGCGCCCGGACTCCCGGCTGCAGCCCCCGCCCCGCAACCCAGATGGAAGCGTTCGCTGCACCCCCACCTCCCGCCAAGAATCCGGCTCAGTCTACACCTCGGTCTTCCGGGCTCCCCCAAACCAGAGATCCACTCACTCTGACAAGGCTTTGATCTTCCAACTTTGCCAGGGAGCAGAGAAGCCTCACGACCCGTCGCCCCCGCGCCCCCCGCCTCCTGGAGCCGCAAACCCTACAAAACCGGATCAGAGACCGTCTCACGCTAACACTGCCTGTGCCAGAAATCCCAGACTCGGCTGACCTCAAGCCGCTTTTTCCCAAAAGCAAAAAGTCTTATCTAACCAGTAAACCAGCCGCTTTCCCCAGCAAGGGGAGGATCAAACTCGGGAAAGGGCAGGGGCGGGGCGGGGGGCGCGACCCCGAACCGGGGGCGGGAACCCTGGCCTCCGGGTGGGCGCGCGTGGCCCCCGTGCGGGGCCTCAGGCCGCCGGTAGCGCCGCGTTCCCCGGGCGGAGAGGAGGTGGGGCGGCCCCGTTACCTGGAAGACCAAGGCGGCCCGAGGCCCGGCTCTCATCTCCGCCGAGCCCCCCCGGCCCGCCCCCCGGCCCCAATCCACCCCGACACGTCCAGAGCCCCGGTGGGCGCTCGCAGCCCCCGAGCTCGGGTCGGAGGCGCCCGCAGGAGAAGCGCGGAAAGCGGCAGCTGGTCCAGCAATGGCGACGCGCGGAGGCTCGGCCTCTCCGCACGAGGGGCCGGGGCGGCCGGGGGCGCGGGGCCGGGCGGCAGGAGAGACGCGGGGGACGCGGGCGCCCCGGGCTCGGGCCGCTCGGTCGCGCAGACTGAGCCTTGGCCGGCGCTCGGGGCCCCTCTGCGCGGACCGTGTCTGGGAGGGGAGGACGGGAGGGGAGGAGAGAGAGGCGGGAGGGGGCGGGGGGCGCCGCCACCCTTTCATCCCACCTCCCAGAGGCACTCCGGCGCACACTCGCACCCCGACTCCCATCCAGCACCGCCCCGGCGCGGCCCCCGGTGGTGGGATGAATTGGGAGATTGGGACTGACATATATACACTAATATGTATAAAATAGATAATAAGAAACTGCTGTATAAATAAAATAAAATAAAATACAAAAAAAGAAAAGAATACTAGGAAGAAAAATTCAGACTTAGATATACAAGTTACCAGTTTTATATGACAATTCAAAGAAATTGTTGCTATGAATCATTCTAGTGCCTGATCCTTATTTAAAACAATAGTCAAAACAAAACCAAATCTTCCTTTTCAGTTGACAGACACAGATGGAGACTAAAACCCAGAATATTCTCATGTTAAAAACATTTTCGACTGCTACCAAATTTCTGTTTTATAAAAATACACAGTCTATTTTTATCTGCCACGAGAAGTCCAATTACCAAACTGGACATCACAGAACTAGATATGTGTTGCCTGGGTTCTCCAGGAGAGGCAGCAGGAATATGTGAAGACTGCACCATCCCTATGGCTTTGTCTTTCTAGTTCTCCCAGCATTAAATGTGGGATATTAATACGTATCAGGTTTGAATGTCCCCTGCAAGCTTTTTTTCTATCCTAAAAATTACCAGAGCCGCGGCCGCCCTCGGCCCCTCCGGCCCCCGCCCGGCCCGGCTTTCGACACGGGCCCCGCTTCCAGCAACCACTCCGGGCACCCAACGTCCTCCGGGCGCTTCCAACAAAAACTGCGCCGTGGATTTCACTGTGCACTTCAAAGGCGCGAGCCGGCGCACGGTCCTGAAAGGGAGGTACGCGCCCGCCGCGCTCCGGGCCGCCCCCGGCGCCCCGGCCGCCCTTCTCCGGGG
>NW_006782421.1:1027119-1035660 GCF_000442215.2 Lipotes vexillifer
CCCCGCCAGGCCCCCGAGGCCACCCGGGTGCTCCCGGCCCGAGTTCTGATTCCGCCTTTCAACTGCTCTGGCCTTTTTGCTCTGGCTTCCTCCCCCGGCCTGCTCTGTCCTCCCCAGCTCGGGAAAGCAACAGTTTATTGTGGCATCCTGGCCATCGCAAGAACTGCAAGCAGGCAGTTTTTTTTTGTTTGTTTTTTTGTTTTCTTCTATCATCGAACACTTTTCTACCTCTGTTCAAGTTTCCCTGGGAATTTGGGCTTGGAGTGGCTAGTCCCCGGATGCGATGGCCAAGTGTCACAGGAGGGACGCGGACCTGGACGCGGAAGGCAGGGCCGTGCTTGTGCGCTCCTGCCTCCGAGTGTGAGTTAGGGTCAAGGTGCGTAGTTTGTGGATGTGTGAAGATGGGGGTGTGACTCTGCCAGCAGAGGCCTGAGTGCTGGAGAGGGGCCCTGACACCTCGCTGGGAAGCAAGCCTCAGTGTCCTGAAGATTTAACCCCAAATTCCCACCCTGGCCATCAGGACTCTCCCAGCACGTACATCGACCGTCTTTCTGTATCAGCTGCATAGGCAACACTCTCTTGGAAGCATCCCCCCATCCTCCCATATGTTACATATTAAACAGACATGGGATGTCTTTTTTCCCCGTCGACTCTCAGTTTTAATGTATTGAAAACCCTTCACCCCACTGCCACCTTTAAATCCTTCCCAACATCCATCCAGTAACGTTTAGGAGGTACAACCTTCTCACTTAAAGTAATAAGAAAACATACCACAAACCCAGAACATTATTTACTTGTCCGTTGCTATAGAATGATCTCTCATATGATGAGCTAATAATTGATTTTTCCTCCTCTTAAAAAACATAAAGGTGGAGGCCAAATTTGTCCCAGAGGTGAGAGGAAGAGCTTGGCATCCTCAGAGCTGTGGCTTTCAACTCTACTCACTCCTTCTTTATTTACTTCCTTAGTGAACTGAATGGGCGACAAACCCTTTTCAATGCAGAGGTGCCTCGAACCTTCATTAGGCCTTTAGGACTTTAAAACATGCAAGAAGTGTGTTCCTCTGTCTGTTTAGGTTTCCGTAGGAAAAGGGGAAGAGGATGCACCACCCCGTGACCTGCTGGAACACAACAAGCAGCAGGGAGGATGCTCTCCTGGCTGTGACAAGGGACCAGAGCTCTGGAAAGCCACGCTGCCGGACTTGTCAGCTCCTGGGCACCGTGGGGGGTGGGGGGGTGGCATCTCCCTCCCCAAGACCTGCCTCTCTGTGTCCATGCTCTGCTCCTTGGTTTACCTTCCCAGGTGGCCAGGCTGGCATAAAGCCAGTGGTCCAGGCTATGAAACACATGGCCACCTTGGGGCAAACCAGGCAGGCCGGTGAGCGGGTGTGGCGAGATGACTCAGCCCTGCCTTGGGACAGCTGCTGGGTGCAAGGAAACTGGAAGCCGGTCCACTTGAGGTCAGCTCCCTCCAACAGCCCAGCCTTTCAGAGTGCTGCACACCCACCCCCTTGGGTGACCCGGGAGAGCCAGGAGCAAAGCTGTCCCTGTGGTTCCCAGGAGTCTTTCAGCCACAGAGGGTGTGATCCTAGGGCCAAAAGTGTATACAGAAGGGGATGAATTGCCATAAAAGCGCCTGCAATATAAACAACAACAGCATGTGCGTGTGCGCACGCACGCACACACGCACACACACGCACGCACACACATGCACGCACACACGTGCGCACGCAATGTGAGGGAGGGGAGGTTGCAAACCCCAAACATCCAAATCAAAATAAACAAGGATCAGAAAGAGGAGGCTTTCAAAAAGGAAGTGGAAAGCTGGTCTTCATGGGTGGTTTTCCTCCCCTCCACTGCCCCCCACCCCCACCCCGCCAGCCCTAACCATCACAGGCTCAGCTTTAACGCAAGCTCTAGCCTTCTGCTCCCTCGTTAGCCCAGGGCTGTAGTGACAGGAAGGGCAGATGGAGATAGCACCACAGGAGCAAGGCCGAGTTCAGTTTGGTCCTCTCGGTAATAACCCTTCGGAGAGCCTGGTTTCCAGAACAGGTGCTCGGTCACCTTGGGCCAGTGACTCCCCTCCCCCCAGTTTACCCCTCGCCTGTCCCCTGGTGGTACATTTCCCACCCAGCAGTGGGGCTGGACTGGGGACCCAGAAGCCGGGAGCCCTCTCAAGCCTCCAGGTCTCCGACTACTTGTTGATAACATTTCTGGAGGGGAATCCAAAGTCCTTTGCTTATACCCGGCCCCTTCCTCAATAGCACAGTTTTCCATTTTCCCCTTCGTCCTGGCAGCCGCAAGGTCATGTGACTTGTTGTAATCCTGCGCTGGTTGCCTGGAAACTGGAAAGCAAGGTGATGGATTTCTGCACACGCTCGCTCCCCCCTCCTTTAAAGACAAACCCTACCCAGGATCAACAGCCCACTTGGCCTAAGTGCAGACAAGTTTAATAAAGCAGAGAGTAATTCTTTTCTGCAATTATGTACTGGGCTGAAATCCTAGAATCCCAGAAAACTCAGGGCTCCCTGAGAGGCATCTGGCCAGATCTCCAATCTTTAGTCAGCCCGACAAAAACCCCTCTGGAGGGGAAGTCACACCAGCTGCGACTTCAGAGGAGCTCGGACCCAGTACATCACTCTTTAAGACTCCATGACTTTGTCTTTTATTTCTTTGGAAAAGTGGCACCTTAGACAATGTAGCTTTGTTTGAGGAGGTGGTGGTGGGGTGGAGAGACACTCAGGTAGCCCTTCTAGAGACCGCAAGTCACCTAACCGCTCTGAGGCCCTGCCCCGTGTGTTTACCTGTGAAGTGCAGGGAACACCCCTCAAAAGGCTGCTGTGAGGTAAACACCCAGCACCATGCTTAACACATCGCAGGTGCTCAGAACCTGGCAGTGATTTCTGTGCGGTCACCCCATTTCCTCAATAGCCTGTTAGCTGTTCTGGGAAGAAACTCCCATCTCTGCAGCAAAGATGCCCTCCAGTTAGGAGCCACACTCTGGGCTGGAGGCCTGGAAGCTGAGCAGGGGGGTCCTGCAGAGGTGACACCCCCTACCCGCCGCTGACTTCCCAGGGGAGAGGGGCAGAGCTGGGTGGCACAGGAGGCTGTGCTGTCTGCCAGCTCTCAAAGGCATCCTATCCAGTACTCCCCCAAAATATCAGCATTGTCTAGCCAGGGGAGCCCTTAAAATGTCATCTAACCCAACCCATCATTTAAGAGATGAGGAAAATTAAGCAAAGAGAAGGTGAGGAGATTTTTTCCCCAAGATTTCTTGCCCCATTTCCCAGCTGAGCTAGAACGTCCGAGGGCCCAGACTCCTGCTGCACCCTCTTTCCCCCCATCCTATGGTGAGGAGACCCAAGGCAGGGCTGTCTAAGAGGGGGTCCTGAGCATCTTGAGCCTTTTGCTTCCATGGCAGGGCTGATAAGTAGAATTGAGCTAACACAACATTGTAAATCAACTATACTCCAATAAAATTTTAAAAAATAAATCACCAAGTTAAATGATCACAAAAAAAGGTGAAAAAAGTCATCAGCCATCTTAATTATTACAATCATGAAGGTAATCAAATATTCTCAAGTGAGTTAAATAAAGGAAGGCTGCTACTTTAAAGAAGAATAATAATTTGGGATGCTTTCCTAAAAGCATCAACACGGGGCTTGAGCTGGAAATTCCGCAGAAGCACACGTCGTTCAGCACCTACCAATGAACAGCCTTGATCCCCGGAAGTGGGCTCCCTTCAGCCGGCTCCGGGGGTGGGTTCCACCAAGTCTTTAATGGTGACAGACGTTTCCACGTGCATCTCAGTGGGGTTGGTGCACCTAAGGGAGAATTGGCTTTTACAGAGTCTGGAAGGAGGAAAAGAACAGGAAAAGACGGGTCCAGCTTCCTGCCACCCTCTCCTTACTTCCTCCCATTTGGAGAGGGGTGGGGGAGGAGTGGGAATGTCAAGGTGGAGACTTTGAAGCCACAATCGAAAAAGTGAGGTTTCCTTAGGAAATCCCATCCCTAGCAGCACTGGGGGGAGGGGAGCATTTTTTCTTTTTTTTTTTTTTTTAGGGTTAGGGTAAGTCTGAATTTATTTTAAATTGAAGGTTAAATCTTTATAATTACAAATAAAATAGAGTACGATCAGCATTTCCTCCTAGCTCCATACCCCATTTAGCTGCTGCAGCATATGGGAGTGAGAGAAGCTAGTGCACCCAGCTCGAGTCAGGGGTCCCCCTCTTGGCCTCAGCGTCAGCTGCAATGGACACCTTGCTGTCAAGAACTTGACCCTGTGGACTGCGGGGCGGGGTGCGGGGGGGGCGCTCGGCAGGCGGACTCTCAACCACTGCGCCGCCAGGGAAGCCCAAGGGAAGCATAGTTTTAATAAAAGTGATCGTCTTCGGTCTGTTCAATTTAAAACACAGTTAAGCAAAACGATCATTTAAAACTTCCTAATCTGATTTACCTTCAAGTGCTTTTAATACTTATTATAAATGGAGCTACAAACTGCTGGCATCGTTGGTGTCCCACCAGGAATCATTGTGGAGTTTGACTTTCAGGGGTTGGTCTGCGCGCGGAACAAGAAGAGACCATCAATATTCAAACAAATCCAGAAAGAGCTTCTGATTTCTGAGCTTATCTTCTCCAAAGTGTCAAGCACATGCACACACACACAAAGGTTATTTTCAGAAAAGGAAGTAAAAGACAGATAGGAAAAAATAATCCCTGAAGTCAGCACTCCAACTGGCAACATTGGAGACTTTGCAGATAAATAGGTCTGTGCTCCTAAGCTCTCTCCGCAGACGTTTTTGTTTTCTGCTCCTGAGGTTTCGTCCTGCTCCTTTTAAACCACGTCTGGAAAGTGGAGTTGTGCCAGGCTTGACGTCGGCTCCTTTATTCTTTCACATCAGTGTTTCTTGACTGGCTCTCAGCATCTCTGCCAGCTACCAGTGCCTCCCCGGCTCAAAGGATGGGCCACGGTGGCCCAGCACGCTTGGCAGGGCCCCAGACTGCCCCAGAACACCTGGGAGGGTCTGGACTTCGCTCCCTGTGGAATCTTCCCTCCGTCAGGTCTGCACTGATGCTCTAGCGAGGTCCTCATCCCCTGCCTGCCCCCCCACCCCCACCCCCCGGCATTAAAGCACTGGGAGTAGAAGGTGGCTGACGGACATCTTTCAAGAGGCATCTACACTTGCGTCTACACTTCCTCCCCCTCACGGTCTCCTCCATCCGCGAAAACCCTTGGCAGCCAGGTAAGAGGCGTCCCACGTGAATCACGTGGGCCCACGTGGATCTGTGTATGTGGCTTGGCTTTGCCTGCAGCTCCCCTATTTCTCAAGTCCCTCGCGCTTCTCGGCAGGACTTTCTACCAAGGACCGACTCCCTCTCCCGCCTCTCTGGGTCCTGCCACCTACGGTGTTTTCTGGGCCAGTCTTCTGTCCCCATCCACGGCTCCGAGGCCCACTCTCCAGAGACCCGGGCCTCCCAGCGCTCTAGCCCCACCTCTTTCGTGAGCCTCCTTCATCCTGCCCGCTGTGGACTGCCAGCCACAGGTTCTCGAATCCAGGGCTCTTGAAACAAACGGAACTTCCTTTGTGCCTTGTGGAAGCCAGGCGTCCTCCATGAGGCAGTGCTCCAGCATCCCCGCCACCTCGGTGAGCAGCCCGGGCTGCGTCCAGACTCCTTGTCCCTCATGCACCCCCGTCCAGCGCCCAGCCTTGATCAATTCTGCCTCCTAAAAATCGCCTACAAGCACCACCCTCTCCCCATACCTGCAACCACCACTTGGCTCTGACCCTTCTCATCTCTTGTCAGGAAGAGTGGAATGTTCTAACCGTCCTCCCCGCCTGCAGTTTACAGCCCCCGGTCCCAGGGCCGCCTTCCGTGATGGTACCACGGAGAGCGCTCTGTACTCCCAAGTCGACCGTGGCCTTCCTGGCTTCAGATCCTCTGCTGGCTGCACATGACCTTCAGGATGAGGCCCAGAGCTCTGAGCACGGCGCCTGGGGGGTCGGCCGGGCTGACCTCCGCTCAGTCTCCTGCTGCCCCCCACGCCCACCAAGAGCAGCCCACACGGAGCCACCGCTTTCCTTCCTCTGCGCCTTTACGCTCAAGGGTCCCCCGGCCACCTGGCCACCCTACTTGGCTTCCTCACTCCTCGCCCGACCCCTCCCGCCCAGACTGGGAGCATCTCTTCCTGCCTCCACGGTACTCGGGCTGCGCCTCTCAGCAGAACACTCAGGTTTGCTCTGCTTCTGGCTCCACCACTCAACCATGAATCCCAGGACGAAGGGGCCGCTGTTTTATGATACTTGCACCCCAGCCCCTGGCACAAGGTCGGGACTTAATAAACGGTTGAACTGCACTGTGGGCAGAGGTGACCTGTGAAATAGTGAACAATTGGTGAAACACGTGCACAGGCCGAGCAGCGCGGATGCCGGCCTGGGCGCTGGAGCCGGGTCTCAGAAGCGCCCCCGTCAGAGTCAAGCCTTTAGTCGCCGTGTCAAGGACAGCCGTGGTCGGCAGCCTCTAAGGTGGCCCCCGATGACCCCTACGTCTTGGCCTTCATGCCCTGTGTAATTCCTTCCCGCCGAGTCCTTCACGTGGGACTTACTGACTCACTTCCAACAAATAGAATATGGCAGAGGTGACAGGATGTCCCTTCTGAGATTAGGTTATGAAAAGACCAGAACTTCTGTCTCGGGTACTTTTTTAGGATTATAAGGCAGCCCTGTGGAGTGGAGAGGCCCATGTGGAGAGAGACAAGCCCTGCTACCCACCAACCTAATGATCTTGGACGGGGATTCCTACCCAGCCAAGCCTGGAGATGCCTGGAGGCCCGATTGGTAGCTGGCCCGGACGCCATGGGACACCTTGAGCCAGAGGCAGCCAGCCAAGCCATGCCCAGATTCTGGACTCACAGACTGAGATGCGTCCTTTGCGAAGGGGAATGGCAAAAACAGACCCGCTGATAAGACTTTTGCCCTGTCAGTCAACATTGCTGATGCTAAGAACCAAGTTGCAATACACACAGGTGACAGGAATCTTTTTTGCACCTCATTACATAACAGCACATTGATGGGGGGCAGTGACCAGCATGAATTGGCCATAATTATAACATGTTAGAAGTTCTTCAAAGGTCACTGGAAGTTTCTATAAGAAATATATCAAATTTCTCTAAGCAGTTTATGAAATGAACACCAAAATTGTTTTGAGATTTTAGTGGGTTATGGGATAGTGACATTTGATCACACTCAGAAACATTTACTTTGCTGTCACATTTTCCCGAGAATGTTCTCCCCTAAATGGAGACACAGAATTTATTGGTCTAGAAGGTAAATATGAACGTTACTGGTTAGTTATCACATTCGAATTTAGAAGAGGGAAATAAATCTTCCCTCTGGAGTGATGGGAACCTCGAAGAGAGATGCTAATGAGAATATCTTTGGGATTAAAAACGCTGCCCAAAGTAGCAGGGACTTGGGGCTAATTCTTTGAACGATGACGTTCTTTACAGAGTAATTCTCAGAATTCCTGTCGATGAACTTAGATGGGGGTGAGGGGCCATTCAGGAATGGCGTGGCCCAGAACTACCTTGGAGAAGTCTTTTTTTGTTCTTTGATGATCACCTTAATGATGTACCGTGAAGAGTAGGTCCCCTGAACAGACAAGGAGAAATTATCTGCACATTAGATATGGCTTCTTAGCAAAAACATTAGTATCCCAAACATAAATTAAAATGTGTGAATTGAACTTCACTCCTCTTACTAACGTTCTCTTGATGTAACCACTTTCCCCAATAACTTGAGCACAGAACAAGATACAGTAATGACTGAAACTGGCAATCCGCCTTGATAATCTCGAGGAATCACCCCAACACTGCGAAAATGTTAGGGAAAAATTAAGTGGAATATTCGATCTTCTTGAAAAAAAAAATTCAATTCTGCAAAAAGGAAATCCTCAGTCCAGGGGGAGGGGCTAGATAGTATCAGCTACAAGCCTGGTGTCCGGGCCTCAGGCTTCTGCTGAAGTTGGTGGAATCTCACTCCCTATCGTCCTGTCTGAAGAGTTGGGCTAGAACTGAATTTGTTTTTTCAAGAAGATCAAAACTTTTCACGTGAATCCATTAATTCGCAAATCAGAAAATGATCAAGACCTCTTACAGAAGAGTCAGTTTTAAAATGATCATTTGTGAGACCAAAATATAAATTAAAAGTTTCAAGAATCTAAAACAACAAAAAAGAAAACGATCAAGACCTGGTGGCTTGATTTGGGGGCCAGAAAATATGGTCGCCAATCAGCTCCGTCCCCTCCCCCCATCTCTATTCTAAGCTCAGAGAAGACCTGAGGACAGTGGGCCAGGTGTCCGGGCAGGTGTGAGACGGCTGCCTGCTGAGTGGAGATGGGGGGGGGACGGGAGGGGGGTGTCTTCCTGGTGGATGCTTGGCCCCCGGGGGAGCCCCCAGCTTCAGGAAGGCTTCCAGAGGCCAAGACCGTGAAACTGGGCGAGGGCGAGCTCTGCCACCAGGGCGGGCAGGGCGCGGCGGCGGGG
>NW_006782421.1:1035674-1055260 GCF_000442215.2 Lipotes vexillifer
GGGGGGCGGGCGGGGGGGGGGGGGGGGGGGGGGGGGGGCGCGAGGTCTGTGTCCCCCACCCTGAGCGCCGACCTTTGCGGCCCGACCTGGGCCACGCACCCCACCCCCCCAGCCCGCCCCAGGGCGTCCGGACTCTGGATTTCCCTGTGAAAAGGTGTCAACCTTAAACTCTGCAAGACAATGGAGGTCCTGCGTGCCCTTGGCCTGCCCCAGAAGCCAGGCCTGATCTCAGGATCCAGGACTGGGAGAGGGAGGCGGGCGTCCATCCCTGGGCACCGAGGCCCCGGAGTGGAAGGAAGGCCGTGATGCCTGCCCTCAGCGGCCTGTCTGGGGGCGTTAAGGAAGAGAGAGACTTCATAACCCGACAGCTGGGTCGATATTTTTTGTGCAGGCGCCAGGCAGGAGAAACCAGGGGCACAAGATGGGGCTCTGATCGCCCTGGGAGGTGAAGCCGGGGTGGGGGTGGGGGTTGGAAGAGCCGGGACCCCGGAATCTTCCCCGGAGTCGGTGAACTGCAGCCCAGGGGCGGCTGGAGCTGCACAGCTGGAGCGGGACCCGCACAGGGCCCAGGCAGCAGGATGCTGCCCTTTTCCGGAAACCCGTAGAAAGCAAGAGCAAAGGTGGGCAGACTGGCCTCGTGGGCCCCGGGGAGGAGTTTTCTTTAATCCTGGAGTGTCACTAGGAACCAGGAAAGTGTGGCTCACAGGTCAACACGGAGGCTCTGAAAGTCCTCAGCTCCCCGCCACCGGAGAGCTGTCGCTTCCGCAGGCCTCAGTTTCCCCAAGCATGGAATGAGAGGAACAGAAGTCCCAGTCATGAGGATGAAGTGAGGTGATACAGTGAAGTGGTGGGAACCCCGGTCGGGGACACGGAGCCCTGGCTGAGAAGTCCTGTGGGCGGCTGGGGAGGGCAGCCTGGGCTGGGCCTGGCTCCCCGACGAGGACGGCCTACAAGTCTTTGGGGCTGAGACTCTCTTCCCTTAACTCTAAAATGGGAATAAAGTCCTGGCACAGCTAAGGTGGCGTTTGCGCGGACACATTCTAGCTGGTCAGTGTAGCTTCTGAAAGATGTATGTGCTCCGCTTCCTGGCGCAGAGGGTTTCCCAAGGCGGACACATCTCATCTTCCCGAGCATGCGGCTCAGGGCTGCAGCCAGCTGACTCCTTACTGCAGCGACCGTGTGATTTCCTGGCGCTTGAAAACGGTGCCTCCTTCTTTGTACAGCCTTGCACGGCATCAGCGCCCACGGCTCTGCCGTGTGTTGACGTGTTATATGATTCTTGCTGCTCGTCCCAAGAGAGGGAAGATGGGCCCCACGGGGTGAGGTCGGGGAGCCTGGGGACCAGCTCAAGCCACGCCTTCCACCGAGCTTCGCATAATTGGCAGCAGACACCCACCTCAGCCTGCTGGATCTCTTCATTTGAACAATTTTTTAATGATCGAAGTTAAAATCCTGCGGGATGCTGTGTGTCATGGAACCTTTTCGGTGGAGATTCCAGCCTCCTTCATTTTCTGCGTTGGAAAAAAGGCCTGTCTCACTAGAATCCTCGGGTGAGTGTCTCGGTGGCCACCGACGTGTCACGTCTTCTTGCCGGGGCGCACGTCCTACCGCTGGTGCAGCCGGTGGGATGCGGGCGGGTCTCACCCACCCAAGGCCTCGAGTGCCTCTGGGCAGAGCCTCGTCCACAGACGCCAAAGTGGGTACACAAGGCCACCTGCACCTCCCGCCGTCTTTGAAGCCAGCCCAGTGCCCTGCATGGCGGGCGTTTACTGCTGCCCCTTGGAGGAAAGGGAGGTGGGAGGGAGGCCCTGAAGGGATGTCTGGCTGCCCTGCGGTGACCGCCGGCCAGCAGTTGTCAGATTTCCGTTCCCTCTCTAGGGAGAGGGGCTGGGTGAGCTTACCGGGTGCAGTGGGCCCAGCACGGGGATTCACTGTTTTTCTGACTCTGGAGGGACATGCGGTGGGGGAGGGGCAAGGGGGACAGCTTTGGGTTTTCCATGCGTGGCCTTGCCCACTTCTGTGAACAGAGCTCAAAGACTTAGGGACGGAGGCGCGGGGAGGTCTCCTCGCTGACCACGTCTTCCAGCTGCCCTTGTGGACACAGGCGAGCTCCGTCCTCTGCTGGTCAGCTGGGGGGCTGCGTCCTGGCCGTACGCCCTGCAGGGGGGCATGCTTGCCTTGCTTACTCCTCTAGTTTCCACGTGGGGGGCCCTGGTCCCAGAATCTGATGGGGCTCTCCAGCTCTGCCCCTTCCTCTTCGGGGTTGACCTGCAGAGTGCCCCCGTCACCCCATTCCCCCTAGGACAGCCCCGACGGGAAGGTTTGAGGTTGTCTCTCCAGCCCAGTGTCAAGAGGCGAGCGTGCCTACTGGGTACCTGGCCCTGGGAAGCCCTGCCGCTGGTCCCTGCTGGGCACTTGCTGACGCTTCACCTCCATCCGCCTGACCCTTGTGTCTGCTCTCCCTCCGCTGTGCCCTGGGGCAGGGGAAAGGGGTGCTATTTCTTAGCCCCCCCCTAAAATTCCAACACCCAGTTTAGAAGGTGTTTCCCCTATAAATATACTCTTTGAGGTGGGCCTTACCCAAGGGCACCCAAGGCTGGGAAGAGATGGGGACAAAGGGGGACACACGGAGGCAAGAAGCCACGGTCACCCATCACAGAAGTATTTTTTTCCACACTTCACCACGCAGCCTGTGCTGGGCTGTTGTCTCACATATACAAAGTGCCAGATCTGTCCAGGGCTGCTCGTCAGGACAGCCTGACCGACACGGAGCTCCCAAAGCTGCCAGGACCAAGCGTTCCATTTCTCCCGAATCCAACACAGTGGAATGAAGGAAGGACCAGGGGAATTAACGAACAGCACATTTTGGACTCAGGAGTTAGGAAGGTAAATCAAGTTTCAAATCCTGACCCCACCACCATTGAGGTGTGACCTTGAATAAGTCCTATCTATCTATCATCTATCTATCATCTAATATCTATCTATCTATCATCTATGTATCTATCATCTATCTATCATCTATATCTATCTATAATCTATCATCTATATCTATCATCTATCATCTATGTATCTATCATCTATATCTATCATCTATCATCTATCTATCATCTATATCTATCATCTGTCTATCATCTATCATCTATCTATCTATCTACCTACCTACCTACCTATTTATATATCTTTTTGAGGCCTTCATTCTCCCATCCATAAAATGGAGCTAAGGACAAATAACTACTTGGTAAGGGTCGTTCATGACCTAATTTTCAAGTTGTCCTTTTTGGTTTCTTTGCCACTTTTCCGTGCTGGCGCCTGATAGACCCAGGACATTATGAGGATCAAGAGAATAGGCCCAAAGCGCCTACTGCAGTCGCGGGCGCAGAGACAGCAGTGACGCTAGTGCTGGGATGTTCCTTTCCTGGAGACGTGGGCAGGGTGACCACCCTCAGTCCGGCAAGTGCTGCCACGGGGCCTCGCCAGAGCCAGACCCTGCCCGGCCCCAGGGACTCCAAGCTGTCCCTGTCCCCTGAGGGAAGGTGGGGAGGCTCCCTCCTTGGCGCCATCTGAACCCTTGGGGCTGGGGCAGTAAAAGGGCCATAAAGAGAGCCAGCGGCCATAAACCAGAGACAGAGTCGTTAGCAGTTTCCTTTCTGATAAGGGCTTCAAGGGCTCCGAGGAGACGGCTGTGAACGCCAAGTCTGGGTCCCTGTGCCCTAGATATTTGAACCCTTGGTTCGGAGTCCACGGAGATAGAGAAGATCAAGGAGGGGACGCCCTCCGAGGGCACCGGAAGGAACGGGAGGGAGCATCCTGCCCAGGGCATCCCGCCCAGGGCAAGCGGCAGGTGACACCAGCAAAAGACGGCAGAGGTGACGCGGCACCTCCTGGCGGCCAGGCCCCCTGCGAGCGGCTCACCTCACTCACCCCTCACCTGATCACCACCGTTATCAGCCTGTTTCACAGAAGAGTATGTAGCGGGACCTGCCACAGTAAAAAACCACAACTTCAGTCCCTGTCCAACCGTTATTAGGAATTTCAAGATGGCGACAATAGACATTAAACCCAGCAGGGGCCCTCCCATCACGGGGCCACGTGGCTGCCCAGATCACAGACTGAGAAGCCATCCTGTGCAGAGGGTTCCAGACTCCTCACGAAGGTCACCCGTTCAATAGTGAGTGGCGGGGGGCTGGGTGGGAACACAGCGCGTGGGAAAGACCAGCCTCTGCGTCGGTCTCTCCATTCCCCCCAGCCCTTCTGCAAGGTGCACAGGGCTGCCGCCAGCCCAGCAAAGCTGAAAGCTCAGAGGCGCTAAGTCAGCAGTTCAAGGTCGCCCAGCTCCCTGGGAGGTGGGCTCTGCTGATGAGACAGGGACTTCGCGGGGGGCGGCGCGGTCTGGGAAGATGAAGCCCCACTCGTTTAGGTGCCCTTCTGGGGCAGTGGCAGTGCCCTGGCTGGAAGCAGCTGCTGCAAGAACCTCCCTCCAGGACGGTGTGAGGGCCTGCCAGCTGTGGCCGGCCGCCTTTAGCGGAGGGGCGTTTTCGTAAAAACCCTGGTCCAGCGTGCTGTCCTCTGAGTGAAAGGAGCCAGGGCTCATGGGCCTAAATATCTGAAGGCATCTACCCCGCGCTGCCGTTTTAAGGATGGGATCCACCAAACTGAGAGGACTTTTATTCCTTGTCCAGTTGGCTACGTGTTCTCACCCACTGAACGTATGATTGGGGAGGGTGAGGGAATTCCCCGGCGCCCACCACTAACCCTCCCTAACTTTATTTTTTTAATATTTTTGGCCGTGCTGCGTGGCTTGCGGGATCTTAGTTTCCCGACCAGGGATCAAACCCACGCACCCTGCAGTGGAAGCGCGGAGCCCTAACCGCTGGACCGCCAGGGAAGTCCCGACCCTGCCATTTTGAAATGCCTTTTTCTACCCGGACAATGTTTTAAATAAGCTTTTGGTCTTGCCCCGTTTTTCCAGGGTTGCAGAAAAGCTGCAGTTCAAGGCCATTTGGAGGCCCAAGCAACCCAGGATCTCCATTTGTCGGGGACAACCTGACAGGCCAACAGGCCCTCTCAGAAATGTCAGCTTTGAAAGACAGCTCAGCCTCCTCTGTCCTATGCTGCCCGCATGCTCAGACTGTATATGGGTCTCTGTACTGCCTGACGCAGACGCCCACCCTCACACACACACAAACCAGAAAACGAACGGCTTGGAAACACCAGATGAGAAAATGGAGGAAAATACGTAATTAGTTTTATAGAATTTGAAGTCCATTTCCTCAGCGAGGGGACTTGTGTTGGTGAATCTGAACAGATAAGAGTGCTATGTTTCCCGGCCCTGTGATCCCTTCAGCATCTCTATTCGCCACAAGGTGAATAGAGAACTTTCCCTTGAAAGTTCTCCACACTTGCTGCCATCTCAGACTCTTGGCCAGGTCTGCAGACTTGAAAGGGCCCCAGGGTGGCTGCAAACGTCCTCTCCCCCTGGATAGAATGCACACAACCGCGCTCGCCTACCTGTTAGCTTTGGTGAACTTGCTTCCTACCCGGTTGAAATGCGGATCTGCTGAGCAGAAAGGGCCCAGGGTGGGGGAAGTGGGGGAAAAGGAGGAGGGAGGGGTCCATGGGCCCTTCTAGGATGACCGGGCGGGCTGAATGGTACTGCACCCACACCCGCACCCCAGGCTGCTGGGAAGAGGACGGGTGTGATGCAGCCGGAGGAAGACTGCAGCCTGGGCTCACGCCCCAATTGCACCACTGAAATCTGTGTGAGCTCGGGCACAGACTTTACCCTTTCTGAGCCTCCATTTTCTCAACTGTGAAGTGGGAATAAACCACCTTGTTACAGGGAGGGTGAAACAAGAAGGTGGACATGAAAGTCCTTGTATACAGTAGGGGCCCTGTAGATGTTCACCTCCGTCTTAGAGAACCAGGCTGTGCTGCAGCCCCCCGCCCCAGCCTCCCCGTAGGAAAATGTCTAAGATGCTCTGGTGAGCCTGGTACAGCTGGGCCTGCTGAGCGCAGGGCAGTCTCCCAGGCCAGGTGGGCAGCCCCCTTCCAGGCTCTTCCACGAGCTGACTCGCTCCCTTTGCAGACCGTGTCAACAGGCGATGCCACCCCAGCCCAGGGAAGGTTGAGTGGCTGCAGCCAGGTTTGGAAACATGTGTCAAACCCAATTCCAACCAGATGAGGCTGGCCTGCTTCCAACGGCGCCTGCCATCCGAGGCCACGCCAGGGGGAGGCCTGTCCAGCTGCCATGCCCAGGCAGCCAGGCCTGTTTGTTCCCTGGAGTCCTTGGGTCCAGACTGACACGCTCACCTCTCTGTTCCGGCGGCTCTGTTCAGAAGGTCTAAGCCATGAGTCAAGGAGCTCAAGGACGCAGCCACCTCGGGGAGAACCTACCTGCCCATCCCCGAGCTGCATAGGCAGGGGAGGGAGCTGGGCCAAAGAAGAGGTCAGGAGATGCTGGGCAACCAGCAAGATGAGGGGGGTGGATGCACCCTGGCCTCCCCACCCCCGCCCAACTGAAGCATCTCCTAAGTAACAGATGGGCCCGAGGCAATGGGCCAGGCAGCCACTCTTTGCTGGTTTAAAAATGGTGGCTGAAAAAAACTCAGGCCACCACCACCCAAAAAACCAAGCCAGCAGAGAATGCGGCATTCCAGCAAGAGTGGACAAGGAAAGGAAGTCCAAATGTTTCGAGTTTAGCTATTAAGCATAGTTTCCAGCGAGTGTACTCATGTCTTGAAATGAAACAGATGAAAGCAACATGTGTCAATGGTTGTAGGAAGACAATAATGTCATCAACAGGAAATAGAGAAATTGAACACTGAAGCCTCAGCCCAGAACTTAACTCTTCCCCTGCCCTCACGCCCAAAGCTTTCTGCGGGGAAGAGGCTGGAGATGTTTCCGCGGCTGGGGCTGGGTCTCTGCCCCCGTGGGCCCTGGTGAGCCCCCTGCAAGGATCTTGAGCACCAGAGAAGGACTTGCTTTGTTTCTTAAGGGCTGATGGCCTTGGTGCGGGGGAGGCCCACAGGCCATGGATCAGCTGAAGGGGAAGCTACACAGCCTCGCTCGCTCTCCATGAGGGGCTACAAAGCCTTGGCTGCGGGATCACCCTTACGAGTTCCTGGCAAGGGCAGTGACCGCTGCTGGCAGCAAAGCCCCGGCCAACATGCTGGCAGTGCAGGAGGCAGGGCGCCCCCCCTGGAGTCCTGCAGGGCAGGAGGCAAGGGCTGCCCGGTGGCCAGGGGTGCAGATGGATCAGGTGGGGTCTGGGAGACCCCTTCTCACCCAACCCCCCCACTCAAGACAGAGTAAGAAAGTGCACACCACCCCTCTGGCCGACCCTCAGAGAACCGGGAAAAAAAGGTGACTTTGAGCCTAGGAAGGTGAAGCTCATGTCCACGTGCCTTGAGAGTGGTCAGAATGCCTCCTCCTCCAGGCTGGCCTCCCTGCCTTCATCTCTGATGGATCCACACTGTTTGGCTTTGGGGATACCTGCCTCCCTGCTGACCTCGTATATCACATGCAAATAATACAAAAAATTTAAAAGTAGAACAGGAAAGGGGGGTAAAATAGATAAGGTGGGATCATGGAGTGAGAGCATTTGGAGAGTCCGGCCTTAGACCTGCCTTAGTTCCCTGACCGGGTGGTGCCAGACAGAGCTGCAGGCTGCACCTGTCACCGTGTCAGAATTCTGCACGGAGGCCCAGAGCTCTCTGCTCTGGAGACTCAGGAGGCCAGGTTTTGGGCGAGCTAGTCCACTGATTTTCAGATAAGCCTGGACCAAGATACCCTAAAACAAATGGGTGGTAGCATTGTCATCATATGCAGATAAAATTAATGGACAGAAATGCCTTAATTTTTTCTCCTATCATTAAAAAGAAAAAAATTCTAGCAGGCCTTAATGCTGGATTCCAGTGCAGGTGCTTTTGTACTCACTCAGAAATGTATATATTTGGATTGACTCTGCCAGGGGTATTAGTCTGCTCTGGTTATCATAACAAAATTCCATAGACTGAGTGACTTAAACAACAGATATTTATTTTCTCTCAGGTCTGGAGGCTAGAAGTCCAAGATCAAGGGCCGGCCAGGTTGGCTCCTGGTGAGAGCTTTCTTACTTGGCTTATGGATGACCAACTTCTCACTGTGTCCTCACATGGCAGAGCGAGAGGGAGTTCTGTCCTCTTCCTCTTATAGGGGCACTAATCCCATTATGGGGTCCCACCCTCATGCCCTCATTTAACCCTCATTGCCTCCCAAACGCCCTGCCTCCAAACTCCATCACATTGGGGGTTAGGGGTTTAACGTATGAACTTGAGAGGAGACACAATTCAGTTCAGAGAACCGAGTTTCAAAAACCGTCGCCAGGTCAGCCTGACCCACATCTGCAGGTGACTGCCACAGGCCATGCACTGTCCTAGGCTCAGGGACAGCGTCGGCGACAGTCAGACACAGGCTGTGTCCTCCTGGAGCCTTCAGTGTGAGAGAGACGAACCCAGAAGCGGACGGGGTGACAACAGCAGGGTAAGGGCCAAAGTGGAGATGCCCGTAGGGTGGTGAGAGAGGGTGCTGAGCCCACCCAGGATGAGGTGACATAGGGGCAGTCCTGGAAGCTGGACCAGCACATCAAAGGCTTGGGAGCGACGCCCAGCCTGGGGAGGGGCTGGCTCCCTGCGGGATCTTACCATAGGAGCTCAGAACACGAGGCACGCGGGTGTCCAGAGGGGAGCTGGCATGGCTGGATTGAGGGGAAACCTGATCCTCTGGCCTTGACTTCATAGAGAAACACGTCATCAGCTAGTGGGGAAGCTGTGTGATTGAGCCGCGTTTTAGGAAGTGCTTTCTGTGGACTGTCAGGGGCCGGATTCCGTGAGGAGTGGGATTCCAGATGCGGAGACCCCGACGGGACAGCGTTACAATCTAAGAGGTTGTCCTTGGTTAGATATTCACATTGGACTTCAGCAACTGTCTTAGGTCGGGCTTCCCAGAAGCAGACCCTGAGATGGGAGTTCATGTGAATTATTAGGAAACCGTCTCAGGGAAAGCCCACAGGGGAGCGGGGAGGTGGCCCGTGATGTCCAGCGGTGTCTCATGGAGGGGAACTTAGGTTCAATCCACAAGCCGATCTGGAGGCCAGCCCTCGCGGTCATCCTGGCTTGGGGAGGAGGGAGCTGGGGTATTTATGCCCCAGCATGTGCTGGTCACTGGTTAAGGGCTGGGGTCGGGGGTAGGACAGGGGACACAGACATGCTCTCCACGCTTGTGGGCAAAGTGGCTTCGAGCAACTTCCACCAGAGATGCAGGCGGGAAAGCTGAGGGTGAAAGCAGGAAGAAGCCGGTGCCCGAGGGAGGTGAGGCCTCGGAGAACAGACACTGGGTGACAGTCACCTGCTCCAGTTAGGACACTGCCCAAGGACTCCTTGTGCAAACCACGGGCACCGGGCTCAGTCAGGCCCAGCCGGGAACTCGTGCTTGGGAGGAACTTATGGGGTTCAAATCAAGGAGGTCAAGGATAGTGCAAAATCCATTTCCAGGATTACGGGGAACTGTGGCTGTAAAAGAGTGCTGCCAGCTGCGAAAGGGCAGAGGCCGTGGTGGAGAAAAGAACGCTGGGCCCACGCCGAGCTCAGAGCTAACAATGAACCACATCGGTGGCTACAACGGGCTTCACAGCAAGACTTGGAGCTGAGCTTCCGCAGCCGGAGCCCATCCACAGGCTGCGCTGACTGCTTGTCTGAATGTGGGGCAAGGGTGGGTCCCCCTCCATCGGTGACTCAGTGCCATTTAGCCCCATAACCAGGATGGCCCTACCTGCCCTGCCCATCTGTAAGACTGTTATAGAGATAAAAACGGGAATCCAATCTGGGAAGGTTCTCCAGGAATGTTCAAGCATATTCCACTTCCGAAATGGTGAGTAATGTCAGATTCAGGCAGGCAGGGAGGAAAGTGACATTTACGGAGCATCCCCTCCAGGCCCCCAGCTGCCTTTGCAGCCTTCATGCAAATGATGAGAAGGTGCACGGGGTAGAACTTTGACCCTTAGGCGGGATACTGACAGAGACCTTGGTCTGTCCCTACAAGCCTCGGATACCACAAAGGCACCGTGATCTCCACCCAGATGCAATTAATCAGTGAGCATATGAGTTACCTCTTCGGCTGGAAGATAAGAGATCAAAGTCGGCCCATCGATAAGACTTTGATAAGCCTTCAACCAGGCCCCAGGCCAGCTCCTCACGCCCCCTCCCGCCCCCGGGGCCAGGCCAGCCTTCCACAGGGCTCTAGAGCCATCCAGCCCTGAATCAACCTCTCCCCGCTGTTAGAATGGGGCGGGGAAGCCACTGCCCCCCTCTTGGAAAATCAGCACTGGGGTGATGTGCTTAGGGGAGCCCTTTCTCCCCCTGCCCCTTAGCAGACCATCTGCACTCTCTCCCTGGCAGACTCACAGGCAGAAAGACTCCCTCTAAAGCATCAAAATCCGTGCTCCAGGCCCATTTACTACTTGTCTTGGACTCTTACGGTTGCAAGAAAAAAAGTCAAAACAGATTGTAACATCTGAACCGTCAGGGGCACCAGTGGAGCCTCGAGAACCTCTCCCTCCGGCAGAGTTCGTGCCCCACATCTCGCTGTGGGTTCTTCAGCGGGGCCAGGCCCTCCTGGGACCCCTGTGTCTGCATCCAAGGCCCATCCCGCTGGGCGGTAAGGGGGCCTCTCCCCGGAGATCTGGGCCCTAAGCTCTTTAAGGGCAAGGACAAGGTTCAGTCATTTTTGTCTGCCCAGAGCTGCACACAGGGCAGGTGCCTGCCTCCCAGGGGACTGTGCTTTGTCCCACGCCGCTGGAGAGAAGGGGGATCCAAGGGCTACAGGACTCGTCGCCGCCAGGCTGGGCAGTAAGCGGCCGAGTCTGGACCCGAACACACGGCCGTCTGCCTAACAAGTTTGGGTTCATAAAACACACCACACGTGTGTCTAAATGGAGACATCTGGGTTCCAACGTCACAAAAATCAAACGCTGGCGATACTCACATTCCCAGCATCCAGTTTCACGCGTGGATTTGTTCTGTCTCAGGGCCAAGGCCTGTGACTGTGACCCCAGGCACATCTTTGCTGACCAGGGGTTCTGGGTGAGAGAATGAGAAGCTGTCCACGCAGCTCCTGGGCTGGGAAGGTGGGGCTGCGTGGAGGATGTTCCTCTTTTCTACGGGAGCACGTAGGCTGCGGTGTATAATATCTAAATGGGCAGATGATTTTTTTAAAAAAATGTTGGATTGGATTCTGGAAGAAATAATATATATAATTTTGCGCTACCAGAGGCTACACTGAAAATTCATCACAATTTTCCAGGAACCAACCAAATGCAAAGAACGGATGGGGCAGCCCCACTGGCATAATTCAGAGGGTGTGTGACCAAGGAGACGCTGCTGGGGACCAGGTGACGAGAGATCACAGGTGTTAAAAGATGCTAAACCCAAGGGGCCACAGCTGGCTCCCATCCCTGCTCCCGCGCGCCGCCCCATCTCCCAAGGCAGGCGTTCTGCAAGGGGTGGGCAGCTGCCGGCACATTGGCCGCTGCACAAGGGCCCCCGCTCGCTTCAGCCCCCGCCCCCAATTGTTCCACCCGAGGCCCAAGTATGCAATTCCACTGCAGGACTTTGGGCCGCAGCTTGAGATGCTGCCAAGGTCTCTTTTGCTAGGGTAGAAAGTCGTTTACACTTCTTGAGAGAAGGCTTTTGCAAGGATTGGAGTGAGGGCTGCAGATGGACAGGCTGTGGTCGGTGATCCTTTTGGGCCGACCGGGGAGCAGGGAAGGTGTTCTAGTGGCCGTCCCCCAGCCCCCAGCCTCGGCCCCAGGAATGTGGTTCGAGAGCCCTGCCCCCGGGTCAGCAGAGAGAGGCGATCCGCTGCTGCCCGGGCAGCTGTGCAAGTGTCGATCCATTTCAAAGGCCTTTTGTTAAACTTCTAACGGCCAAGAGGACAGCCTGAAGCCACGCAATTCCAGTGACCTGGAAGGTTATCAAGGCCCCTCCAACCCTGGGGGTTATGGGTGGGAGCTGGGCGATCAGCCTAATGAACCAGGGCCGGACAGAAGGGGCCACGGTGACCGAGAAGAGGCCCCTCTCACCTTTGGGGTTTACTGAAGGGGCAGCACGCAGTGTGCAGGGCTGGAGGGTGGCCTGGAGGCTCCAGAGAGATGCTAGCAAGGCAGGCTCCAAGGGTCCAGGTTAAACGTCAGGTCTCCCTTGGGCAGTTTTCTAGTTTACTTTCCCCGGGTCTGGTCTGCGCCGTTTGCTGTGTGGGTCGGAGCTCTGCCGCCGGTGAGCTGGAGATTGCGGGGCAGCTCACCTCCCTTTTCAGAACGCTATCTTCTCACGTGCCTAAATAGATGGCGCCGGGTCGACGGGCCTGACTCCCTCCGTGGGCGCGGGATGGGGGTGGGTATCTCAGAGTTGGCAAGGAGTCAGGACTGGAGGCCCCTGAGAGTGAAGGAAGCTCTCCCCACAGCCACTGCCTGCTCCCGGGGAAGCGGGATCCCCAGCCTCGGCAAAACCCGCCCCAGAGCAGCGGATGAGGGTTCCCAGCCCTTGGACAGCCCGTGTGCTTTTTTGTGTCTTCGCGTGACTTGGACTCTCGATTTTGCCCTCTTGAGGAGGGGGCCCCGCGGGATCTTTGATGTCCTCTCGCCTCCCCCCGACCCGGCCCCGGGGGCGCTGGGTGTGCGGTTTGGCTAAGAAGCTTGGCGTTAGCAGCCATCGCCGTCGTCCTGTGAGCGCAGCCGCAGGCCCCGACGGATGTCAGCTTCCCGGCCGGCGGCGGCCGGGCCGGCGGGGTGTTACCTGGAGCTTTGAAGCTCGGAATGGCTCCAGACCGTCTTCTCAAGTCCGTGGCTACAAATGTTAATAAAATTAAAGCCACCTGAGAGTTCAGCTTGGCGATCCTTTGAAAGCACGTCTGTGACGGCTTATTACCCTCAATTATCTCGTTGTCCACTCTCTTAGCTTGGGGTTAAACTCTTAACTCTTCCCTTTGAAGTCATTATCCTTTTATCTATGACTGGACCAAGGAATTTCAGGACAATAATCAATGGAAACTTCATGAGAATAGAGAAGCCGGGAGGGGAAAGGTGTGAATATCCCTTTAACTGTGGGCCTGCTAGCGGGGAGGGTAGGGGAAGGGACTGAGTCCCCAACTTGCAGAAGAAAAAGGAAAGGAGGGGAAAAGCCCCATAACAACATCTCAGGGAGCGATTTTCAGATCCTCTGAAAAATAAAGAAAAAGGGATAATTTGGGGGTGATCAGAGAGGTGCAGCCCTCATCAAAGGGGAAGAGAAAGTAATGAAGCAAAAAGACACAATTAAAGAATGGGTTTAATTAGGGCTTTGATGTCTGTTGTGGTGCGTGACACTGGGGGAAGGGGACTGAGGATACGTGCACCAGGAAGTGTCCCCCCCAAGAGGCTGTAGGAGGGCGGGACTTTCATCCCAGCTTCTCCCACCAAGGAGGAAAGTCAGGCTCACCCAGACCCTCACCGTCAGGAGGAAAAAAATCACAACTCTTTTTCTTTTCTTTTCTTTTTTTTTTGTGCAAAAGTCTTCCTGGGCTTTCTGGGCAAAAGCTCTATCAGGATCATTATGTGCCCTGTGTATCCCTGTTTAGAGAGGAGCCGGGGGAGAGAAAGAGAGAGAGAGAGAGAGAGGGAGAGAGGGAGAGAGAGAGAGAGAGAGAGAGAGAGAGAGAGAGAGAGAGAGAGAGAGAGAGAGAGAGAGAGAGAGAGAGAGAGAGAGAGAGAGAGAGAGAGAGAGAGAGAGAGAGAGAGAGAGAGAGAGAGAGAGAGAGAGAGAGAGAGAGAGAGAGAGAGAGAGAGAGAGAGAGAGAGAGAGAGAGAGAGAGAGAGAGAGAGAGAGAGAGAGAGAGAGAGAGAGAGAGAGAGAGAGAGGGAGAGAGGGAGAGAGAGAAAGAGAGGGAGGGAGAGAGAGAGAGAGAGAGAGAGAGAGAGAGAGAGAGAGAGAGAGAAAGAGAGGGAGAGAAAGGGGGGGAGAAAAGTGAGAAGGAGACAGGGAGAGAGGGAGAGATACACAGAGAGAAAGATGCAGAGAGAAAAGAAAAAAGAAAGAAGAAAACGGGGGTGGGTGCTAACTAACGTTGGCAATGTTTCATTTTTCTTTTTCACTGAATCCCATTTGGAACGCTTGTCTACCCAGAAAGGATGAAAACACACAGGGGAAGAGGCCATTTCTGCAGATTCCCAATTGCTCTGGACCAAGGAGCCGCCTCCTGCAAGAAGCAGCCCTGCCCTGTCTCTGATGAGACATTTCCAGAGTCGCCCCTCCGCCGGGCAGCCTGACACACACCCACGCGCACGCACACGCCCCGCCAACGGAGCACTTGAAAGCTCACATTTTGCCCCTGTTATGACGCCCCCTTTCCTCATTAGAAAAGAAATAATAAAACGAAAACCCGCCCTGTTGTGTCCAGCATCTGGAAAGCTCCCTTCTCCCTGTGCCGGGCCCTGACGGTGATCTCAGCATCAGAGCCAAGCCTGGCCCTGGAAAGTGTCCCCGGTCTGGGGGCGGGCGGCCCGGGGGGGCGCTCAGACACACAGGCCTGCCCTTGGCCTGCCCGGCGTCAGGCCTCTCTGCACCCAGGGCCAGAGCTGGGGCCACGGTGCTGGAGTTTCAGGGAGGTGGTTGGTGGCCCCCGAGTGAGAGTCGGGGAGCAAAGGCTGCACTCCTGTCCCCGGCCACAGCTCGGGTCAGGCCCTACTGCCAGGGCCGGGGGCCACCGCACTGCTGTGAGACCCCAACATTTATGCTTATGATTCCATGCGAAATGAACCTGTCTGGGGTTTTCATTTCTTCCATCTTATTTATACACAGATTCAGCGAGCACTCTGGGAAAAAGAAAAAAAAAAGAAGCAGGTTTTGAAAAGTAGAGTGGTTTATGTGAAAAGATCAAAATGTTTCTCATACTTTCTCCAAAGGCCTAGGGCTCTTCTCTCCCAGGGACTGAACTTTTTCTCTGAGAGAGTAAATCCTTTAAAGCTTCAGCCCTCATTTCTTTTAGGTCACTCTTCCATTTCTTGGATTTAAAGGAACCAGAGGGGTCACAAAGGTGGGCAGTCACTCAGAAGGAGGCAAGGGCCTTGGGCCACCCTGCTTTGGGGGAGGAGGGTGGGCAATGTGTGTAAGGGCGGCCCAGGTGAGGGGGGCAGATCCCCCGGGCCCAGCTAGTGAGAAGGTGCAGAAATTCGGGGTCGATTAGCGGGTGGCAGGTGTCCCCGGCTGTGATCCTTCTGACGTGCTACGTCTATGTCAACACGTACGCGTACGTCCACATGAGCAGAATGGTGCTGCACGGCCTGGGATGCGGCGGTACAGCTGCTCCCAATTAGCATGGATGCTAAAGTTAGCTTAACAGAAAACAAACTCCTTCAAATCAAGTGTAATTATTCTAGATACATAAAAGCTGCTTTCTAATATGATTTGTACAGACCCTGGAGGAATTTCTACTTGAATTGGAGGGTTTCATTTGCATTTTTGCCAGAACTACAACTGCTCAGACATTTCTACTGTGAAGAAATAAAAGGCTGAAAAAGCCCTGGAAGCCCACGTTGGCCCACGTTAGGGATCATCGCGATCGTTCCTCCTCACGGCAGGATTTTCCATTTCCTAGTGGTTTTCTAATCTTTGCACATTGGAAAGTAAAGATGCTTGGGGTTGTTTATAATAAGAGGGGAAAAAAAATTTATGGCAGGCATGGATTTTTTTCTTTAAGCTTTTAAATGCCCTGGGTTGTTCTAAAATACTTTTGAAAACATTTCTTTCAGTGTTCTCACAAAAGGAAGATTTGATAGGAAGTTTATTTTTAATTATTGAGAAAGCCTAATCCTGGCTTCTGATATGTAAATCTGTGGGGCGGGGCTGGGCAGGAAGGGGTTTTGGGGGGGTCTGTGGGCGGGCACAGAGGTCCTAGGAGTCCAGCGTGGTGAGCGGAACGCTCTGGGGGAGCTGGGGTCGGGGCTCGGCTGGATTCTTCAGCATTCTTCATCCATCTTTCCCTCTGGGGTATATGCCAATATTCCCCCTTTGTACCTTGCTTTTTTTTTTTTTTTTTTTAAAATGATCACTAGGTCCTGCAGTAAAATTCTTTGGCTCCACTGAACTGGAAAGCTTTGATTTCTTTTTTTTTTTTTTTTTTTTTTTTTTAATGTGACAAACATTTCTGCAGCCGGAGAAAAATGGATGTTCATTACCAAGTGAAGCTAACCCTGAATTCACCCAGATGGTTCTCCAAGAGATGCTGCAGGCCACAGAGACGGTGTTACTTTAGGAACCGAGTAAAAGGCCTTCCTTTCAAAGAGGATGGCTGAGCATGTGACGAGAGGACGTGTCAGGAACAGGCCCTATTAAAGGTGGCTTTGCTGGAGGCATGAGAGGGCCCAGAGCCAGGGACATTCTTTTTAATAAGCTTCCACCCGGCTCTGGCCTGAAAGCAGGAACGGGCCTCAGGTCAGCACTCAGAGGAGGCACAGCCTCCTTTCCCCGGCCCAATTGCCCACTGGAGGGGGCGGTGTGTGTGTGTGTGTGTGTGTGTGTGTGTGTGTGTGTGTGTGCAGAGGGCCCGCTCCGGGATGCCTTTCACTTTGGGGGAAGTAAGGAATACCCTTAAGATCCGCAGGCCTCACTGGAAGTCACACCCACTGCCCCGTGTTATCCACCATTTAGCCTGAGTCTACAGCTCGCGCTGCCTCGTACCGGCCGAGGACAACTTTCCCAACCGCTCTGTGCCTCGACTTCCTCGTCTGCAAGGTGGGCAGGGTGGGGCGGGACCCTGTCTCAGGACCACCGTGATCATCAGAGGCAGGGCGGTGTCTCTGGCTCACTGTCGCAGGCACTCGGTAATCAGAATTCCTCCAGGCGTTGTCGTTCTGTGTGCACAGACCCAGGAAAGATGGTGCATTTCGTGGAGCTTCTTGAGAGGGGGGACTGCGTCGCCCTCTGCACCCCCAGGTCCTGGCACGCTGCCTGGAACAGACGGGCAGCGCCGAGGGGTCGTGGCTGCCACTCGGACCACCGCAGAATTGCTTGGGCGGGAGGGGCGGCAGGACGAGGAGAGCCACAGTCGCCCTTGCTTTACACAAGCGCCATCTTGCAGGGCTGCCCAGACCGGAGGCGCACTGGGTTTGTTCAAGCACGCGGCAAACTTTCAGGCCCAGGGTGAAGCCCATCACGTGTTAAACAGGGACACCTACTGGTCAAGCCTGGAAGCGCAACCCGATTCTATTAGACACTGTCGGCAATCAGCCCAAGGACTGGGAGAAGGAGGTTCTGAGTCGGGGATCCTTGGCCCTTGAGCAGCGGGTCCCCAGCCTTTCTGGCACCAGGGACCGGTTTCGTGGAAGACAGTTTTTCCACGGACGGGGGCGGGGGGATGGTTTCGGGATGATGTGAGTGCGCTGCATTTACTGTGCACTTTATTTCTATTATTATTACATTGTAACATATAATGAAATAATTATACCCCTCACCATAATGCAGACAGGAGGCGGAGCTCAGGCGGTAATGTGAGCGAAGGGGAGCGGCTGTAAATATAGACAGAGCTTCACTCACTCGCCTGCCACACACCTCCTGCTGTGCGGCCCGGGTCCTAACAGGCCGCGGACCGGTACTGCCGCTCAGGGGGTTGGGACCCCGGACCCGGAAGCTACAGAATAGGAGATGAAGGTGAAGGAGACATTCTTAACTTGGGAAGAGTCGAATGCTACCAAGTTCTCAAACTGCTGGCGATAGGCCACAGCACACCTCCCCAGCGGACTGTGACCCTACGAGTGGCTCTGCGCGCCCAGCACTGTGACGAATCTGTGTCCATCCACCCTCGTTATCTTGTCTGGGCTCCGTGGCCCATCACAAACGTACGACTGACCAAGGCCAGATCGCTAATGCCGGCACGAGGAAAATGGGACGGGGCTAGAAGAGATCAAAGCCACAGCCTTCGTGTTTGAGCAGCCAGAGAGGCTCCCATCCCCACCAGGACGACAGCAGAAGAAGTCAATGGGAAAACAAGATTCAGTTTACGGTGATCTTTACAAGAACCCACTGTTTCATGCCCCTGCCTCGACCTTTGCTCTCGGAAGGAGTCGTGCGCAGGTGACCTAATGAGGCTGTGCACGTACGCGTTTCTACGACCACTCACTGAGCACCTACTGTGTGTGATGGGCACTGTGCTGAGACTGAAGTCCTACTGGAGAGGAGCGAAGAGAGGACCAGAGTCCTTCAGTGCCGGTGGGGGATTGGTTCCAGGACCCCGTGCGCACACCAACATCCCAGCGTGCTCAAATCCCTCACTTTTAGTGGCAGAGTACAGGCGGGCCTCCGTATTCGCGGGTTCCGTATTCGCGGGTTCCATTTTCGCGGGTTCAAAGCCCCAGTCTGTTGACTCCGTGGATGTGGAACCTGAGAATACGGAGGCCGCCTGCGCTTGCATCTATTCTAGTGCTCACCTTGTGTCAGGGCCGTCTGAGCAGCTCAGTCATACTCATCACTGGTTAGCCCCGTGGCCTTGGCCAAGCCACTGAAATTCTTAGTTTCTTCTTCCGTAAAGTGAGGGGTTGGACTAGATCCTCTCCAAGGTCTCTTTCAGCAAAAACGTTGTAAGCACCACGCTCCATGTGGAAAAGAACAGGTAACTGCCATCACTCTGGATAAGCACAGTGTTGTTCCAGAGCAGTCACAGGTGTCCTCGCCGTCTGTCCTGATCATGTCCTGCCACATCACCTGCCTTTCACACACAGATGTTACCCCACCCCGTTATCAAAAGCCTGCTCCCCGCTTGCGAGAGCTTCGCCGGGTTGGTGCCGCCCGTTTCTGGCAGGCTGCCTGTCAGAACTGCCTGGATGCCACGCCTGTCCCGGACGCCAAGGAGACAAGTCGGGGACATGACAGCACTTCCTCTCTGCTCTGAGTAGCCCCCAAAGGGCAGGAGGAAGGCAGGCTGTTTGAGGCGGAAGAATAAAGAGAGGCAGAGTGCTTTTTCTAGAACATTCGTTGATGGCATGGTGGCAACTCCTCCCTGAAATTCCAATAAGTCACCCTAATGCCGGCTTCACATCTGGGGAGATTTGTGGGCCCAGCAGAACCGCAGCCGTTTCCAGATCTTCTGAGAAGACGATCAGGCATGAGCCTTAGTGTCTTAACATTTTTGTAATTATTATTTCTCCATTGAAATGGAAATGTCTTTCCTCCTACCCTGATTTACTGGTAGGTCTTCTGTTGTTTTTTTTTTTTTTTTAAAAAAAAAACACAACAGGAGAGAGACTGTTTGGAACAGTTTGAAATATCTTTAAAGGCAAACTCATATCGTCCATTCAACTAAATAGGAGTCAACTCCCCTACAAATAACTTATAAAAACTTCTTTGGAGTATGACATTTTCAAAGCAAAATTCTTTTCTTTTTTCAAAAATACCACAAGCAATGCATTGAGTTCAGGGAATACTGCCTCTGCCAAACTGCAATTTTTAGATTTAACCTTTCTTTTTCTTTTTTAACGGCTTTTCAAAAAATGCTTGAAACTCTTTCAAAACACTTTTCTCTTTTTT
>NW_006782421.1:1055388-1088688 GCF_000442215.2 Lipotes vexillifer
GGAAAGAGTCTTAACTGATGAAACCCTCAGTTCTTAGCTTCCCTGTGTCTTCCCTTCCCCCTTTCCTGATTCAGGAGAGAAAAGATCACTGCCTGTTCACCGAACAAGGTTAACTCTAAGCAGGTTGGGGAGGGCCAGGCACCCGATGCCGGCTGCTCCCTTAATAGCGGCTGCACTACCTAAGTGACTGTAATTAACTCACAGGTTCTTGGGCCATTAAAAGTGAGAACCCCTCAAATTGTGCTTGTGTAGAAATATGATATCAAATGTACCCCCTTACCCTTGCCTCAGGGCAAATCAGCATTGTACAGTCAATTCTGCCAAAGAAACTGAAAATATATCTATAAAGTGGAACTAGTGGCTCGTCAGTATGAGAAATGAGCTTTCAAAAAGGTGTTGATAAAATACTTGTTAGAACAGGAAAACTGGATTAGTGGTGGTGCTCTGGGCATGATGTCCTTTGGGCCAAAAAAAAAAAATCATCTTGTTCTGTTTTTCCTGGAGCCCAGAAAAGCACTCTCAGCCCAAACATCAGCCCTTAATCTTATTTTCTTTTTCGCTAGCATGTATTTTATTAACCCATTTTCTCATTTACCCACTTTGAATAGCTCAGTGGGTAGCATCCTTCTTAGAAAGTGAAAGCCTCCTTGGAGATGCTGTGCCTGAGCAGAAATGCACACCCACTCCCAGGCCCGGTGCAGCGAAGAAAAGCCCCTCTGTAATCCTGTCTGGTGAATCCACACAGTGAATTCCAGCCTGCCAGGAGTGCTCCGGCCTTATTAAAACATGCGCCGTCAAGGAATGCAGCTGGGAACAGGCTGGCAGTCTGCGGCGTGATTAATATCTAGGTGGGGATGAGAAGCAAGTCTTTCCAATCCAGGGCCGAGGCCAAGGCAGCTGCTCCCCACGCATCTGCCCCCTGGCAAAGGGCTACCGTCCCCAACACAGCAGTATCAGAGTGCGTGGTGTCTTGGGGGCATCAGGTGCAGCTTGCCTTAGGCTCTGTGTCTCAGGAGACCAGCCTGGGGTTTAGGTTCAGCCAGGTGACCTGAGTTCTCACCTTAGCCGTGCTACTGTCTTGAGATGATGAACTTGGACACCACTTTCCTCCTCATGGCTGACTTACAGGGCTAGAGTCCTGAGTGATCTCACTGTACAGGGAAGTCGTGAAGAATCATAGGACAACGCCCAATTCTAGGTCCCTTGGAAGGAAGACACAGACACATTGTCCCTATTTTAAAGGCAGAGCCTTAAGGCAGGGGATACTTTTATTTCCCCCCAATTTCCTATTCTGACTCCTGAAAAAGTCTGCTCCATGGTCTCTCTGTGAAGCTGAGACAGGGTGGTGGTTGAGGAAGAGCTGCCACAATTCAATCCAGCCACAGCACGAGGACCTACTCTACACCCCAGTCCGTGCTGAGTGCTAATCGCTCACCAGCGGAATGCAAATGATCAGTAAAACCACAAGAGCTAACACCACACAGCCCCCAGAATGGCTTAAATTTCAAAGACTGACAATACGTGTGATTGCAGGCACAGGAAGCACCGAGAACTCCTGTACATTTTGATAGGAGTGTAAGTTGTTTCAACCATTTTGGAAAATCATTTAGCAATATCTACGGAAGCTAAGCCTATGTCTGTCCTATGTCCCAGTAATTTGACTTCTGGTACATGTCTAGGGGAAATGATTGCACACGTCCACCAAAAGGCATGTACGATAATGTTCATAGTAGTTACGTTCATAATCGCGCCAAACTGGAACCCAAATATCCATCAAAAGGTGAAAGGATAAATAAATTGGGGGGTATTTATACAATGGAATACTACACAGCAATAAAAAGGAATTAGGTACTAGTACAAACAGTAACGTAGCTAAAACTCACAGATGTTTTGTTGAATAACAGAACGCAGGCACAAGAGGGCATGTGCTATATTCCATTTATATGTAGTATAAAACAGGCAAATTAACTGTGGTGATAGAAGTCCGACCAGTGATTACCTCTGCTGCTGGGTACTGACTGGGAAGGGGCATGAGAGTACCTTCCGAGGTGATGGATTTGTTTTACATCTTCGTCTGGGTGATGATTGCATGTATAAAAATTAATCTAGCTGTACACTTAAAGTTTGTGTTCTTTACTGTATGCAAATTATACCACAATAAAAAGCTGAATAAAACCAAACGAAAACATTCCCTAAACATATATTTTAACTTTTCTTATATGTTTCCTTGGTCTTCTTAATCAGACTATAAATATCTGTTAGAAAACAAAACAAAACAAAACAAAATGAAACAACATAGACACAGATGTGACAACACCGCATAGAACTAACCACACATCCAGTGCTCCCAAGCCACGCTGTGGAAGTGACCAGGCAGACAGGGAGGGGCAATCTGAAAGGATGCTCACATCTTTCCTTTTCAGCACTTCAGAGATGATCCCTTGTTTTCTGGCCCCCAGAGTTTCTGATGAGAAGCTAGCTTTCATTCATAACATCATTTCCCAGTTATAATGTCTTTTTTCTTCAGTGGCTTTCAAGAATTTTTCTTTATATCTGGTTTTCAATAGTCTATGATGTATCTAGGTATGGTTTCTTTGTACTGTTTATTCTGCTTGGGATTTGCTGAATTTCTTTGATCCGTAACTTAATGGTTTTCACCATATTTACCAAATTTTCAGCCATTATTTCTTCGATATTTTTTCTTCCTTATTCTCTCTCTCCTGTGCTTCTAAATACACATATCTTCTAACCCACATTATTGTTCCAGAAATCACAAAAGCTTTACTCCTTTTTTGCAATATACTTTTTGTTTTCTTCAAATTACATGCTATTGATCTAATTTTAAGTTTATTGACCTTTCTTCACTCTCTCCAAATCTGTCGTCAAGCTCATCTAGTACAATTTTCATTTCAGATACACTTTTCAGTTCTAGAATTTCTGATTAAAAAATTTTTTTTCTACCTCTCCTCTCAGATTCTCCATTTTTAAATTCATTGTGACTATCTTTTCCTTTAAGTCCTTGAACAAGATTATAAAAGTTGTGTTAAAGTCATTGTTCACTAATCCCAACATCTGAGTCATTTTGGGGTCAATGGCTTTTGATTGTTTTTTCTTTTGACTAAGATAGTATTTTCTGTTTCTCTTCATGTCCTGAAATTTTTAAATTGGATACTAGACATTGCGCTTTAAACACTATAGAGCTTGGATTTTATCTTCCTTTGACGATCACAGCTTATTATTTTTTTTAAGCAGGCAGCTAACTTGATGGGACTCAAACCCTAACCTGTATCTCTCCTGTGGTAGCTGTGCTGAGACACTTGCTCCATACTTGCATTTTCCAGCAGTTGCTTTCTGTGCTCCTTGGGGTCTCTCCACACGTTGACAGTTCAGGGATCAGTCAAGAATTGGAGATAAGTTCATTTGCAGATTTTGAGGTTCCCCATCTGTGGCTCCCTCTTTTCCTAGATTTCTCCTCGATTTCTGGCCACCCTGGCAGCCCCACTTGTGTCTTGTGATACCTCAAAGAAATAAGAGTATGGGCTTTTGCTTGAGTTCTTGTCTCCCCAGGTCCTGTAGACTGGAGATCACCCTCAGGGGGAAAACAACAAAACTGCGGCTCCCCGTTCTGCTTCCTTCTTTCAGAGGTTGACTACCTCCAGATTATTCCTGATTTTGGCCACTCTCTAGTCTCTCCAAATATTATAGTGTTTTTTGTTTGTTTTTGCTGTGCTGTGTGGCTTGCAGGATCTTAGTTCCCTGACTAGGGATCAAACTTGGGGCCTCGGCAGTGAGAGCGCAGGGTCCTAACCACTGGACCTCCAGGGAATTCCAAAAATACTTGTTGTTTTCTTTTTTTAATGATTTTGTCAAGAGTTTTTCATTGATCTCTTCCAGAGAGTTAGTTCAATACAAGCTGCTCCACCATTACGAGAACTGGAACACAACACACTCTTTATGCTTTTTATCCCCTAATCTTTATACAATGAACATCCTCCTTTGTCCAAAGGTATAAGAAAAACTGTGGTGTAAAGAAGACTGTGACGTGTAGGAACACCTAGGGCATGTGTACGTTTCTGTGTGGGGAGTCCAGAGGAACCAAGGAGGATGGCATCTAGGCAGATGGCCAGGTCCACTCCTATTTGGAAATTGCCTAAGCATCTGTAGGGGCAGGGAATTGAGGTAAACACCAGGGACCCTTCAGGACAGAGACCACATCATCCATACTTCTGTGAGGCACCAGGGCCAGCAAAGCACCTTGCACAAAATCAAAGGTCAACTGATGTTGACCTGAACTGAATTCCTGCTCTCAAAGAACTTAACATGCCCTTAAAACAACAATAAAAAACCCCTTTTCACCCAGAAACACAGCAACCTATGGAAAATGATTCATCCCCATTTGGAGGTAGCTGTGTGGTACAGAGTGGATTGAAAACTTTACATCGAATCTTATGTCTATTATCCCTAACAGGCTGTGTGATAGTGGGTAAGTTCCTCCCACAATTTGGTCTCGGTTCCCTTATCATCAAATACATAAGGGCCCTGCCATGGGACCCAGCTCCCTTTCTGTGGTCATGAGCTCCAGCTCTGGGAGGAACTTTTTTTAATTAAAAATTTAAAAAAATTTTTTTGGCTGCATTGGGTCCTTGTTGCTGTGCGCGGGCTTTCTCTAGTTGTGGCGAGCAGGGGCTACCCTTCATTGTGGAGTGCAGGCTCTAGAGCGCAGGCTCAGTAGTTGTGGCTTGCGGGCTTCAGTAGTTGTGGCTCACGGGCTTAGTTGCTCCGAGGCGTGTGGGATCTTCCCGGACCGGGGCTCGAACCCGTGTCCCCTGTGTTCTCCCATCTCATGTAAGGGCAACTGCGTGTTTCTCGCTGTTCAGGCCAAACATTTTGGAGCCATCCTGCATTTTCTCCCTCATACCTCACACCTTCTCCATCAAGAAATCCCTGCCCATCTGAGCTGGTCTCCAGGGTCTGTGCCTGGTCTGCACTTCCAGGGCCCAAGTCGGCCTTCTATAACAATAGCGGTTTGTTAATTTCCCTTTGTAAAAAAAAATATTTATTTTATTTCTTTATTTATTTTTGGTTGCGTCGGGTCTTAGTTTCACGTGGGCTTCTCTCTAGTTGTGGCAGCAGGTTTTCTCTCTCCAGTTGTGGTGTGCAGGCTCCAGGGTGCGTGGGCTCTGTAGTTGTGGCACATGGGCTCTCTCACTGAGGCGCACAAGCTCAGTAGTCGTGGCGTGTGGGATCTTAGTTCCCCGACCAGGGATTGAACCCGTGTTCCCTGCACTGGAAGGCAGATTCTTTACCACTGGACCACCAGGGAAGTCCCAATTTCCCTTTGTTTTTTTAACAAATGAAAGAAAAAGGCACTTCAGCTGCCCGCTAATTCAACTGACTAGATGAATCCCCAAGGTCACGGCTTCAGGTCAGACCAGGTCCAGCTCTGCAATTTTCTGGTTTTGTGAACTTGGGCAAATTCCTCCTTCATAAAGTCCAACACGGCAGCCCTACCCCATCCATCCCAACTGGCTTAGGCCTGAGGATCTCCCAAGATGCCTCCAGCCCTGCGTCTTCTGTCTGCAAATCTCCGCTTCCCCACAGATCTCTGTCCTCTGCTTCTCCACAGAAACACAAGGGCCTGGGATGCTTGTCGTTTTCTGGTCCCTTGGAATGGAATTCCTTGAACTCTGTGTCCATGGGATCCGTGGGCAGTGTCTCTTCATTCCCCGAGGAACAAGACAGTGGGGCTTAAATCTCACGTAAGTGGGCTGGAGGGTCAGCCTCTCCTCTGTTCCGCCTCGCCGGCCAACTCCGTGAAGACAAGGGCCACTTACTGTTACCGGGAAGCCACCACAACTCTCAGGTCACCCAGGAGAGATGATGCCTCTGAAGACGATGCATCTGGATCATCCACATATGTTGCAGATTTAATGCAACATTTGTTGCTTTTTCAAAACAGAACTTTGAAATGAAGTTTGAAAAAGCCCAATTGATGTTGAACTGGAAGAGTTTCATCTCGACCTCTTGTCTCTTTGGTCATTAGGAAGACACAGTGAATCAGCACGGTATAATGGGATCCTTATTTGAGTGAACTGGTTTATAAAACGCTCCCGAGGATCTGGAAACAGCTGGTGATGGACCCTAAAGTGCTTTACATTTGGAGAGAGGATGTGCACTGGAGTGGTGGTGAGGACAACGCTGAGGCTGGGGGGGGGGGGAAGCCTTCACCAACCTGCCTGCCCCAGCCTTCTGCTCAGCCTGGGACTCAAGACTTAAGTGTTTCGTCTGGGTTAGGGCACCACGTTGCCTTGGAGGGGTGACACATCAGGTCGATGGGGTGCGGCTGGGCTCGGCACCACCCTGTGCCAGGTAGGCGCTCTGGCTCCGTCACGCGGGAGACTGGATGAAACCCACGCACCCAAGGTGGCCGAGCGAGGAGAGGTGGGGCCAGCACGTGAGGCCCCTCAGGCTTCGGGCTTCCTTCCCTTCCTCACTTCCCGGGCCAGGTGGGCTGTTAGGAAGAGCAGATTCCTCGGCCCCCATTGTCCCCTGCCTGGGGTTGAACCAGCCTAGATGAGCTGTGAGTGAAGGGGGTGATCAGGAAAAGTCTGGCTGCAGGATGCTCTCGACAGGCAGTGGGCATGTCCCTGTCCGTGCACTCAGTGCTTTTGCATGTTTTCCTAAGAAACGGCATCCAGACACTGGGGTGGCCGAGGGGCCAGGACACCAGGAAAGTAAACGCCTCTTCCTCCTTGTCACCGGGGCTTCCATCACCGTTTATGGGGTGCAAGGCCCCAGATGGGCTCAGTATTTGTGTTCCTGCCTTTAATCCTGTACCTACCCTGAGGCAGGTTTCCACACCCAACCCCTAGCCCTAAGCTAACTCTAAGTGAGGCTCTGCAGGGGAGCAGGCGGGGACTCTGAGGACAGTGCCTTTGCCGCCCTGCTGGCACCAGGGCTGGCAGAGGCGCTGCACGGGGCCTGGTGATAGGGGGGCCTCTGGGGAAGCCTCAGGCTGCAAGAAGCAGACCCGTGGGCACGTGTGATTCGTTCCAAGTGCGAGGGCTCATGGGTGACATAAAGGCATCTGCAGGGAGGATGACACCGCCTGGCAGCCCGCGGGATCCCCTGGTTGGCACTGGCTTTGAAGCAGTGAGAGGGCAGCCAGACGGACAAGCTCACAGGTCCCGCCTCCATGCACCGATTCCCCACGAGAAGGCGCTGGCCCAGCGGTGCGTCTCCTCCACGTTCATTGGGAACCTCACCCCATTTCCATCCCACAGACAGCGCTTCAAAGCCCAAGAGCACCCTCACCTAGCGGTGCGCCCTGGCACATGGCGGGGGGGCCCCTCGTCCCAGGGGATTGTCGTCTCTTTCAGGTCTGGGATTGGGCAGTCCTCCAGCAGTGGTTCGTGTCCGGGCCGTGTGTTTGAATAATCCAGGCCAGTCTTCCTGCTTTCATTCGCAGGCTCCAGCCCTGGCCCGAGCATTATATCTAATTGTTCTGGGTGGGCAACGGGCCTGGGTGCGTCTTAAAAGCTTCTCAGATGATCCTAATGTGAGGACCACTGACCACTCTCTCTGGGTTAGAGGAAAGGTCCTCACCAGACAGGCCTGGGTTGGAGTCCCTGTTCTACCACCAGGATCGTTTCTTCTTGGCAAACAGTCTGGCAGCCTCATTTCTCCATCTGTAAGGAAGAGCCGGTGACATCTCAGCTCACAGAAGGGTTGTGGGCATTCAGGGAGAAACGCCTGTCAAAGTGGCTTGCCCTCAGAACACAGATGATTTCCCGTTAGCACTGATCCGCGCACGAACATTTTCAGCTCACAGCTGGCATGTTTTAGGTTGGTTCAGAGTAAACACAGCCAGCGCTCTCGAGCCCCCTCTTTTCAACCTATGTGCAACCTACGGAAGAGATGAGGGCTTCTGGCTTATTCTGAAGTAACCCTGCCTCCTGATGAGTCCTGAGGGGTCTGGAAGCTGCTGGCCCCTGAGATATGATTTTCATATCATGCTGTCTTGGAGCATTTTATTTCAAGCAAAAAGTGAGATGTGACATTTTGAATCCATCTTCAGTGACAGGGAGACCCAAACTTGGAAAACAGGGGGTTCTGCCTCTTTCCTTCTCGAGGGATCTCTCGGGCTGCCCTGGAACCAGCAACACTCCGTTTACAGCCCTGAGCTGCGTGCCCATCCTCTCCAAATGGAAACCGAGAGACACCAGCAACGGGAAAGCCAGACCCTTATGCGTCAGGGTCTTTCTGAAGGCATCCAATTTTCATCCCGTCCCCACGTGAGGCACCTGGCTGGACGCCAAGGGTCTGTCTGGTCGCTTCCCACTGTTCCCTCCTCTTGCCCAAGTATAGCTGCTTATCTGCATCCTGAGATTTTGTCACAGCATCTTGCAGTTACAAAGGGCCCGCGAGATACCAACCACAGGCTTGCACTATGCAAACTCTCATTCTCCCTCCTGCTTCCCTGACACCACTGCTCAAAGACTTGCAGGAATGAGGACCCGCTAGCTCCACAGGGATGGGAAGGTCAACCTCAGATGGCTCCTCTCTCCATGCAAATGACGGGAAGGAAATGAAATTCCAGAGAGAAAGGATTTCCTTATTTGATTTTAGCAACAGCTGAGGTTGGAAGGTGGCAGCTCCCTCACGGACCCTTTGCCCACCGCCCAGAAGACGGTCTCCCTAGAGAAGAGAGAGGAGGCCGAGGGCCCAGGTATGGACGGGGGCAGCTTGAGACCAGGGAGCATCTGAAGCAATGCCAGGAGTCCCCTCTCCCAGCTCCCTCGCCATTTTTCACACTCTTGCCGAAGAGCAGGCTCTCGTACGGAACGCTCTTGGGCAAACGTTGTTCTCCTATAAAATGTCTTATCAGATGGTTTATGAAATGAAGCTTTGATGCCTTATAGCACATTTTTAAACAGACACTGTTCCCAGGACGAACAAGGGCTAGAATTTTTAGCCTTTCTAGATCACGAGACACGCAAAGTCCTGAAGAAATCAGTAAATGGACATTGGCCAAGTGCAACCATTGTGAAAAAGGCTTGTTTTATCTCAGCACGAAGTTAAATTAGTGTTTCTAATGCTCCCAATGCTGTGGATGGGAGGGGGAGAACAAGCAAGAGGGGGCAAAGGGTGGGCTTTGAAACCAAAAACTTGGGTTCTGGACCTAATCTGGTCACCTGGTAGCTGATTTTGGTCTCAGAACAATCACTTTTGATCTCAGAAAAAAGTCAATCGAATTGAACACTAAATCATAAACGTTCCTTTTTGAAGGCTTTTCTTTAAAGGAATTTTTTTTTCTTTTTTTAAAAAAATTAATTAATTAATTAATTTGTTCTTGGCTGCGTTGGGTCTTCGTAGCTGCACGCGGGCCTTCTCTAGTTGCGGTGAGCGGGCGCTGCTCTTCGTTGCGGTGCGTGCGCGGGCTTCTTGTTGCGGTGGCTTCTCTTGTTGCAGAGCACAGGCTCTAGGCGCGCGGGCTTCAGTAGTTGCAGCACACGGGCTCAGTAGTTGTGGCTCGCAGGCTCTAAAGTGCAGGCTCAGTAGCTGTGGCGCACAGGCTTAGTTTCTCCGTGGCATGTGGGATCTTCCCGGACCAGGGCTGGAACCCGTGTCCCCTCCATTGGTAGGCGGATTCTCAACCGCTGCACCACCAGGGAAGCCCTGAAGGCTTTTCTTCATGGGCGGAGTTGGATGAGTTTTCTTAAAATATGAGTCCAATGATGTTGGACAGAAAAAAGGCATCTTTGTGTCAACATTTTTCATCGCTCAAGGGCCTTGGAACGGTGTTCAAAATTTGGGTCGTCTCTAGAGAATAGTAGCTGTGGGTGTAAAATCCATTGATGGGTAACTGCTCGGGGAGAGCGGATTCTGTTGCTCCCTTTCACGAACTTCTCTGTGTAATTCTTTGACGCTTCTGAATAGGTTCTTAAAGCGTTCTCCTGTACTTTGACATCAAACCAAGTTCATTTCCAGAAGTGATGAACCCTGCTTTGGTGGTGCTGAAAAGGCCTTCCTATTCTTATGTGTTTAGGAGGCAAGTGGTTCTTTTACCCAAATTACTGCTTGATTCGGAGGCATATGGATTCATTGCCTCTGATTAGGTCATCAAATTTCTTCCTGCTTTACAAATGAGCCTATCACATTCTTTTATAACCGAGGAATTGGCTCTATACATACCTCACATATTTTTTGTGTTCTTCAAAATCGTGCTTACAATTAAAGTGGATGTCTTCCTTTCACTGAAATGCTTTATTTCTAAAACTATGGCCTTTCTTTCCTTTTGTCCATTCCAGAATCTGCCCATCACATTTGCTTTTCTTAGAAACACTGAAGCATGGAAACATTTTAGTACTTGATGAATTTTTTAAAATGAAGTCTTGCAAAAAAGATCTATTTTTTCTAAGTTGCAAATGGAGTCAGAGGAATCACTAGCCACCTTGACCTTGAATGGGTAGACCGTACATCCAGCTGAGTTAGGCTGCGTTTTGAAGGTTAGTGGTCTTAACCAGGTTAAGAGAAGATGATAAAGCAGGGCTGGTACCCAGACAGGCTGTTGAATGTGAAGGGTTGTTTACAGCAGCTGCAGGTGGCATTTCTCTTTTCAAGATGGCCTAAGTGATTTCTGCATTGTGACCTCTATTACATATCTTAATTGCACCACTAATTTGACAATCCTATAGTCATTTTTTCTTGTCTGTTTATCTTGATGGTGAACCTAAGGCACACAGCATTTAAGTGGCTAGCCTAAAGGCCATTTTAATCAGTGTTAGAAATTGAATTTGTCTATCAATACAAGCCCTCATAAAGTATTGAGAATGACAGTTGCAGCAATAAAGTAGTTAATAACTGGTATGAAGACACAGTAGAATTATACTTTCTCTTCTCTGTGGTCAGAAGGTATAATGTAAAATTCAACTACCCTTAGAGGCATAATCACAGGTCAAACCATTACCACCAAGCAGGCATTACAGTATAAAATCTAACTGCATAAAATGGAATTATTTAGATGGTATTACAGTGAAGCTAATCTGAAATCAGACTCTACTTATTTTTGGTCCAAAGACTCCTTTCAGAGGAAGATAAATGCTACTCCCAGTTTTACATACATTTCTGGGAACAAAGCGCATCCTATCCAGCAGGAGAATGATAAGTATTTGAAAATCAAGCTCCTGATAACTCGCGGCATTTCTCAGTTTGCTTTTAGCTGGTGCCATCTGGCAGAAGAGTGGCATCACTTCTAAGATACCAGCAGCAGGAAAACCCTGAGTCGCTGTCTACAAACCTCCCTCTCACTGTCTACACAGCTGATCTCTGCAACGGACAAGCCAAATACTGACATGCTTAAAAGTTGTGACTGGGTCCCAGCAGCTGGGCGGGGCGTATTCTATTACTGAAAGAGAGACCCAGAGCTGGATTGGCGGAGGCAAGTTTAGGTATGTAGGCATCTCCAGACGTTCCCAGTGGGGGACCCCGACCTCTGCACATGGGAGGGGGGACCACAGACTGGCCAGCTTGAGTCGACTGAATTCTCCCAACAGCTCGAGGGCACTGGGCAGAGTTGGGTTCCCTTTGTCACTTCCTGGGAGGACAGTCAGCAAATCTAAATCTAAAGCCTCCAAGACCCCCTAGAAATTATAAAGTGACCAAATGTCCTGTTCTCCATTTTCCTTAGTAGAAAAAAGCCCCTGCCCTCCTTCCCTCTAAGACGAGACCATAATCTATTTCGACAGAATTATAATGCCTTGCCTCTTTCTAAGTCCCTGTTTATAATTTTCGGTGTTGGCATGAAGGAAATTTTGGTGCCAACCTACAAAAAAAAAAAAAAAAAAAGGAAAGGAAGGCATTTTTGGTTTCTAGACATTGCCCTAAACAAATTTACAAAATTTGTTAAAGAAATTTTAATAAGTTTAAAACAACTTTCTAAAAAGTTGTTTCATCTCCTGGGGTTCAGTACCAAAGCCTGTACATTGTCCTTTACCTCACTCTGTTTTTAATGCAGCCTGCTTTACCCTCCCTGCCGCCAACGTATTCATAATCATCTGCCCGGTTTTCTTAACTATTGTTTGTTTTGGGTGGGGTGGCTGGACATTAAAAAAAGTAATTTTGTGATTGAGTATATACCAGTCAAGGTTAAGTTCTGCCTAAGTCTCAAGTTGAGTTTTCGTTGGTTGTTCTTGTAAGAATAAAAATGCCTAAAAACCAACGATAATTCATATAAGTAAAGATCAGAAACAAAACTGTTTGAAAGTAGAGGAATGTTCCTTGAGGATGATCAATTTTATTATGATGATTTATCTTAAGGGTTAGTTTGCAGAATGGCTAACTTCATTTACTGACTCTGCAAAATTTACGAATCGGTGCAGGTTGTATAATGAGAGAAGAGCTGAACTCTCACAAACATTACTCTGAACTTTCATAGATAATCCAGGCACCTACCTGCACGGCCAGGCCCGCGCCCCCGGGGCCCCTCCCATCCCTTTCCCCCTCCTTGCCGTTTCTGCAGCCTTTCCCCAGCGGCTCTCTCAGCATCTACTCTCACCCACGTGTCGCTGCTGGACAAGGCTCTGGGCGCCGACCCGCCCTTCCAGTTACCTGGGGAAGCTCCGTCTATCTAAACCCAAGCCCGTCATTCTTCCTCCCCACACCCCGAACCTGTGCCCCGCGTCTTCTGAGGCTAGCAGCCCTGGCCCCGTTTTTGCTTCTTTCTCTTCCACAATCATTCATTCAGGTGCCACGGTAGCTACGGAATCTCTGACTTACTTTCCATTCACGGAGAGAAGCTTCTCTCGCTGGGGATTTGGTGCAGCGGGTGGTGTGCGTTCACCTCCGGACTTCTCTCTGCTTCCAGCCTCTTGTCTCCTCTGAATTACCCACCTCATGCTGTTGCTGGACAAATGCTCATCCAGCAATTGCTGCCGGGGTCACCCCTGCTCACGACTCTTTCACTGTTCCCAAACCTCGCCTCTTCCACGGAGGAGATGCAATACAGTACAAGAAACCAAATCAAAATAGAAGCAACAATGAGCGAGAATCAGAGAGACACGACTTCCAGTTCCGCTCTCACCGCATATTAGAAAGGTGGCCTTGGCCAAATTTCCAAACTTCTCTTTCCTTCAGTTTCCTCAAGTATAAATAATACTTAGCTCATGAAATTACAGAGGACTGTCAGAAAATAAGACTAGCCTTCATTTATGGAACGCCTACTGCATGCTAGACTTTTTAAAAAAAATTAATTCATTAATTTATTTTTGGCTGTGTTGGGTCTTCATTGCTGCGCACGGGCTTTCTCTAGTTGTGGTGAGCAGGGGCTGCTCTTCGCTGTGGTGCGCGGGCTTCTCATTGCGGCGGTTTCTCTTGTTGCAGAGCATGGGCTCTAGGCGCGTGGCCTTCAGTAGTTGTGGCACGTGGGCTCAGTAGTTGTGGCTCGTGGGCTCAGTAGTTGTGGCGCACGGGCTTAGTTGCTCCGCAGCATGTTGGATCTTCCCGGACCAGGGCTCGAACCCGTGTCCCGTGCATTGGCAGACGGATTCTTAACCACTGGCCACCAGGGAAGCCCCCACGTTAGACTTTTAAAATGCATTATCTCCTTTAATTTTCACAACCATGTTCTACCATGTCCTCCATTTTTTTGGCCTCGCCATGCGGCACGCGGAACTTCCCCACCCGGGGATCGAACCAACAGCCCCTGCACTGGGAGCGCCAGCCCGAACCGCTGGACCAGCAGAGAAGTCCTCCTCCATTTTTTAAGATAAAGAAACAGACTCAGAGAGGCTAAGCAACTTGCCCAATTCCAGATCCTCTGACTCCGAAGCCCTTAAGCACATGTGTGAGGCCTGGCCAGCACTGGGGGTGGTCAGCTTCCTCTGACATCTGTAATCTGATTCCAACACACCTGTTAAACCATCTCTGACGGTACTTTTCTCCCAGGTTGCTGGGATCTAGATCATCCGAGTGACTCCATCTGGACCATCCTTTCCCACATCTCTACCGACTGAAATCCGACTCTTATTCCAATGTCCAGCTTAAATGTCATCTTCTCCTATGGGACTGGATTTCAAAATGTTACTACCTTCCTTGGGACCCTTATACAAAGATCATGTTCTCTTTTGTATTATCTTCTTTTTTCTACACATGTCTTATCATCCCTTGTGGATGACAAGCTCATCACAGGCCAGGGGCAGGTCCCGTTCATCTTTGTACGTCGCAGAGTCCCGGCTCAGCCCCTGAGACAGAGGAGGGCCTCGGCAAGGGATCTGCAGGAGATTTAAGTTTGGAGCAAATGGGAGAGCTGAGCTCACTTTACAGTTTGCAGGAAGTGAAAATGCTCCTCGTATGTCAGATGTGATGTCGCAGAGAGAAGGGTAATTACAGTGTAAGATGGGGCCTATTCACCTTTCTCCTCCGCCTAGAAAAAGGCGGAGAGAGTGAACTTTACATGGTTTTAGGCAAAATACCTAATAGCAGGGGCAGTAGGAGGTCTATGTAGGTTTGTTATCTTAATTAGCCGATTAAAAAATTCTGCAAGAAAATACTACAGAAAAGAATCTGAAAAAGAATATGTATACGTATAACTGAATCTCTTTGCTGTAACCTGAAACATTGGAAATCAACTTTACTCAATGAAAGAAAGAAAAGAAAAAAGTATAAAAAAAGAAAACTACCGCAAGAAAAAAATGCATGGATAGGCCTTTGAAAGTATTTACCACTAACACACACACACACACACACACACACACACACACACGTGCGCGCGCGCACACACACACACACACACACGCACACACACTCCAAATAAGATTGTAGAAAGCATTAAAAAAAAAAAATTCCCTTAATCCAATTTGTATTCTAGCATTTTCCAGATTCACATGCCGAACTGCATCAATAAAAAAACTGAAGAAAATCAGATAACATAAGTGGGAACTCGGTCAGAGAAAGTTTCCCTGACGTTGGAAGAAATATCACCCCAGGTAGAAGACCGCTACCAGATCCTTAGCTCCAAGGAGAAGCAGGTGGGTCCAGGAGGAAGCCACCCGCCCAGGCTTCACGTGGGAACCCTGCGCCCGGCTTGGATAAATATTTTTATTACAAACACAGTGACATGTCATGGGCCAAGTGATCAGTTCTGTAAAAGGATTTCACACGGGACTGTGACATGGCAGCAGCCAGGAAACACAAAAAGTAGGTGTTCGAGGGAACCCGGACTGGAGCAGAGCTGACACAAAACTTGAAGAGAAACCTCAGCATCAACGCTGAGCAGATGCCACAGCCGCAGCCGACCCGCGTGAAGCCAAGCTGGGAAACGCAAGCTGGCTTTCAAGAAATCTCAGTTGATGTCAAGATATTTCTGCAAAAGATGCAAGATTCTCAGGACCCTCTGCTATAGCCTGTTAGGAAAATGCCTCCTCTTCCGAAAGAAACAATGTTCCTTTTCTGTTTTCCGTTTCCGCCTTAAACTTTCAGGCCCTGCTTACGGAGCAGAGCCAAACGCCGTTCACACCAGCCGTTTAGATTTCTTTCAGAACGCATGCTGGTCACCAGGGTGGCTGGACTGTCCAGGGACCTGCAGCAGTCGGTGAGCTTCGGAGGGTCAGACAGCAGGACGGCGGCCTCGCTCTTGTCCTCGGGCGCTTGGCCGCACTCGCACGCTTACGGCCCCTCACTCAGGTTCAGGCTGGGGAGAACCAGGCAGAGGCGCTGGAATGGGCGGGATGAATCGAGATCACTTAGCAGGGGTGAGAACGCTAACGGGCGGCTAGGAGGCTGATTCACTTGTTTATCCGGATGGCTTTGCTGTGCTTAGAGGAGCAGTTTGTCAGTGTCCTGTGGCTCAGGAAATGTTCCTTCTCAGCCTCATCAAGTCCACATCCTTCCATATTTCCACGAAGGAAGGAAAAACCAGGCTAAGCACAGGGTATGTGTTTTGGTGGAGCTTTATAATAACACGCTGGCCGAGATAATTACAAAAGACCAGGCGCACCAAGCCTCAAACAGAGAAGAACGGGGAGAATCATCCAACTCTGGTTACTACCATCTTCCTAAAGAATCACAGAGGAAGATATGGCTTCCCTGAATACTCCTAACCCAAGCAGCGTTTCCAGATCCCTCATTTAACCTGTGCTTGTACAGATACAACACTGATTAACAGAATTTTTGAACAGGAAGGAACTTTTAAGCCATCACCTAGATCTGGACTTTTCGAATCAATATCTCACGGAACTTTAAACAATAAAATATGTGGACCACAGGAAAACGATTCCATGGATCAAATCATTTTAGGAGATTCCAGAGGCAAGAATTAGTTAGGTTTCTTTAACAAAGAGATGGTCACAGACTCTCAGATATCGCTGGGGTCTCTGTCTTCTACTGTTGGCTCCGGGGGCCTCTGCCCTTGACAGAATTCAGCAGAAGTGATGCTGGGCCGCCTCTGGGCCCAGGCCTCACGTGGCTGGCGGCTGCTACGGCTGGTCTCTGGGTGAGCTTGCTCTTGAGGACCCCTCACAGCTGCCACGTGAATGAACCCTCACGGGCCTGGGCAGCCCACACCTGATTGCACCTGCGTGAGGCCCACGTGAGAACAGCCTACTGGAGCCTGGTCAACCCATAGCAGCCAGAGAGATGATGATAAATCACTGCTTTCAGCCACTGGGTCCGGGTGGTTCGTGTGCTGTCTGGCACGTAGCAGGCATCGATAGCTATTTAGTAAATGGATGAGTGAATGGCCGGGCCAGCGATGTAATGTGAACCTCGCAGAGGCGGGCTCTAGCGGCGTGACGTTCCCTAAATGTGACTATCTGAATGCCTGAAGACGAGTCATACACAGAACAGGGCTTGATGGAATGCTGGTTTGAGAAACACTGCGTTAGAGGCCTGAAATGGTCCAGACTAGGAAGTATGAGTCTAGCTGTACCCTTGATGTTACAGATTTAGAACATGAGGCTCGAGTCGCTGAAGGGAATCGCCTCTAAGGAAACAAGGCTAACGTGTAGACTCCGCCTTTGAACTAGTTTCCCTTTCTAGCTGAAGTGAAGGATTGCAGACAAAACGTGTCACTCACGTAGCCCATTTGCAGCTAATTACATCTACCAGGCTTCTCACTTGGTAGCCCTCTCGTTTCACTCCGTGATAAAGTCTTTGTGTGCACCTAGCTGTTCTCCGTAAGACCTCTCTCAGACGGGAGACTCCCAAAGAGGATATAAGAGTATTTATCAGCCTCAGGTCTAGACTAAGCTCAGTTCTAAAAACAGCAGAATCTACAGGAACATCTTGGGCCTTTGGTTTTAAACCATTTGCCTGGTGGAAATCCTTGCTTAAAACTGAAATAACTGAAATGTCTAGAAGCACGGATCTTCAGCTGCCTTAGATACCGGTGAGGGATCCAGATTTTAACATTCCTTCAGTCTTATGTTTCAGGCTGCATTTTTCTTCCCCCATTGAGAGGTAAATAATATGATCTGAGGTTTGATTCAGTTCTTAAAACTATAGAGAAGAATGTTAATACAGGTCAAAATCTGGGCTTTTCAATTTTTCCTTTTCGAATACAGCCTGTGCCATGACTCCCTAATCAAGCCTCCAAATCCAAGAACCACTTCCAGAGTTGAAAAAAAGTTTTATCTAATTATCTTCTCTTCCTACTTTGAATTGACCAACCATGTGTCTTTTCCTGGTTTTATCAAAGGGGCTGCCAGGGCAAAAGCACATCCAATTCTAAGTAAGCTTTAGTTAGCAGACTTAAAATCGATCATGCATTTTAGTTTCAGTAACTTGCAATTTCTACACCCTTTGATAATCCACTTTAAAGAGCAAACCGTCTCTAATGACAAGGCTTAAAAGAGACGACCTTTCTGAACAAAATATGAAAGCTGAGAAGAGAGAGTTTTTTTTAAAGGAAACTATGAATTAAAATGACCTTGTGTCCTGAAACTTTCCTCCCACCATTTTTGATGTTTTATCTTTTTCCTTTTTACTCTTAGAAAGAAAAGCGAAGACAACCCCTGCCTTCTGCAGATGGAGGCACTTCGGTAAGAAGCTGTTAATTGTTCATTCAAACTCACAGTCCTTCTCTCTGCACTTTCTCTGCCGATGCCTTTAACGACGTTGCTCGCCACAGAGCCACGTGCCTGTCTCCGAGGAAGTCGCTGCTCGTCTGTGACATTACAGGATAAGGCTCGAATCCGAGCTATTTCCCCTGAGTCTCAGTCAACCCTTCTGTACAAACTAGGAAGCAAGTCCGCCCCTTCTCCGTTCCCTCCCTCTCTGTCCTCTTTTTTCTCCCTTGTGCCCCTGGGTGGCTGCCCTCGGAGAAGAGCTGATTGTTGAGCGGGGATGTGGCCAAACCAGAGGTCAGACCCCCGAGATGGCTCACTGTTGGGTGACGCAGAAACGGTGGATCAAACGAAACCCTGACGCGTGCCGATGACCGGTGCCAGCGTTCCTGTTACCGCTCTCCTGCTGCCCCCTCACCGGGCAGACGTGCACACCGAGGGCACCATGACCCCACACCTTTCCTCCTGCTCAGCTCTGCCAGCCACCACCTGTCGACCGTGGCATGTTGAGATGGAAAAGGTACAGGTGCTTGACTCAGGTGTAGTGCCCATAACTGCTGGCAATGTAACTAAATTAGGTACTTGTGATGGGCAATTGATCTTCCACCAGACAAAAGAGAGGATGACATCTTAGATGATTTTATAATAAGGCACACTGTTTATAATTTATTCCTAAGCACTTGCTTTCTCTTCCGGTAGCCACTTTTAAACTGAGTACTCAACTCAGTAAGGAATTTTCAACACGCCAAGTGCAATCTTTCTCTCTCTTCCTTATCAGAGGACGTTTACAAAAACACTAGTGTCAGCCACCTAGCCCCTACCACACACAATCCAACTGACCTGTACGACACTCTTCAGAAGGGAAGCCGGATCTGGGTGATGTGCAAGGTCCACCCATGTTTGTAATTTCGTAACCCTTGAAATAAGGAAAAGAAAGAATAGCAGGCAACTTTCCAAAACACCTATTTACCCAATGGCAGTGCACGACGCAACTCACGAGGTATTTTCACTTCAAGCCGCTAAATAACCTTCCTAGTGAAATCTGCTGACCGTCAACCCGTTTGCCACGGTCTGTACAGAAGGGCTTAAAATTAATCACGGTGTCGCAATCATTCCCTACCGAGTGCTAAATCACAGTCTGAGTACCAACTGTCTTTCCTTGTTAGGTAGTTTTAATAGCATCTGATACAGTTTTGCTTTTTCTCCGAATAGTCTTTAAGCCAGTGCTATCGTTTATTTCACAGGCAAGGAAAACCCGATCTTTCAGAGGACAGAGACTTACATTCCTGGCGGAGGTGTCGGGTGAACCTTAGCAGGCAGCGTGGTGACCAGGCCGAGGTGATCCAGTGCAAGAGTCTGAGGCCTCTCACCGATGACCAGGCGGTGTTCTTGCTGACCCTGGCCTGGCTGTGGAAGTGGCTGGAAAACCTGCTACTTTCTTATCATCCCATGTCTCAGTTACAGTACAAAAAAGGGTAATTAATCCTTGGGCAGCAAACAACAAAGATGGGCGTGGGAAAGGGAAAAGAATTTGAAAAAGGAAATAAACGTTCTGCCCTGCCCTTTCACAGCAAACTGGATGATTACAGCCCTGCGCACGCCCCAGATCTTCCAAGAGCCTCCAAGGGCCCGCGGCATGCACCACAGCACAGCCAAGAGAACATGACCATCCACTGCGGTTCAAAGTTCCCTTGGCAAATCAGCGTTGACCAATCAGCACAGAACTGCTTACTGGCATTCGGGTGGGGACTTAAAACACCCAGCCTTGGGAGCCAACACCAAACTCTCTCCACAAGGAAAACAGGACCGAGCAAAGCTCATTCTGTCATCACTTGCTGGTGTGCTGAGTATCCTCCCAACACATCTTGACATTTTCAGGCTTCCTTAAGGAGCGTCAATTGATATTATAATTAAACCACAACCATAAAATCAGAGATCAAGCAAGTAATAATAAAACCAGAGCTGCTACATAAAATTCGTACCCTATCCTGCCTCTGGTCCCAGATGAGACTGACAACCAACATGACAAATACTTGGACTGATGTCAGATGACTCAGTGACTTTTATTCTAAATAAATGCACTGCTTATGGATTTGATTTCTGACATGACATAGGTATTTTTTCCCCTAGCACACTTTGAGATGGTCAGTATATTCTAGGGAAAAAACTGCCATGTCATATTTATTTTAGCAAACAAGGTGCAATTAAAAAGTAGAAATAAAACTGATAAGTACAAAGTAATATTTTAATAATATATGAACATGAACACGAAAACAATGTAAACGTTAAAATTTTTGATATGATACTACAAACGTGATTTTGATCAGCTGCAACTGGTAAAATTCTATGTAAAGGCATTAACAAGGCATCGTGAGAAATCATTTCTTTTCCCAGTATAAGCAGCTCTCAGTACTCACTCAAACGCACACAGATATGGAAAATCAGAAATAAAGGAATGTTAAAAAAAATAATGTAGGCAGAGACACAAATAAAACCACCCCGTTAGTGTACGAGTGATGCATGTTTTTATGATCTTAATTACATTTAAGTATTTAAAAATGCCATTGATCTCACAATTGACTTTACAACATCCAAATCTTCAAACCTGTGGGAAGAAATCCAAAGCTCTGTCCAGACGGTTAGATCCATCCCACTCTCCTGGGCTACTCAGGTATGTGTCACCATGTGGTTACCTGAAGATCAAAAACCCCAAAGTTACAACTTTCTCTAGGTTTAACGGGCATGTCCATAACAAAATATGTTCTAACTCAGGAGGAGCTGGAGAGAGGCTAAAAAGTATATTTGATATCAAAATTTCATCATTTACACCCATAAGGGATCAAATCCTATCTATACCAAGAATCTTTTGAAAAGTGAATGAGTCACAAAGTTTTTACTTTTTTAAAGCTGAGGTGTAGTTGATTTACAATATTGTGTTAGTTTCAGGTGTACAGCAAAGCGATTCAAATATATCTACGTACATATTTTTTCGATTCTTTTCCATTGTAGATTATTATAAGATATTGAATATAGTCCCCTGCACTATAGTCCCCTGTGGTCCTCGTTGTTTATTTTATACATGGTACTGTGTATCCAAAGTTTTTACTTTTAATTCAGTGCCAACTAAGTGGTTCAGCCTTTCACTGTACTAAGAGGAGGGTTGTCAGAGCAGGTAAATGTGATCTATGTCAGTGACGTGTCTGGGAACCTTTGACTGGAAGGGTCTCCTGCATCCCCGAGGTGTGCACTCCTGGGGGCACAGTGTTTGGACACCACAGAGCCATTTATCTACTGATATTTGGGGTTGGTAAACATCTGCTACAGAGCCAAGCGTCCAGGGATGTGGGGCTCTGGAGATGCGGGTGACCACACTGAGGACCACGCCATCTCACTCTCTTAAGAGGAAGACAGCGTCTCCTTAACCCTGCAACTGGGCTTCAAGACAACGTCCTGTCGTGACTCTGCAGGTGAGCCCGGCCTTGTCAGGCACTGACGGACCCTCATCTCGTTTGGATGGTACAAGGAGGGGGTCTTCTCCAAGACAGGCTCTTTACGAAAAATAAGTCTTTTTTTTCAAAACTGATATGTTTACGAATTTTTTTAATTAATTAATTAATTTCTTTATTTTTGGCTGTGTTGGGTCTTCGTTTCTGTGCGAGGGCTTTCTCCAGTTGCGGCGAGCGGGGGCCGCTCTTCACCGCGGTGCGCGGGCCTCTCACTGTCGCGGCCTCTCTTGTTGCGGAGCACAGGCTCCAGACGCGCAGGCTCAGTAGTTGTGGCGCACGGGCCCAGTCGCTCCGCGGCATGTGGGATCCTCCCAGACCAGGGCTCAAACCCGTGTCCCCTGCATTGGCAGGCAGATTCTCAACCACTGCGCCACCAGGGAAGCCCCAACGCATTTTTAATGAAGATTTTAACACCCAACCAGGAGACCCACAGGTGCAGACAGTACAAACTACTCAGGAGACATTCTGGCCACAATTGTACCTTCTGCACCGGTAGGTCATCAGCTCCTCTTGAAGGATGGATGCCCTCTTTTGCAGAAAGTTAACCTAGAAAAGAGACCTCGTGTGAGAAGAGGTGAAGGTGGCTTACAGGGCGACACTGCAGGTACAGTGTCTGGTCGGATTTTATTTAAATTCAGACAACTCTCTAGATAAAATGCAGAGGATCTGTTGAATGCTAATGCTGTGGTTTTGTATTTGATCACATCCCGTCCCCACTGGCACTCCATCAGAGGCTACAGAACCCAGTTCAAACCCCGCCCTGCAGAGCTGTTTGGACCTGGCCCTGGCCCACCTGGGCGCTTCATCTCCTCGCTTCCACCATCACCTTCCAGCTCGCATCCTTCCCACTCTGCGGCCCTTTGGCCCTTTGTGGCCATCTGCCATCGTCTGCTTTGGAATGCTTGGCCAACTGTCTCCTATTCACTGTCCACTGTTGGGTTCAAGGTCACCTCTGCTCCTGAATTCTTCTGCCCGCCGCCCCCCTCCAGCCCTGCCCCTCATCACCTCCTGCCCCAGGCAGCCAGCGGCCCCCTCCTCTGGATTCTCCTGTTCTGTTATTAGCACTTTTCCAACTGCCTTCTGGTGATCTGTCTTCACGTCTCTCCCTCACACCCGAGAGCTCTCCTGGGGCAGGGATAATGTTGGAGCATCTCTGTAACCCCAGTTTCTTTTTCAGGGCTGGACATGTAGCTGGCATTCCCTAGCTGTTTCAGGAATGAATGAGTGAGTGGAAACAAAATTACTGCCTACTAGAAACCTTAATCTATCCTGGGGATTCCCTGAGGTTGGAGAGGCAGTATTTTGTCGTGGAAAGAGCCTGCGCTTTTTCTGGAGTTAGGCCAACTCGCGTTCAGCTCCTGACTTGGGCTCCATAGCTCTAGGAAAGTTCCTTTTTCTCTTGATGCCTCATCTGTGAAATGGGGTGAACGACAGCCAGTTCCCAAGGTCATGAGGATGACAGGAAGTGACTAACAGGAACTGCCTAGTCCAGAGATACTGGCAGGTACCACCCTGTGGCCCCTGCCCCTCAGGGGCTAGGGATGGGGGAAACTGGGCTGTCAAGAATAGTCTCTTCAGTCAGACCTTCACAGCATGGTTGGACTATCCTGAAGCATAAATTTCTATACTATTAAAAATACTTGTATCAAGCATAAATTCAAAAGCACTTTACACAACCTACTAGAAGTGGTTTCCGGATAACTTACACTATGGCTTAACGTGATCAGGAGTCAGTGGCATCTGATCACTTTGGAGCTTTACTCTTGTCTCTTTGGTCTGAACTGAAACCATGGCAACGGTCCATTCTGAAACATGGTTATGCAAGACACGACAGCCGGCAGAGCAGAAACTGTGCTTGGAGAGAGGGAGCACGGCTTTTCTTTTTTTTTTTTTTAACATCTTTATTGGAGTCTAATTGCTTTACAGTGGTGTGTTAGTTTCTGCTGTATAACAAAGTGAATCAGCTACACGTATACGTACATCCCCATATCTCCTCCCTCTTGCGTCTCCCGCCCACCCTCCCTTATCCCACCCCTCTAGGTGGTCACAAAGCACCGAGCTGATCTCCCTGAGCACGGCTTTTCTAAATGGGTACATATCAAAGTGGTCCCGCTGCTCTTCTGACTCTTTACATCACCCTGGTCTGAATTTTATCCAATTAATCCAGTGACCCACAGGACCACTGATAACTTTGAGAGATGCAAGGACTACACTGATCCTGCTTCCCTGCCTCCACCGTGCTTTGCCACTGGAATTCCAACAATTTTCAAAAACACAGGCACCTGCGCTCTCAAACGAGATCTGCTCGCTCTGTGGTCTGCACCTCTGCACAGCTGCCGATTCTGAGGCCCTCACGCAGCTGGCAGAGCTCTCTTTCTGGGTCAACATCCAGTTTTAGGAGGCTGAGTGGCTTTTATTACAGTGAAATGATATGAATGATAACAGAAGCCCTGCAGGTGGATATCAGATTTCTCTTTCTTTTCTTTCTTTTTTTCTTAAAAATACCTCCTCTGAAGGTGCTGGGTCCTACACAGATGACCCTAAGGAAGCCCTCCTACAAAGTGAATGGGTAAGCCACATCTTGAGGAGAGCCTTCCACGTAAATAAAGACGACCTAATCCTTTGTAAGTTAACACTCTCCTGTCATACTTATTTTTATAGGTAGGAGTGAGCACAGCCAAACTTCTTAGCCTACAGAAGTGATAGCTAACAGTAGCATAAGGGCTGATGTAATGAACTTTTGATTTTCAGATAAGAGACTTTTGCTGAGGGGAACAGAAAAGGCATGGCTAACATCTGCTCTACGTATCTGTCCTATACATTATAAATAGCTAACGTGAATTTCATCAAACTACAGCATTTGTTTCATTCGTAAATAAATTTATTGAGGACCTACTCTGTGACAGGCATTGTTCTTGGCACAAAGAGAAAAGAAATCTTTCCCTTGCAGAGCTTTTCCAGGAAAAAAGTATGTTTTAAATTTCTAAGTGTATTAGAAATGGGAATATGTGAACTTCTCATTTGAGTTAAAACATTTGTTTTTTTAAAAAACAGGAATCTATAAAACTAATGCTATATAAAATATTTACAGCAAAATATATAAAACTTGTTTTAGAGAAAACTTACGCAGGAAGTTTTTAATTAATATCTAAATTGAAGTCAGTTTTATCTCTTATAAACTACTGTACCAAGAACTACGCGTTTCAGCAGAAATATCAATATTTAACCGAATTGTTTGAATACCATGTCATTATCCTGCCTCGATCCTAAGATGCATCTTGTTATCTCTGACAATCATATAAAACACACTAGAATAAAAATGCTTCTAACTTAGCCATGTTTTTTATTTCTCTGCACTTTCACATGATAAGGAGTTAGCAATGTGCTAACTGATGGCATTTTGGGCCTGGAACCAAGAATAAAAGGGTGAGTCTGTGTTGGAATGCAGACTGTAAATAAAAGTAACCATAACTGAGCTTTTCAATTTCAAGGATGCTTTTAAGAAAATCTTATCGAGACAAAGAGTTCTTAAGCTAATAAGAAAAAATTCTAAAAAACCCCACAAAACAAAAAACAATTCATCTTGGGCACTCGGTTATTCTGTGACATCACATGGATTTCTGGCATCAGTTCAGAAACAAACATTAATTAAGATATGCACATCATCTAAACCAGGGGTCCCCAGCCCCCCGGGCCGTGGACGGGTACTGGTCCGCAGCCTGTTAAGAACTGGGCCGCACAGCAGGAGGTGAGCAGCAGGCAAGCGGGTGAAGCTTCACCTGCCGATTCCCCGTTGCTCACATTATCACCTGAACCATCCCCCACCCCCGCCCCCCCCGCCGTGGAAAAACTGTCTTCCATGAAACCGGTCCCTAGTGCCAAAAAGGTTGGGGACCGCTGATCTAAACCCTTGGAAAATTCCTTGATTCTAGAAATTACCTGTGACTTTAGGGAGGAGATAGTGTCTTCAAGTTCTTGTCTTAGAGATGCTGGCATCAATCCTTTAAATTTTGTTTCATATTCTTGTCGTATGTAAGTTATCTAAAATGAAAAAAAAGCGCGTATCTTTTTAACCACAGAAATGATTGTTTTGAATTTAAGAAATCCCAGAATAATGTCCATTCATTACAAAGGTAAGTTTGTTACATGTGGTCAGAAACCAGACAACTGAGATGAAATAAGGGGGAACACAAACTGAAAAAGGTACTCTGTCCTTGTCAATCTGGGAGAGAGAGTCCCTGCAGCAGCACTTTATTTCTTTAAAATCCTCGTTGACACAATTTTTGGCATTGGATGAGGAAAATACCTGTCCTCTCTTCTCCACTCATGATGTACACATGATGCTAATCTTACATCCTCTTCTTGATCAGGGTGTGGATTGTGATCATACTAAGCTGTGTGTGAGGACAATTCATGGTATGTCATCTGTTTGGCTAAGACACTCCCCCCTAACTGTCTAGGTACCTGGGTGCTTGATATCATCATGTGATTATGAAGATGTGAGTGAAGGAAAATCTGCACAGCTGTGTCTCCAAGCCTCCCCATACAGGTAACAAGAGGGCCCTTGTCATCATGAGCATCTCTGATTCGTGAGCTTCCCTCTGCCTCTGGAATACAGCCAGGTCTTGCTCAACTAACTGATGGTCACTGGGCTGGTCAAGGAAAAGCTGGTGCCTCATCAAACTACAAACAGGTAAGGAAGGTGGAAGAAAAGTCTTTGGGAGAATATGCTTCAGCAGGATGAAGAGGTGTGTTTGAGGGTGAGCACGAATGTGAGTGTGTCTGTCTTGGTGCCTTTCTCCAGCTCTGTGTCTTTATTTCTCCTTCTCCTAATCTGAGATGCTATGGAATTCAAAACTGTGTTGCATGTGCTGTGTGGGACTTAACTAAATATTAAAGCTGAATTGCAGTGCATCCCACAAATGATTCATTGGACACACCTGGAAATAAGGTAATAGACTATGAAAATATGTGCAACTGAGTTCAGTTAGACAAGTCTATGGATTTACTGAGGATAATTTAAAATTACTAGCCTTTAATTCCCAAATTTTCTTGTAATAAACTAAATTAAGGGAGAAATGCGCTCTAATAGTTGATTTTATTACCTACTAAAATCCCATGGCAAATGTTCAAGAGCACAATTTTGAAATTTTTAGCAAAGTATTTTTTTGAGGTATGTTACAGTCTTGTGATTTATACCTAAAGGGTAAACAAAAATGATGAAAAATGATCTCTCCCACTGATGAAATATTTGATTTTCCCCATTTTGTCTTCTTGGACGTAAGTCCAATAGTAACATCTGTCGGTTGACTCAAATGAAAGGCAAACACAAAGTAAAGCACATGGTTTATAAATCAGACTTTAGGGGCAACCTTTACCAAGGGCTCACAGGCTACTGTATATGGAGTATCTTAAAAAGGACTCACGTTTGCTCTATTTTTTGTATCCCTGTTTGTTTAGAATGTCTGCCCTCTGCCTGTCCATTTGAAATATAACTTGTCTGGGTATAAAAATGCTTCTGTCCCACGTTCTTTCTCTCAGAACTTTGGAGGTGTTTCCTCAATGTCTTCTGGCATTGCTATGGTGAAGTCTGAAGTTAGGCTAATTTTTTTTCCATGTTGAATGTGACTTTCTTTCTCTGCTTGGATGTCCATATGATTTTATTTTTCCCTGGATTAGGTAACTTCACTGGGATATGTTTTGGTATTAATGATTCTATATCAATTTTCCTGAGACAATGTGCGTGCTCCTTCTATCTTTTTAAAAAAATATTTATTTATTTATTATTTATTTGGTTGCACTGGGTCTTAGTGGCGGCAAGGAGGGCTCCTTAGTTGTGGCAGGTGGGCTCCTTAGTTGCAGCATGCATGTGGGATCTAGTTCCCTGACCAGGGATCGAGCCCAGGCCCCCTGCATTGGGAGTGCGGAGTCTTACCCACTGTGCCACCAGGGAGGTCCCTCTTTCTATCTTTATATTCAATTCTTTGAAGAAAACCTTCTTCTGTTAGAATTGTTTTCTATTGTATCAATAGTTACATGGATTCACGTTATATATGATTTTTTTTTCTATTCTCTTCTTCAGGAACAGAGATTTTGCATGTGTTGGCTCTTCTTTGACAATCTTCCATATTTACAATTTTCTCTATTATTTTACTTTCTTATCAATTTATATCTGTTTTCTATTTTCATTTTATTTTGTGTGATCACCATATTTCCTTAGATGTTTTCAGTTATGATTTTCCCATTTTTGTTTCTTCTAATATGGTTTCAATCTCTGTAATCTCTTGACTTTGACTACCTTTTTTCCTAAACTCTGAGAAATCACTTCTCATCTTTGTTGAATTACATCATCTTTAAACACGTCTCTTTTCTTCTTTTCTCTCTGTCCCCACCTTTTGCCTTGACAGAGAGATATGTCAATGTGTTTTGTAAATGTTTTGACATTATGAAGAACTGTTTTGGTTTCAAAGAACTGTAATTTGTCTGAACCTTCTCCTTACTTCTTGGGTAATTTCCCATTAGATCTATGTTCTAATTTGCTTTTTGCTTCCACTCTTTCTTTCTCTCTCTCTCTCTTAATCTAGCAAGGCTCTTAACCTAGTTCCTTTTTCTTAAAAAAAATTAAAATTTCATTTTTGAATGGAACCAGCAATTTTCTGAACGCTGAGGTAGGGAGTAAGCTGGGGCAGGCCACAGCTATGGTTCAGTTTTGTTGTCATCAACACCCTTTGATCAAACCTATTATTTCGTTTGTTCTTGGGGCCCACCTGCTCTTAGTTTTCAGCTACTTTGGAGGTCAGGGCCAAGTACTGAAGCCCTTTGGTCAATGCTCATAGCTTCTCTGGACTCTCTTTTTTTCCCACTTCACTTTTCACACCTGATGGTCTCCCTCTACTGGAGGGCGGGTCGTAGACAGCAGAAAATTGTGTGTGAGCAAGGTCATTCATTGATCACCACTATCCCTTCCACCACTTTTAAAATTCAGTACGCTATATTCCCCAACTTTTATTGAGGATCTTGCCATTTCTACTTTCTGTCTATCCCTTTCTTCTTTGTTTTTCTGATTTTGGTGAATCTGAGTGAACTTAAAATGGGCCCTTGGAAAATCTGACATTACCTCTCCTGTGGGTGAGACTATCACTCAGGAAAATATTACTACCCTGAATCCTTAAACCCAAATCCTGAATTTCATCATCATTATACCAAGCAGACGCCTATGACTTTAATAAAGTCATGGAAAACTTTAACCAATCCGTTTTACTCTACTTATGAGGTTAATGACGTTACTACCAGCAAACGTTTATTGAGTACTTTCTATGTGCCAGTTACAATTCTGAGTATTTTAAGAAGTGTTTAATCCCTCTGACAACCCAATGAGGCAAGCACAAGTTTGAACTCAAGCAGTCTGACCCTCCAGCACATATTCTTAGCCACTGTGCTCTGCAGTTTCTCACACAATCTTCCCACATGCTGACGGGTTTCCTTCACAGACACCACCACCTAGAGCAGTTTCATCCACTGCACAGTTGTGCTCTCCCTAGCACAACAGGGGCCAGGGGACATCCTTCCAGACATCCAGCTGATCTTTGCTCTATTTATTATTTTTTTTTCAATGACAACAATAACAACAGTGCCAACAACAATCGGTTCCAATACGGTATGGTTTCCCTATACTTTCCCATTGGTTTAAAATTTTAATTTACCAAGCATTTATGATAAGACTAATTTTTAAACATCTGTACAAATGCAGCACACATACTGACCTAAAACAAAAGTTCCGCAAACCCCCGACATAAGCACACATTTTAAAGTCCGACCAGTGAAGGATATATCTAAGTTTGTTCCACAGCAAAAGAAGGAGGAAGGAAAGAATTAGCATATAGTCCTGTATATCACTTTTTTTTTTTTCTGTTTATCACTTTTGACTCCTGCTACTATTTTTCTGTCCCCACGTCTGTCCCAGGATGTGTTTGAGGGGAAATAATGAGGGAATGATGACATTTGTCTACAGACTAAGTGCAGACTATTAACTGCTAACTGCTAACCGTGCCCCTCTCCCTCCTCCCTGCCTTCCCCCCTCTGGCTGTTAACCTGGCAAGAAACAAGGGGAAGTTGAGTTGATCTAAGCAAAGGGTTTGATGGGCATACAAACTAAGGGAGGTCAAAATTGTTTACGTGTAAATCTATTTTACTATTAGATTTGAATATTAAATCTTATTCACATACAGTGTGCAACTGTATTAGTGAATGATGTTTATGAAATGCGGAAGAATTCAAAGGTCGTTCTCGCTTGAGTCCTTCTCGGAAGGAATTTCCGTCCCACCTCACCCTTCCCACTGCCCTAGAGAAGCACCGTGTAGAATTAACCGCTATTCCTCGTCCCTCCAGCATCCCACCCAATAGACACAGCTTCCCTCTCTCCACAATGGTTACTTCTCTCTCCATTTCCATCTTCTTTCCTTTAGGAAAGGAAGATTAGGAAACTCAGGACATCATGACACACAGTGACGCTCCTGTAACGTTAAGCCGAGTGGAAACGGCGTATGTATAACCTGGTACCCACGTGAACAGGGAGGGCTGTGCTTGCCTCTTTGGCCACAGACTCTGCCCACCTTTCCCTCGAAGGCACAGCACCGACAGTATTTCCTTTGACTTTAAAAATAGACTATGAAGGGCTTCCCTGGTGGCGCAGTGGTTGAGAGTCCGCCTGCCGATACAGGGGACGCGGGTTCGTGCCCCGGTCCGGGAAGATCCCACATGCCGCGGAGCGGCTGGGCCCGTGAGCCATGGCCGCTGGGCCTGCGCGTCGGGAGCCTGTGCTCCGCAACGGGAGAGGCCGCAACGGTGAGAGGTCTGCGTACAGCAAAAAAAAAAAAAAAAAAAGACTATGAAGACCAAGAACCTCAGACCTGGAGTTCAGCATCACAATGGAGTAAAGCTCACATCCTGTATAATCAGACAAATACTCATGTGCATAAATAGGAGTGTATGAAGTGGACCTGAGCCAAGAGGGTGTCTGCAGAGAAAAATTCAAAGTGATGTTGAAAAAAAGATTGAACCTTGGAACTCTATAATTTCATTAAAAATATGGAAGGGAGGAGTAACACATGTCTGGTGGCACTATATCGATTAGTCATGTCAGGATGTCCAAACTACAGCAAATACGTCAACCTCCTATCGTAAAAACAACGAGACGGAAGTGAGTAGCTTTGTACAAACAACGTAGGGACGGGGTCTCAAACACACGATATTTTATCACAGGTGCCAACGCAGCCAATACCAGACTCACGTTCCAGGAGCTGAGCCGCGGGGAGGCCAGCTGCTGAGTCGCCACTGGGAAATCCTGCGGGTTTTCACACGTCTCGGCAGGGTCAGCAGAGTGACAGCGCCTAGCGTTACTTTACAAAGCACGTTCCAACCAAGCCCTGTGGGGTCAGTTCGGCGGAGCGCCAAGGAACTGTAAGGACTCTTAGGGTTGATGTCACCTCCTAGCTGCCTCTCCACTGGCCCATCCCTGTCCACAGTGCCTCAGTTTGCCCCCAACTACTGCGATGCCCGTATGTTGGTTTTGCTTTTCGAGTCAAATTTGCTCAATCTTTAAAGTGAAAATCAAAATCCTTTATGTGGGCAACGAGGTCCCGCCCAGTTGGCCCTTAAACGTCTCTCACCCTGCGGTCTCCCCAGAGAGTCTCCCCACGTCTGCAACATCAGACAGCTTAGCCTGCTTTGAGTTTATTCACCAAGTGCCCGGGTGCCTGTTCTCTCCAGGGCCTTTCTCGTGTTTCTCTGATTGTTCCTTCTTGTCTCATGGGGGGTCGTGCCACTGCCTCCACCTGGACTCTGGATGCTGGCGGGTCCTGCTCTGTGGTGCTCTCAGGGCTGCTGTAGGTCCAGGCACCCAGCCGGGGCAGCTTCCCAAGACCGTGATGTGGCTATGTCTGGGCCGCTGCCTTCCAGCCTTGGAGAAGCCACGGCCCTGGTTACGGGCAGGTAACGGAGGTCCACAATCTCCACACCAGCCTGGCTTTCGAGCTGCGACCCAGTCTCTTGTCACTCACCAGCAAGAGGCCTTTCTGCATCTCTGTCTCCGGGCCTTTCCTCCCAGCTGCCTCTGCCTGCTGTCGGGCTTGGGATCCCGTCCCTGACGCTTCAGCTTCACCCACCACTCTGGGGTTCTGATCCGCTTCTAGCCACACAGATGCTCATCATGCTTTTGATACCAAATACATCTTTTACTTTATTTGTATTTTACCGATCACCGCTGAGTGTTTGAAGCACAGGGGTGCCCCATAACATGACCCAGTAGAGCCTTCCTGTACAAGGGCAGACTGGTTGCCACCTGCCTTTAACTCAGTACAGTAAAGCCTAGGGGTTAAGAGCCCAGACTCTGGAAGAGAAACGTCGGGGACTGAATCTGGGCTGTGCCTCTAAACTGTGTGCCCTGGGAAGGTTAACTTCTCTGTGCTTCTGTTTCCTTATCAGGAAAATGGGAATTAAAACTTCTCAAGGCTATTATGAGGACTAGATGATTTAATGCATGTATAATTTTTACAAGAATGGCACTTAGTCAATGTTCAATAAACATTACTACAGCATAGAATGGAGATTATACATATGTAACGTATTTCATTATATTATTATGTATATACGTCATGAATTAAATTTAAGTATATATTTCATTTAGCCAATCTTTTAGACTTTCTGCTAATTATTTGCGTGTATTCGTGATTAGCCTGAGGATTCCATTTAAACCTCTTTTTATATTTTTTAGTATCTACTGACTGAGAAAGGACATCATGACAAAAAGCGTCTATAGATTCAGAATCGATTGCAAATGAATCCTCATTGTATAATCGAGATAATCTACATACATTTGGAAACACTACTTATCTGCTTTTGAGCCGTATTATTTAGCCAAGCCACAACAGTGACTGGTGTGTCCACGGGTTTTCTCAGACCCTCTCGCTGCAGGTAGGGAACAAGTGCCCCCTGATCAATGATTTCAGGGAGGGATCCCAGCTCAAGACCACCCACCCAGCCTGGATCCCTTCCAAGCAGAAATCTGTGGGAGGGTTAAGGGACATCACCAGATGCTCCTATTCCCTGTGGGTTAGTTTATTCAGAACCCCGTCCTTCTATGGCTGAGTTGAAGGCCAGAAAGAAAACTGAGTCTGACTGGTGGGGAGGGCGAAATAACAAGAGAGAATTTTGGAGCCCAGTCCACACTCTGAGGGAGGGTGAGCGGGGGGTCAGTAGAGAGCATTACAAAGACACTGGGCTTCTGAAGGGTCGGAAGGGGTCGGAAAGCCTGGGAGGAGGTGGGCGGAGGCGGGGTCTAGGGACGGTGGCGCTGGGGCTACGGAATGCAGTGCCAACAGTGCGTTGCATTCCCCACTGGACTTCACCGGGGGATGTCACTCGGGTGTGACAAGCCATCTTGCTGCCCAGAAGCTAGAGGTGACAGAGTGGAGCCAGCCCAGAGGAGGAAGAGCTGAGACTGGAGAGCCTGAAACCAGCCCTTGATCAGGAGTCAGCCTATCCTTGGACTCTTCTGCCTGGGCTGCCTTTTCTGTCACCTGCAACCAAAACATTCCTATTGAAACAAGGCAGAACATGCAAAATATTAACCTGCATTTATGTGTTGCATCTTCTCAACCAGGGGTCAGCAAATTTTGGACTGCAGACCAAATCCGGCTCACCACCTTTTTTTTTTTTTTTTTTTTTTTTTTTTTTGT
>NW_006782421.1:1089705-1130428 GCF_000442215.2 Lipotes vexillifer
CACGAACCCGTGTCCCCTGCATCGGCAGGCGGACTCTCAACCACTGCGCCACCAGGGAAGCCCCACCACCTATTTTTGGTGAACGAAGTTTTACTGGAACACAGCCATGCGCATTTGTTTACGTATTATCGATGGCTACTTTGCCATGACCTCGCTGAGGGCTCTTCACAGAGACCCTATGGCCCGCAAAGCCTGAAACCTTTTCTGTCTAGCTTTTTGCAGAAAGCAGGCCGACCCCTGCCCTAGACTGTGACACTGCAGGTCGGGGACGGTGTCCGTCTGGCTGACTCCTTCAGCTCGGGCGTTCAGCTCACTGCCTGGCCTACGGCAGCGCCTCCTTAGTATTTGCTGAGTGAATGAATGAATCAAAACCTCAGTGCACACAACTGTGGGTGTTAAGTCAGTCTTTGTCTTAAGATGACAGGACCTTCAGAAGGTCCAGAGTACCTACGGGGCTGCCAAGATCAAAAGTGATCTCAGAGGTTCACCCGAAGGTGGGGAGTCCGTGCGGCGAGGTGCGTGGGCACGTGGAGGGCAAGTTCCCACGCGTCAGAGGACGGCAAACTGTCCACTTTACGTCAAAAGGTACGTCCCTGAAAGGGTCTGGAGAAAACGCCCGCGGGAAGACACGCGGTTTTCCCTTTTGTTTACAGCCTGGATTTCCTCCCAGAGGGAGAGTCGATCAGCCCTTCCTGAAAAGGGGGTGTCCATCGATGGAGGAGCAAAACCCCAGGCAAGGGCAGGGGGAGACACCCGAGACGTGTAACCGACTTTGTGAATAAAAGGCCAGGAAGACCTATGCAGTGAGACTGGTATTCAGTAAGGCAGACATGGGGTCTGGGCTCCGTTGGATGTTTCCTCTTTGTACCTTGAAGTGAGGTTGGAACACTTGGTACACGGTAGGTGCTCAGTAATACTGTCTGAACGAAGATACGTTTGAATAGGGAGGTGGGACCTTGAAATCACGCTGTCAAGTTTAGATTTAATGGCGTAGAAAGTACAGAAAGTATAAGAGAAAGCACCACTTAGGAACATCTGACAGACACCAGGCACTGTATTAAGGAGCTGATAGATAACCTTCCACACGTCGTGAAGGTTGTATTTAATCCTTACATAAACTTTGGGAGAGAGATATTATCCTACCCACGTCGTAGATGCAGACACAGGCTCCCAGCGAGAACCATGATGGAAACTGCCATCTCCTCATTCCTGGGAGGAGGAATTATCTGGAAATATTGTAAAGAAACTCAGGAGGGGAGGTGGCCTGGGACTCAGGGGACAGCCATGGTGCAGAGATCAGGAGACGTTCTTGTTGTAGGGTGACGGCTGTGGGGACCTCGTATCACAGAAGCTGACAACTGAGTGGCTTGTGAAAAATAAAAGCAAGGGGTGAGTCGAATGAGAATTTACATCTCAGCCGTGTGCCAAGAAGAGTGAGAATGGGGGGAAGAGAAGGCCTGGTTTGGGTTTGCATTTACTGTGTTTCAGGTGCCCGGGAGATAGGCACGAGCACAGCTGATGAGGAAGCCGGGCCTGGACACCTGAGGACCACTGAGCCAGAGGAGGACGCAGAAGCTGGGGAAAGGGGGCTCCTTGCAGGGGGGAGAGAGAGATACCAGGAATCTCCCAGGAGCCAAGACTTATGCACAGGAGGCACCAAAGTTTAGGACCGGGATGGCCAGAGAGGTGGGTGCAAGTGAGGAGGGGAGAGCAGTCAGCTGTCAGATGCTGCCGGGAGGCCAAGGCCACCTCTGTCGTCTGCCTGGCACGCCGTCACCTCGCACGAAACAGGGCCGTCCAGCTAGCCTGTCAGTCATCAGAGATGTTGGTGAGCAGCAATGCTACAAACAGAGTTCAAGAGGCAATTAGTGCTAAACACGTTGTTTCCTATTTTTAAAGCAAAAATTACACTAGGAGTGCCCAGATCTAACCTTCAGTTAGATATCGTGCAAAATACCTGATTCAGTCAGAGGTTTTTGAACTGGTTTGAGAGCATCTTTCAAAATAGGCAAGCCATGACTACTCTTTCTTTTCTGCATTTTTAAACTCTTGACAATTATAAATAAGTTAAATCTCTCCCTCAAGTCACCAACTACCCCTATGTTTAAGAAGGCCTGTCCTGCCAGGTACGGCGTTCTACACAAAACACCAAGTAGGAACACGACGGCGGTCACTGTCCCACGGCGCGCCCGGGATGCACGCAGGAGGCTCCAGTGAGCAGAATGCGGATTTTGTGCACGAGTCCCCTCACCTCCCAGCTGATGGGAACCGAGACCCCGCAGCCTCAGAGCAGAAAGCTTCAAAACACCATGTCAACGGTCACCGACTAAACTCCCGAGTGTCCACCTTCACACGGCAGAGGTACGAGAATTTTCGTTCAATTAAAAGTTAGGGAATGTGGAGTCATCCAGACGTCCCACAGGCTTTCTGAGCGATGATGGTCAGGGTGTGTGTCCAGCCAGCATGACGGCTGGCGACCCAGCACAGCTCTGCATGGGGAGCAGAGTGAGTGTGAGATGGGTTTTGTCCCCTGGAAGCTTACACTGTCCCCACGAGACGTGCAGAAAGGGCACGACTGGAGTGTGACAGGCCCCGGATAGGAGCAGGGCAGACTGATCACGTCTAAGCGGGGGACGGAAGTCTCTACAGAGGTGATGGAATCTGACCCGGATGCTTTTTAGGTGGACGAAAGGGACAGGAGTTGCTGGTGGAGGAGAGAGTGGGAGGCACAGAGGTGACGTGTGCGGCACTTAGGGACCACCGGCGGGGGCCGGTGTCTGCTGTGGATGGAGGTCGTGCAGGGGCAGTGGCTGAGGGAACCACGTGGAGGCTGTACGGTCAGGATCCATGCGGTAGACGATGGGAAATCTCAAGGTCTCTGACTGGAGACTACTGCATCTTGACTTCTACCACAGGACAGGGAGCCTACTGCAGCTGCCCTGCTGCCAGATTTCCCTTCGGCTGACTCTCTGCGCTGCTGGCCCGTTTCCCTGAAAGGCGGACCTGACCGCCCAGCCCTCTCTCCCCCATCATAAAAGTACCTCCAGGATTTTTTTAGCTGTAGCTGAAGGACAACGTCCCCGGCACGGGTCATCCAAGGACCTTCTCAAGCTGACCTGGGCCTGACTTCCCAGGACATCTTGTGCTCCAGTAACGACCTGCGTCTCTCCCCAGAACCCCACCCACTCTGCACCTCGTGCCTTTCTTTGCACACGCTGTCCCGTGGCCCTTCTGCTCCCCGATGCTCTCACACGTAACCTGCTCCAGGACCCCCGTCCTCAGCCTTGCGGTCAAGGTAACCATTCCCTCCTCTAAGATGCCTCAAACCTTGTGCATCTAACAGTTGTGACTGTCATCATCACCATCACCATCAACGACTGACCTTTACCAAGCGTGTTCTATGTATCAGGTGCCGTCTTGTACTCTTCTGCGTAGTGTATCATATTTTATTTAATCTCCCTATCAATCAACTCCATGCGGTCCATTTACGGCTTTTTATGTATGGAGAAATAGGCCTAGAGAGGTTCCTATTCTACCCACAGTCACACAGCTAATTAATTAGTAGCTGAGCTGACACCCACAGCGAGGTCTTCCTTACCCCAGCGCCTCTGCTTTTACTTTATTATCACATAAATTGTAATTATTGATTACATACTGCTTTTCCCCATAGGCTGTGGGTTCCCTGAGGGTAGGTGCTATGTTTTACTGGAGATTATAAAAATAAGATTACATTATTTATCCGAAGCTTGAAAATATTATATGGATTTTTTTTGCCAACATAAAGGCATCTTTGCGAGCCTCTTATGCAGGCTGGAGTCTGCAGGAAGCGGAACACACCCGAGGACGTATGCCTGGGCTCACATGACGAGCACCACACCTGTGCTAGGTGAGATGGGGAAATGGCGGGCCAGAGAGCGGTCCACTTTCAGGCTTTCAAGAGAGGTTGGCGTTTCAGGGACTTCCCTGGAGGTCCAGTGGTTAGGACTCAGCTCTTTCCCTGCCGAGGGCACAGGTTCAATCCCTGCTTGAGGAACTAAGGTCCCGCATGCCATGCCGCGTGGCCAAAAAAAGTTAAAAAGAGGCTGGGGTTTCTATTTTTACAAATCAGATAAATCAGTAATGAATATTAACTTGGCTTGGTTCACTTGGACGGATGTGAAAGTAAAATTTCTGTTAGAAACAGTCCCATTAAAGTATCTTTAAAAAACTTCAGTGCATTGCTCCTGACTCAGACAAAACCACCACGGCCTTAAGAGACTGTGTGGGGAGAGCAACAGTGCGTCAGGCTGAGCGAGAAGCCTCCTCTCCTAGTCTTTTTCATCATTATTTTCATTTGCTTTTCCAGGAATGTCTCTGGGCGTTCTTTGTAAAACTGTTGCCCAGATCTTTTTTAAAACACATCAAACCAACAAAGGTCACATCAAGAGCAGGAAGCTTCTGTTTTTTCAGTCGGAAGACGTTGCTTTCATATTAAAAATGTACTGAAATCTAGAAACATACTCTGATGATGTCTGAGAAGAATTCATGGCAGAGAGTAAAAAAGACAAAGAAGAAAGCTCTCCACTGTCACTGGTGGCAGAGGGCTGTGCGATCCTCTGTGGGACAGCATTTTTCTTGACTTCAATGGCAGGGAAAAATCACTCTCTAAAATTAGAAAGACCCTGAGCAGTTGTGTTCTGATATTTACGACTAATGACAACTAACACTGTCATTCTTCCTGTTTATTGGCCCTCAAGGTAAAATATACTATGGCGAAAATTTTAACTACCTTATTTATACGTGAAAACAAACAGAAAGGGCCTTTCCGTACTCGGGTAGAGTTCTCGAAGGTCTGTGTTTGCTTTATTTCCAACCATTGGAGGCTGCTATCAGAAGGCTCTGTCTGTGCAGCTTGAGGGCCAAGTGGTAACTGAGGGCTCCGTAGCAATTCCATCCCCTCTCTTTGTCTCCCACATGGATTTAAAACCGACGTTGGCAGCTGCAGGTCTAAGATTTGGGGCAAGGATACTATTTTATCTTGCATTATGTGAACGATTTTTTTGCAACTTTGAGAAAATCTTTTCCTCAAAGATTTTCTTTGAGAAAATTAATCTCGCTTCCTCTGGCCTGACGAAGATTTTAAATAGTCAGACAGATGAGCCCAAGTCCCTGTCCTAACAGTGGCCTTGTGAGACCTTGGCCCAGTGATCTTGGAAATAGAAGGGTTGCTGTGAATTTAGGCTAATATATGCTTTAAACGTCCCTTAAGGCAATTAAATGTTTGATGGAATGGGAACTTTTGGAAGACTCGTCTGGAATTTTAAATTTAATCTATTCATGGTGTAGCTCAACTGTGTTTCTGGATCGCAGGTGGTGACTGTCCCTAAGAAGCTGGGAGAGGCGCAGGCCAGCACGCTGTCTAGGGACCGGCAACAGGATATCAAAGGGTGGCTGGTGGTAGGCGTGGAGGCCACGGATCCGCCATCTCAGGGTCCCTGGAGCAATCTGCTCTTAATGTAAAGGGTTCCAGGCCAGCGGGATGGCAGAGCCTGGTGGGCGGTTAGGTGGGAGCCTCCTAGGACGGGTGGGGCTGCTTCAAGGAAGACCAGCCTATGGCGTGCCCAGGACTGGACACACACCTTGCGCCAGGGGGTCCCCCTTTACCTATCCTGTCCTGTCCAGTGCTGAGTGCCTAGCAGGTCACCAGCGCTAGTCTGTGCTCTGTGTATGTGGCGGGGGGACAAGGACGAATTAAACGCTGTCTTCAGAGAGTTTACCATTTCCTTGGAAACAAAATTAGCCCACAAACAGCTATGGAGAAACCAAGTATAACAGAAATTGGGGTCAAAAAGAAGCTCTTTGTGGCATGGCACTGTTTGGGGAGGACCGGGGCAGAAGGTGAGCGCCCAAAGGTGAGCTGCAGTTGGATGGGCAAAGGTTCGGTCAAAGGAAATTCCAGGCAAAAGGGAAAGAAAGCACGAGTCAAGGGGAAAATGAGTGCGGCAGGTGTGGACGCCCAGAGCCCACCCAGCCGAGGGCCCGACTGGAGACATCAAGGAATGCTTAGAAGAAACAGTAGACAGTCAACTAACCCAGACTACAGAGACCTTCAGACGTCTGCCAGAGAAGTCCTCTCAGCGAGTGGGAGCCAGGCATATATTTTCAAGCAGGGAAAGCACGATGACAGTGGCATTTAAGGAAATTACTCAGAGGGGAGAGGCAGGGACGCCAAGGAGGGAGAGGCTGTTTCACCTGAACACAAGGTGATCAGGGTTCCAACAAAGGTGACAGTGCGGAGGACAGAGACGTGAGGCGGATGGAAAAGATGCACAGAACTGAGGCGACTTTTGGGAGGTGAAATAACAGGACTTGTGATGAAATGGTTATAAAGTGTGACTGATGGAGAGTTCCAGCAGAGCCTTCCTCTCAGCCCCGCTGATGCTGTCAGGGCTCAGCGTCCACACAGAGGAGCTGTCCTGATACCTTTGGCTTCTTGGTTCCCACCTGTCTTAGCTCAGGCTATTGCAACAAAATCCTCGAGACTGGGCGGCTTAAACAACGGGCCTTTCTTTCTCACAGCTCTGGAGGCCGGAGAGTCCAAGATCAGGGTGCCAGCAGGGTCGGGTTCCGCGAGGGCTGTCCTCACGACCTACAGATGGCCACCTTCTCGCCAGTCCTCACAAGGTGGAGAGAGAACGCCATTTCTCACATCTCTTCTTCCAAGGGCACTAATCCCATCCAGAGGGCTCCACCCATGACCTAATCACCTCCCGATGTCTCCATCTCCAGGTCCTATCACACTGGGGCTTAGGGCTTCAACATATGAATTCTAGGTGGATACAATAACCAGTCCATGATACCACCTCGATTTTAATGGCTTCTGTTTCCACACTATGGGCGTTTCCACCCCCACCTGCTGTGTCACTTGGCCTTTTATTCCCTGGCAAGTCCAGACCTCGCAAGCTGCTCAGACAACACAGGTAAGGACAGGAGGCTCCTTAGTGGCCAGGGCCCAGCACCTGGAAACGGCTGGATTTCTCTTACTTGTGCAGCCCCAGGACTAGGGCCCTCGGGCCCCAGGCGATGTTTGGCTTCACTAACCCAGTTCCCAGGCCTGAGCTGCCTTTCCCCTGCCAACTGCGCCAGGTCCCTACTAGGACTGGAGTTCAGGCCAGTGACAAAGGAGCTGCTATGAAAGGAACTTTCTCTTCTGTGATTTGAGCCTGGACCAGGAACTAGCAGTCCTCTCGCAACCACGAGGAAGAAAACTTGCCGAGGCTGGAGCCAACGATAAGGAAATGCAGCTTGAAAACGGAGCGGGAGCAACCGGCTTCTGGTCACATAACTTGAGTAACTGGGTTAAGCCTCCACTGCTTCTCAGTTACATGAAGCAAAAAGTTCTTATTGTTTAAACCAGTGTGAGTTCCCACCAGCTATTTCTTTCTTGTTTTTGTTTTTTGTTTTTTTGTTTTTTTAAGCAGAGGTCTCCTTAGAAGCCTATATGATTTAACTAATTAATTAATTTATTTATTTATGGCTGTGTTGGGTCTTCATTTCTGCGCGAGGGCTTTCTCTAGTCGCAGCGAGCGGGGGCCGCTCTTCATCGCGGTGCGCGGGCCTCTCACTGTCACAGCCGCTCTTGTTGCGGAGCGCGGGCTCTAGAGCGCAGGCTCAGTAGTTGTGGCTCACGGGCCCAGTTGCTCCGCGGCGTGTGGGATCTCCCCGGACCAGGGCTCGAACCCATGTCTCCTGCATTGGCAGGCAGATTCTCAACCACTGTGCCACCAGGGAAGCCCCCCACCAGCTATTTCTAACGGAGTTCTTGGCCAGAGCCGAGATTCTCTGCCAGGGGCCTTGACTCTGCACCTGACAACCAGGGTCCTGACCAGGCGGCCCGTGAGGTAACGACGCCAGGGGGGAACTGCCACGCCGGCCGCGAGCTGGACGGCGCCGACCAGCCAAACCTCCCTCCGCATCTCCAGCCGGCTCACCTCCTCTTCCCCCTATCACGCTTCTGCCACCCACAGTCTGCCTGCTCCCCAGTTAACTGGCCAGCTCTCTCCTGAACTCTCCTGCTGACCTAACCTAGACCTGAAACGCTGACGTCTGTTACCGCCGGGTCCTCTGGGCCAGATCCCAGCTCTGGGGGCTCCCCGACACCTGCTTGCTTCATCCCGGGGCCGCAGAGAGTAAACAACAACAATAACACACACACACTGTCTTGACAGGGTCAACTATAAATTCACGGTATCTAACCTCGGTGGCCCTTCTCCGCTGCCAGCCTCTGTGTTACGTTGTATGGGCCTCTTTCCCACACAACTGCTATCTGACAAGAGACCTACATACCCAGTAGCTGACGCGGCCGATGATCTGCCAGCGACTGGCCCCGGAATTCAGGGCCCAGTGGCACCTGTGCCTGGTGAAGCTTTTGGCAATATGTCGGGAGCGCCCCAGAAAATAACTTTATTCAAAGTCAAGAGTTTACTTCTCTGCTGTGTCTTAATTGATGCAGCCCATAAAGCAGGCACTGCGGTGAGCAAGGTATAAATCAATAACACAAGTAAATGGAAGTGCTTAAAGGACAGAGCCGCCTGAAAGCAAGTGTTGCCCAACCTCCCAAAAAACATAGCCAAACGGCTTTGCGAGAAAAGTGACAATGGTCTGCCTTTGTTTTTACTAAAAAGCACTAATAACAAATACTGGGAAATTCAACTGATAATTAAAGAAAAAGAACGCTTCACTTCTGAGCTTTCATAAGTGAGGCAATGCTCTTTTCAAATGATTATAGTCTGGCAAGGCCGAGTCAAGGTACTTTGGTTTCTTTGTACTTTTCTCCCCTTTATGTCAGATTTTATACGAACGAAACACGATGAGTAATTCCTTCTCTTTGGATCCTTCGGGATATTATTTAAACACCGGCACCTGGTCTAAGGGAAATTTAATGCTAAGTCAGAGGAGTATCTGAAAAATAGTTTACATCTGCTTTTGTACCACCCAGCCCTGTCGTACACGGAGCTAGTGGACAAAATGAGCCCGCGGCTGGTTCTTGGGGTCCTGGTGCTGGCGGGGCTGGTGCCTTTGGTGTAACGCACACCCCGCATTCCCCTTCATAAAGTGAGGGATTGGAGCCACCTTCTTTGTAGCGAAGTCGTGACCTCTATAATGCTTCTTAAACTGAAGACAAAGATGTTCTCACTGAGCCTTAGCACATGATCTCGATCTGATCTGACAGCACCTCAACCCAGAAGTCCAGGAGGCGAATGGCTGAGCAAGCTTGGGAAAATGTCCAGGGAACCAAGTGGAGAAGCCCAGTGAATTCGGAGAGTGATCACAACTTCAGGGCAACGGGGTGGGGGAATAAAATGATATTTTCTGAGTTGGTATCTGTTATCGGATTGACTAAAACTGTGGGCCCACTCAGATGTACCAGAAAGCGAAAGCCGAGACCAAAACCAAACCAAACCACCCCCCCAAAACAGAAACCCCCAACCAAACAACTAGAACGACAAAATACCCCCAATAAACCCCTTAAACTCCCAAATCCGATATTCTTTTCTTTTATCCCTCTATAATTTATTATATTAAGGATATGCATTTTAAAAACATTCCTACACACACACACACACACACACACACACACACACAAGCGCCTTTTGAAAAGGATCCAAGAGCTGCGAAAACTTAGCAGTGGGAATGAGGGTGGTGATGAATTTTAGGAACAAGTATATTTTAAATTTCATACGTTTAGACAAAATGGAAAAAGGATTAAGATCAGTCTGTAATATTTGTACACTGAGGATAAACTTGCGGAACCTCGAAGAACGAAATATGCACAAGAATGCGGCTGTCACAGAAGCCATGACAGGCGAGCAGTCACTTTTGTCCAGGGTCTCCCACTGCCTGGGAAGGTTTGTCCCAGCCTCTACCCCTGCCCTTCGGACTGGGGCCCGATGCCCGGGACACTTCTGAGGGAGGTCACTGCATTTTGATAAACTAAAATTTGGTGATGAGGCCATTTAAAAAGAATTTTATTTTTGGCTTGTAAACAATTCACACATCAAAACCAACTAGGCTTTGTTCTTTGACGCATCCCCGGGGCCCTCCAGGTATGCTGAGCTGTTCAGTATACACGGTAAGCCTTCGGCTCTAAGTCAAGAACTTTCTACCCACATCCAAGAGACCTTATTACCCCAGTGACTTGTATTTCACCATTTTTCTCTCCATAACTCCGATCCCCCACCTGGAAAATCCTCTGTTTGTAGTTAAGCACTAAAAGTCTATATAATTCAAAACCACAAGGGCAGAGAAAACCCTAAAACCACCCGACTGCACGCGGCTTTTGGGGAGCAGCGTTCCTGGGATTACTGAAAAGGAATCAAAGCGCTGAAAAGGAATCAAAGCGCCTTCTGACAACAACACAAAGTCAGACCTACGCCTCCTCCTTTCCTGGGATGGAACAGAAGGGTTTCCTTTCCGCTCTAGTTTTGCTAAAATTTCAGTGGTTTCTCTTCTCCCAGTTCAGCACTACCGATTCACGGTAAGAGCTGGTGCCACCATCTCAGCCGAGGACAGGCTTGCGCCACGCAGAACTCTCAAGGGACACTTGCCCCTGGTCGCTCCTTTCTCCATCCTCCCCAGCACACGGAGTCCCGCCTCCCCCTTCCCCCTCCCCCCGCCACCCGGCACCGGTCCGGTGCCCAGTACTGTCACGTGTTCTCACCACTCTCCCAGCACAACTGTCCTTGGGTAAAGATGCTCTGATGGGTGACCACTTTGAGTCTCTAGTGGAAAAATATAGTTCTGGTCCCTGATACCTGAAATCCTGCCCCAGTGATTTCAGCTTTCAGTGTGTGGGTAGGGGAGACATTTTGGGAGAGAGGCAACTGACCCTGCTCTCTTCAGTGAAATCACACCACCGGTTTGACTTTGCCTGGTACTAAGACTAACTGTGTTATCACTGCCTATTATGATTGATTCATCTCTCTTTCCTTTCCAAGATGTTATGACATTGAGCCCCAACTGTTAGATCTGCTGTAAAACCTAGATTTAGCATCAGGGAGCGTTTTTGCTCAAGACTTTGTTTTTAGATTTGAGAGGCTATCGTGCCACATTGAGGTGCATGTGTCACCACACAGATATAAAGGCAGGACCTGAGTTTGAGAAAGAGGTGCGCCCTCGGGATAGAAATTTGCAAATCACCGCAGAAATGACTGCGGAGGCCCTTGGGGATAGATGGTATCACTGAAGAAAAGAGAGAGTATAGCTGGAAGAAGCAAGAAATAGAGACCAGGAGACAGCTTACCTGTGATGAGGGGAAAGGCCAAAGCCCGGGAGTCAACAGAAGAGATTGTAAAGGGGGGGTCTAAAACGGAGCCGAAAAATAGGATAATGCAGAGCAACAAGCCAATGAAAGTTAACTTTAAGAATCCCTGCTACTTGGACCTGAGCTCCTCCAGGGAAAGATTCTCTCACTCATGCCATGCTCCAGGGCTAATGGTGTCTGGCACATAGTAGGTGCTCTATACGTGTTGGCTGAATGAATAAGAGCCTTCTCCTATTAAAAAATAACTTGCTTCTGAGGAATTATTTACAATTGCCAAGATATGGAAGCAACCTAAGTGTCTGCCAACAGATGACTGGATGAGGAAGACGTGGTTCATATACACAGTGGAATACTCCTCAGCCACGGAAAAGAACGAAATAATGCCATTTGCAGGAACCTGAATGGACTGGGGACTTGGAGGGCATTATGCTAAGTGAAATAAATCAGACAGAGAAAGACAAATACTGTATGATCTCACTTATATGTGGAATATAAAAAATACAACAAACTAGTGAAAATAACAAAAAAGAAGCAGACGCACAGATGCAGAGAACAAACTAGAGGGTACCAGTGGGGAGAAGGAAGGGGGAGGGGCAAGATAGGGGGAGGGAATTAATATAGCCAAGGTTTTATAATAACTATAAATGGGCCATAACCTTTAAAAATTGTACCAAAATTTTCTAAAATTAAGGAAAATAACTTGTTTCTCTCTTCAATGAGGCATGTCTTCTTCGAGGTTTATTGATTTTTGAAATATACTCTAATCACACTCTAATATGCTTGTGTACGTATCTTAGCTAGACTTTCCTCCCGGGCGGGTCAACTCACTGTTCGGGTCCCTTCACTTTCTGTATATTGCTATAACTCAGTCGGAATTTTATAAACCTCGTAATTTAAAATCTCAGGACATTTTCTGTTTGCTGGCAACACTTTGTACCCACAAATGCAAACACTTTTATCATTCTTTGTCACCTGTACCAAAACCCAAATACCAACAAGTGCCACCTTTAAAACACATCGTGCATTCTTCAAGCTTCCACCCGACCTCGCCTCCCCCCAGACTTAGATGCTCCTAAATGCCACGTATCACAAAGAAGTGGAACCGGCAGCGATTCAGTAACATGATTTCTGCGTGTGCTACAATCAAATTTTGGCAAGATTCACTGAAAAGGTCAGTGTCTGCATAAGCAAAAATCTAGCAGTTTTAAAGATTAATGAAAACGAAGTAGACGTCTGTTCAGAATAATAAACCCTATCGTTAACCACTTAGTCCAAAAACGAATGGACTGTACGACTCATGTATTCACTGACGGAGCAGCAAGTGCCCACCCTGTGCAAAGCATCGTGTAGATGCTCGGGCTGGGGGCATGGGGCTGGAGGTACCAAGATTCAGCTTCATGGAAATGACTGAGGAACCAACTCACGTTACCGTCCTCAAGAGAAGAACTCAATCTTATAAAGAAACAAAGCAGGGCTTCCCTGGTGGCGCAGTGGTTGGGAGTCCGCCTGCCGGTGCAGGGGACGCGGGTTCGTGCCCCGGTCCGGGAAGATCCCACATGCTGCGGAGCGGCTGGGCCCGTGAGCCGTGGCCGCTGAGCCCGCGCGTCCGGAGCCTGTGCCCCGCAGCGGGAGGGGCCGCAGTGGTGAGAGGCCCACGTACCGCAAAAAAAAAAAGAAACAAAGCAGTGACTTCCCTGGCGGTCCAATGGGTGAGACTCCGCAATCCCACTGCTTGCGGGGGGGGCCTGGGTTCGATCCCTCGCTGGGGAACCAGATCCTGCCCGCGCGCCGTGACTAAGAAGTCTGTGTTCCGCAGCTAAAGATCCCGTGTGCCTCGACTAAGACCCAGCACGGCCAAGATAAATAAATATTTAAATAAATAAGTAAATGATTTTAGAAAAGAAATAAAGAATACATCCATAATAGATATAACAGATTAACATGTAAGTACTTAAAGCATTGTTTACTACTATTTCCAAGGGAAAATGCATTTCCAGATGCCTTTTGAGGTCGCTTGGTTGTGCAGAGCGTGGGTAAAACAAACGGCATGCAGCTGGGCGAAAAGGGACATTTTCTAAGCAGGTTGCCAAAGGGAAAGCAGTGGTCAGTGAGCCAGGAATCTGAAGGTCAGACCACAGGGTAACATCATAGAAAAGAGCCCCCTTGACGGTGGTCGAAGAGCTCCAGGTGGGGAAACTGGGAGGGAGGGAGAGTGTGCAGGAAGGGGAGAAGCCCCCTCTGACCCCTAACGAGGGGATTTTGTACCTTGGAGATGAGGATCCTGCGCTGTGTCTAAGAGACCCTGGGATGGGGTAATAAGGGTGGGCCAAGAAGTCACTCCGTGATGGGTGAAGGGACACGTGGGAGGGGGTGATGCTTCCATTCCACACACCTGAGAGGCTCTCCGGGTGTCACATACACACAACACACGTGCGTGTGTGTGTACACATTTACAGGTACACGTACACGTGCGTGTGTGTGTGTGTATTCCTACTACAATATACCCTCTGCCCTCAAAGGTGTCTTAGTCTAGTAGGAATGACAAAATGTATACACAAGTAATTATAATGAAGGTGTGTGTCTAAATGCAACAAAGAGGAGCTAGCAGAAACCCTCAGAAACCGGAAAGGGAAACTCCTACACTTGTTGGTGGGAATGTAAATTGGTGCAGCCACTATGGAGATCAGTGTGGAGGTCCCTCAAAAAACTAAAAATAGAGCTACCATATGACCCGGCAATCCCACTCCTAGGCATATACCCAGACAAAACCATAATTCAAAAAGACACATGCACCTCAGTGTTCACAGCAGCACTGTTTACAATAGCCAGGACATGGAAGCAACCTGAATGTCCATCAATAGATGAATGGATAAAGAAGATGTGGTACATGTATACGATGGACTACTACTCAGCCATAAAAAAGAACAAAATAATGCCATTTGCAGCAACATGGATGGACCTAGAGATTACCATACTAAGCGAAGTAAGTCAGAAAGAGAAAGACAAATGTCGTATCTCTTATATGTGGAATCTAAAATATGATACAAATGAACGTATCTACAAAACAGAAACAGACTCCAGGCATAGAGAACAGAGCTGTAGCTGCCAAGGGGGAAGGGGGGTGGGGAAGGGATGGATTAGGAGTTTGGAATTAGAAGATGCAAACTATTATATACAGGATGGGTAAACAACAAGGTCCTACTGTACAGCACAGGGAACTATATTCTATATCCTGTGATAAGCCATAATGGAAAAGAATATGAAAAAGAATATGTGCATGTGTACCTGAACCACTTTGCTGTACAGCAGAAATTAACACAATGTTGTAAAATCAACTACACTTCAATAAAATTTAAGGAAACCAAACGCTTGAGCAGCCCCTGAGAAGCATTCCCACTGGAAATGAGTAAGAGGCAGGGACGTGTTCTGTCATGACTCCTCAGCGCTGAGTAGAGACCCGGCCTGTGCACCAACCAAAACACAGGGGGATGAAAGCTGACACAGAAGTTGTCTCTGTTAAGGAATTATGTAATTACCTACATAGATAAATTTAAGAAATCAACAGAAAATTTACCTAGAAAACTTAAGAATTATCAACTGAAAAATCATCAGAATTAATATTGACAATAGCTCTGGTTGGCTGGATATATACAAACAAATGTGAGTATGTGCCTAAACAACAGCACTAACTGTTTAGAGAATATAAGGGGAAAATCCACAAAAGGAAACAAATGCCATAATATATTCTGAAATAAATCTAAAAAGAAATGCACACCATCCATAAAAGGATACATTTCAATTGTAATGAAGATACAAAAGAAGACCTAATGAAATTCAAAGAGATGCAAAGATGTTAATTCTTCCCAGACTAATTCGTGAAGCTGTAATAAGACCAAGTCTAACCGATCAATCATTCAGATTTTAAAACATGAAAGTTATTCTAAGATTCATATGAAAGTACAGATGCTTAAGAATAACTAGGACAATTCTAAAACAAGTGATGAGGGAAGACTTTCCCCTATAGATAATACGGTTTGCTGTGTACTAGTGCCCTTCTAGAGGTGTTCCTTGTAATAACTGACAATCCTCACAACTATTTTATGAGGTGGGCATTATTATTAACCCATTTTCAAGGCAGGGAAACTTAAGCAAAAAAAGGAAACTAATTTGTGTGAAGTTCTACAGCAGGTAAGTGGAAGTGGCATTGGGATTTGAACCCAGGCACTGGTGCTCCAGAGTCTGTTTCTTCAAGCGCCATAATCTATGACTCATGAAGTCATAGCACAGGGCACAGGAAGTGGATGGTCAGAAAAGGATACAAAGTCCCAAACAGATCCACGCACACATGGAAAATGTGATTTTTTTTTTTTTTTTTTTTTCCGGTACGCGGGCCTCTCACTGTTGTGGTCTCTCTCGTTGCGGAGCACAGGCTCTGCACGCGCAGGCTCAGCGGCCATGGCTCACGGGCACAGCCGCTCCGCGGCATGTGGGATCCTCCCAGACCGGGGCACGAACCCGCGTCCCCTGCATCGGCAGGCGGACTCTCAACCACTGCACCACCAGGGAAGCCCCATAATTTTGAATTTTGAATTTGATCTTTTCCTGGGCTAACGATACAATCTTCTCTCGCGATGCAGGGCAGGGGCTCCCAGTCATGTGATCACGAGGGTAAACAACCAGCATACTTACAACCATTGTGTCCCCAGACAAACCATTCTGAAAAAAGTTCACTTTCAGGACAGTATTCAATAAACTGCATGAGATATTCAACACTATTATAAAATAGGCTTTGTGTTACATGATTTTTCCCAACTGTAGGCTAACGTAAGTGTTCTGAGCACATTTAAGGGGGGCTGGGCTAAGCTCTGATGTTGGGTGGGTGAGGTGTATTAAATGAATTTACAGCTTACAGTATTGTCAACTTAGGATGGGTTTATCAGGATGTAACCCCATCATCGTAAGTCAAGGGAGATCTGTAGTGGATTTCCACTTCTAGTAACGGAAGCCTACAGTAATTCCCTCCCAAGTCTGCTTCAGGGTATTAGGGAACTAAGAAGGCAGGGAAGAATTATGGGGCCAATCCTGGAGGTGGGAGAAATCAAGAGAACTTGTAAGTCTGGCATTTGGGGACATTTTAACACAGCGGCCTTTGCCACTTCTAGATTGGTTGGCGAGAGGTTGAGAAGCTGAACAGATCTTCTAACAGCCTCACAAAAGAAGTCAGGGGGACACAAACTGCAGTCCAGGAGTTCCTGGTAAAATCCCATGCTTTTGGGTGGAGCCCGAAGGGCTACACCCTCGGAGTAGGAGTGAATTGGAAACAGACCAGCCCTCTCCAAAAGTGAAATCTAGCTTCAAACAATCTCAGTCCCTGAAAATGGATTAAGCTTATTCAAGACGGCAAGTGCCGCTACCTGCTTACCTAGAAGCAAATGTAAATTCTCTTTGGAGACAGTTATCATCATCCCAGGTCCCAAACTATTTCTATGAAGTTCTATATAAAATATCCGGCACACAATCAAAAATAGCCAGGCTCACAAGAAAGCAAGACTATATGCCCAAAAGCCAAGAGAAACAAATACAATGAAATGAGAACCATGTGAATTCCAGATAATGGTTATCAGACCTAGACTTTACAAGAACCAAGATAAATGTTCAACAAAATTAAGAAAAATAGTTGTGAACTTCAGCATAGAACAGGAAACTAAAAAAAGAACTAAGTAGAAATTCTCTCTCTGGAAAATACAGTAACCAAAATTAAGAATGGGTGTAACAGCAGGTTAGACACAGCTGAGGAGAGACTCAGTGAAACAGAAGCTAGATTAAAAAATATCCAGAATCAATACAAAACATAGGAAATATAGTTAGAAGATCAGATGTATGTATATATACTTATAGTCTCAAAAAGAAGAGAGAATCTGGCAGAAGTCAAAATAGGAAATCTGATACTACAACCACTAAAGAAAGTAAATCCATAATTAATTGAAGATATTCCAACAAAGGAAACTTCAGCCCAGATAGCTTAATCTACCAAACATTTTAAGGAGGAAATAATTATCAACATTGTACAAACTCTTCCAGAAAATAAAGAGGGAACACTCCATTTTGTTTTATGAGACCTTCAAATTTTGATACCAAAATCTAGTAATATCATCACAATAAAAGAAAATAGTAGGCTAATCTCATGAATAAGCATAGATGTAAAAATTCTAAACAAAATATTAGTGAACCAAAGTCCAGCAAAAGGTAAAAAGGGATGAGTCACCATGATCAAGTGGGGCTTATTCTAGAAATGCAACCTTGATTTAACATTAGAAAATCAGTCTGTGAAGATCACTGCATTAGCAGAATAAAGGACAAGATTCATATAATTCTCTCAAAAGATGGAAAAAACCGTAAACATCCATTTACGGTTTTAAAAAGAAAAAAAGACTCTTGGTAAGAAGAGAAAGAAACTTCCTAAATGTGATAAAGGGAATCTATACAAAAGTCAATTGTATTTCTAAGTACTGCAACAAAGTGTGAGAAAATGAAATTTGAAAATAATGTCATTTAAAATAGCATCATAATTGTCAAATACACAGGAATAAATCTAACATAAAATGTGCAAGATATCTTTACATAAAATGATAAAAATATAACAAAAAAATTAAAGAATGCTTAAATAAAGCAGAGGGATATTCTATGTTCATGGACTGGAAGATTTACTAGAAACTGACAAGTCCAGTCTAAAATTTATATAGAAACACAAAATGCTATGAAGAACCTATCGTTAAGATGTAAGCTTCACAAGAACAAGGATTTTTGTTTGGTTTGTTCACCAATGTATATCAGGGCCAGTAAAGGGCATGATCTATCACAGGCGCTCAGTAAATATTTGTTGAATTGAATTGAAATGTCGAAGGTATGTATCACTTGGGAGTTTAGAAAAAGAATTCATTCTGAGCTGTCGTTTAGTTACCGTGGCACACACTGATTTACCATCTCATTTACCTTCCTCTGTTTATCAAGTCAAGCAGAACCTCAAAATCTTATGTGCTGAATGAAGCATCTGGGATCATTCAGTCCAGTTTTCCAATTTTCTCCCATTCTTTCTGCAGGGGCGTTCATTCAAATAAAATCTTCAAGCTGGAGGGCAGAAATATAAGAGAGACGGTGGCTCTGGTTCCATAGGGGGTGCCCGGCCTGACACACCATCCTTCCGACCACTGCCACCTTTCTGCTGCTGCCCCTGCGAGACCCAGCACAGCGTCCGAGCCTGGCGCCTGTGCCCTCTCTTGCCCACACTGGGCTACCTACAGAGCAGGGAGGAGCCCCCCGCGAGTTTGTCAGGGCCCACAGCAGCGGGCTGCGAATTCCTCTCTTGCTTCTTAATCAAAGATGAGACAATCTCCTGTCAGAGTCTCCCTGCTGCTTCTCTGCATCCCTTCTGAATAAACCTGAGTGTAAATCTTACATACAAAACCAAGAATGGATCTTTAAACAATGCTTTCTTTTATTATAGCAATGGAAGCTCCTAGAAGACACCACGTTTTCCATGTGGATTCAGTACGCTGAGAGCCGAGTAGGTAGGTACTAGGTTGTCTGGTTCACAATCGGCCTTTTATTTCACAAAACTTTAATAATATGCCAATGATGCTATATTCTTCACTAGTTGTACATTTTCCATTTGATTCAACAAATCATTCTTTTCCTTGAAGGTTTTATAATACTCTTTTTCAAACTGGAACTATGTCCTCTAACTCTGCGTAGAAATCCAAAAGGTGATTTACGTGGAAAGTATATTCAAATGGCCTTTTAAACTTCTGAATTTTCCTTTGTATTAAAAAAAAAAATCACCTTTCTTTCCTTATTTCTAATTCAAATTGATATACATCTGATGCATCTAAAATGCCTCTGCTCTGTCATTTGTTTGACAATAAACAATTTCAATGGCTTCTAAAATAGCCCTTCCTCAACAGGAAAAGGAGGCCTTTTCTGGCTGGACTATGGTAGAAAAGGAATTGCATGTAAGTGGCACCGTAGACTATCTGATACTCTTTTCTGAACGTGACAAGCACAGTAAATAGTCATCGGACATCTCTCCCTCTAACCGGACATCTCTCCCTCTAACCGTGCTGACTCTCCCACCCTCTTTGCCATTTCTGTGTTTATCTCTTCTTTTACTTCCTCCTTCCAGCTGTTCACTCAATTCCATGAATTCAGTGCTTAGTAGCTGCCAGAAAAGTGAGCCCTAAAGACACGGCTCAGTGATACAGTCTCCCTTTTTATCTTCCTGGGAGATGATATCTGATTACCCAGGTTAATCCCTGATAATTTTCCTTGTCCTCCAATTTTAAAAGGTGTGGTAGGACCCAACTTGGTTTTAAGCTTTTGTTCCTGCTTTTTCTTTAAGGGCCTCCACAATTTACTGATTTGGATTAAATCATTTTTGGATTTTAAAAATTAATTTTTAAAAAGACTAAACTTAAAGCCAAAACTACCTCAAAAAAAGGAACAAACCGAAAGAAGTGAGAATGCATGAGCACATCACTTCACCCTGGGCAGGCACAGCCCGGCTCTGAACCTGGCAGCCCCAGGTCAGAGGTCAGATCCCAGCACGGCCAGCCGGGCAGCCTCCACCCCTGCTTCATCGTCGCCCCGCCCCCAACCCGTGTTCACTAACGTGCATTGACCAAGAGCCACGCAGAAAATGCTTTCTGGAAAAAACAGCTGCAATGATGCAGTGGGTGCTTTGTTGACACTTGGCTTTGATACGTCAGCAAAGCACAGGATTAAAACCACGTGGTGGGCGCCTCAGGGACCCGCCTGCTCTCTCCTCCAGCGAAGTTCAAAACAAAGGGAATCTCAAGAAAGCAACGATGGAACACAGAACCCATTCACCCCACAGGAGCTGCTGCAAGTTATCCATTAAAAATGGCTCTGTGATCATCATGTACAGTTTTTAGCGTTGGTTTTGGGTACAAGTGTTTGACTTGCTTTGCCACTAAAATCTACCAGAATAACTGATTTACAAGGAATGGTTTGATGAGATGTATGCTTCAAGTGTTTTTCAGAAAACAGGGGCAAGTATTCAAACTCTCATTGAGAATAAGATGTGGCCAAAATTGGATGTGGTTCTATCCCTCATAACAACTCAAATTTTGTAATGATGCATTCATACCAGCTGTCTGGGAACAAAAGAATTAATCTGAATTTGTAAATAAACTGTGGTTATAAAAATCACTTGAAACAAGCCAGAATAATAACCATTAAACATGAAAAGTCAGTAAAAGTCTTTGAATTATATTTCTGTTGCAATTATTATTCCTGCTTTCACAATGTGCTTAGGGATAAAACATAGTTTTGAGCTGTTAGTACTTTTAAGTAAATTTCACTGCAGATGAGTTAGCCCACAGCAGCTAAGACTGTGAAGTTTTAAAATCCATTATGGAAAATGGAAATCTGTAAAAGACGAATTCTTCCTTTTAACAATTGTCATGATTGCTGCTTGACTGATTTTCTGTCTGCATTGCATCTTCCTCCGTAAGCCTGCCTGTGAACTGTAGATTTGTTGGTTACCCTTGATGCTGACCGAGGTGTTTTAAAGATAAGCGGTGCTACCCAATGAAAGCTTTACATATACTGATGTTGGTTCTCCTGGTGTTCATGTCTCTCCCTGACAGATCACTGGGCCTGGTGGGAGGCCAATACATTCTTTGGGAATACAAATGATAATGTTGTAACAGTACAGCAGGCGGAAGGAGCTGAGATGTTACCATTATCCCAAAGCTACTGATACCAAAGGAACCTGGGAAGGAAGCAGAAGAAAGCTCAATTTCTCAGTAGAGAAAATCAAGGGCTCCATTTGTATTCATCCTGCTTTGGCCTTCTGAGGGCATGCCACGGAAGAGATCTTGCAAGGAAGGTCTGCCCTATTTCAGGGAAGAATAGAACGGCCGGCACTTGTGACAACATGGATGAACCTGGAGGCCATTATGCTAAGAGAAATAAACCAGGCACAGAAAGAAGAGCTCACTCATCTATGGAATGAAAAAGAAAAAAGAAAAAAGAAAAAAGTTGAATTCATAGAAACAGAGAAGAATGGTGATTGCCAGGGGCTAGAAGGTGGCAGAAGCTTCTGGTCAAAGGGTGCAACCCTCCAGACATCAGATAGTTCTGGGGTCTAAATGCACAGCCTGATGACTATAGTTAAAGATACCGTATTGGGTACTGGAAATTGGCTAAGAGAGGCCACTTTTTATTTTTCAGCATATTATGCTTTATTATTTCAAGAAAGGTAAAAATGCAACTGAAACGCAAAAAAAAAAGATCTGTGCAGTGTTTCATATTCAGTCTTGGTAGGTTGTATGTCTAGAAATTTCTCTGTTTCTTCTAGATTGTCCAAAATTTTGGTCTATAATTGCTCGTAATAATATCTTATAATCTTTTTTGTTTGTGAGAATAATTGTAATATCTTCTCTTTTTTTTTCAAAAGGATTACATATCCTTTCAGTATAATTGATAATCTAAGAGAGGACACTTTAAATGTTCTCACCACACACAAAAGTAACCGTGGGAGGTGATGGATGTGCCAACGAGCTTCACCATGGCGATCACTTCACAAGGCATGTCAAGTACATCACGCTGTACATTTTAAATACATACAATTTTATTTATCAACTATACCTCAGTAAGACTGGAAAAACAAAGACTGAGGACACAAAGGGGAAAGGTGGGCCATGTGGCAGAGGGTGCTGGCATACTGCTCCGTCTTGGTTTTCCCTGGACCACGGACCCTTTGGTGCCGGAGACCTGGGGAAGAGCTGAGGGCCACAGATGAGCCAGGAGAGGTCTCGATAATCCTACTCACCCCAGACGAAAATTATGGAAAAAATCTGTAATCTTTATTGCAACAAAAGTCTAGACAAGAATATGTGTAGAGAAAGTCCATCTAGACCGTGTGCAGGATGCGCGTTACAAACCCCCGTCATCACTGCTCAGGCGTGGTGGCCTTTGAACTCTCCGCCCTCACACTCCCTGCACCACGCGATGCCGCTAACCCTCCCTCCGTCCCTCCTCCATTTCTTCCTTTCTTCCACGGATTCACTGAGTGCCACACGGGCCAGGCGCTGGGCTAAATGCTGAGTGTACGGATGAAGAGGACACAGTCCCAGCTCAGGGACCCTCCCTCGAAGAGCAAAGTCTCCCGAGGGAGTCTGATGGGAAAACCTTTAATGGAGCTTCACAGAAAGTATGACCAGAGCACAGAGCAAAGGGGGACAGGGCAAGACTGTCCTGAGGTTAAGACTCGGGAGAGCAGAGGCCCCACAAGCAGTTCAGTTCAACAACAAGGGCTGGGGATGCCGTGAAGATGACAGTTGGGTCCTTACCCTCAAGGGGCTTAATGTTTAGTAGGAAACTATCTCTGGTTCTCACGACATTAAATTCTTCTGGCTGTGCTCTCATCTTTCTCACCATTCATCCCTTCTAAATCCTCTCTGGATCTTCCCCTACTTTCTCTGGCCCCTGGAACCTGGTCCAGCCCATGGTTCCGCCCACAGCCCTGTTCCCTCTCTGCTTTTCCTTGTCAATATCATCCGTCAAGATAATTCAGAAACGTTCACGCTTCTTTCTTAAGTTCTAGATCCAGATTTTCAACGTGGCCTCTTTCTTACCTTCTAGATTCAGACTTTCTTTCTGGGGTTCTAGTTCAGATTTTTAGCTACCTGTCTCCAAAGGAATGTTCGGCTGCCAGCATCTCAGACTCTGCCTCTAGACAATGATGCTGTTGTCCACTTGGTATTATTTTTGACATATTCCTTTCTTTTACTCTCTAAGTCTGTGTTCTATGAATTTTAGGTGAGTCTTCACATCTACTTTTTTCCTCTTCTACTACCTTTGACAATATCCAGTTCAAGCCCTTTTGATTTCTCTTGCGACTAGTGATGTGAATTTAGTGTGATCACCTATGAATTCATCTCTTTTCGTCTTTTTCCTTTTATCTTCTGCTGCTGGATTAATCTTTCTAAAGGAAAGACGCAATCATCTAACACTACCCAGTTAAAGAAAAAAACCCTCAGTGGCTGAAAACTGCTTTCTGACCAATGACCGAAGTCCCCGGCATCGTATCCAAGCTTGTTGGGCGCACAGTGCAGGGTAAGGAGTAGACAGTAACAAAGCTTTGATGCTATCGCTATTTTTAGTGGATGAAACGAAGGTAGCTAACTTCCTGGGTCCTCGCCCCACCGACATCCCCTCTGGCCAGGACACCCCCGATCCTGCTCCACCCCCGAACCCCTCGTCCTAGCCCAGGGTCCCCTCTCTGCTGGTGACCAGCTCAGGGGGCCTTCCCCTCTGTGAAAAATTATAGCCACGCACATTGCACCCGCATTATGTTCTCTAGTTTCTGAGGGTTCACATGCACCTTGTTTTGGCGTTTATGTGAACCCCGCGGGAGGTGCTATTACTGACATCTTAGGAGCCTGATATGTGCACCAGTTAAGTGATTTGCCCAAGACCACACGACCGGTGGTGGCAGAGGCGGACTGCTACCTGCAGTGATTCCCTGCTGGGTCCTACTCATCCTTGAAGCCTCTCCTGTTTCCCCTCCCTGTGTCTCGCTAGGGGTCTCAGGACAACCTCTGTTCCCTCCCCAAACACAGGGATTTACCAGATTCACCTCTGCTGAAGCATCTGCTGTGTCTAGGCCTTAACTGGATATAAAGTGCCTGCTGCAAGGCTGTGACTGGAATATATTTTAAGACACTTTAGGGTGACCTGAGCCTGCACAGCCCAGACCTGAATGCCTGGACACACCAGGTTTAGATGAGAACTAAACCAGCCGGTGGCTGAAACACGCCGGCCGGGAAACCCGAGAGGCCCCGGCCGCAGGTGCTGGGAACACTGCCTGCCCGTCAGCAAGCACCAGGCCCTGCCTTGGGTGGTGGACCCTTTCCCGCAGGGTCGGCAAGACGGCGGGGGCAGTACCAGGGTTGCATTCTTCCCGCATCGTGTGAGCTGAGCCTCTCAGCCTTTGGAAGAAAAGTAACGTCTTTTAAATGCCATGGCTGCAGTCTACACTTTACACCCATCTCTGCTCTGCTAGACTGTAAACTCGTTGCAGGCTGGAGGGAGAACTCATCCGTATTTCTTCTCAGTGCCTGTCATGGGCCAGCACAACACGCCTGTCAAAGGCATGCAGTGTGGGGTAATTGTACGTATGACGCTGCTGTGAAATGCACGGCACTGCATTCTATTTATTCCGTCTCAAAGTATTAGTTCTCACTAATTTATGTAAAAGAATCTTCTGGGAAACTGAGTGATCCATGTAACCAAAGCTATTCATACGTTCGAAACTGAAAAACCCCAGTTCAAAGCAGGGGTTTTGTTACATGTATATTAATATTTATATTATGTATTATGAGGTTCAAGTCTGACGTTGTTTAGTGCCTTCGTGATAAACATATGCTTGCTTTGCACAGTGTTAAGAGCGCCAAGTAAAATTTTAGACTGTTTCTTTTCTTCCCTCTCTTTTCTATAATTTATCAGACCGAATTATTTTGGCAAGGGCTAGCAAATCACCTAGTCTCCCTGTGAATAATGAGACATTGTTTGTTCCCGAATAGGAGATTTATTTTTACCCACAACCTGAACCCGAGTGATACACGCCATGGATGCATTTCACACTGTGGTCAAAACAGTGGAAAATCATATCCCGGGGTGGGCAGTCTGCTTCCCCCTGCCCCGCCCCGGTTTTGCCATTGCCATGGTAGAGAAGCCGTGGCCTTTTCCAATGACTCAGTTCCCTTACATAACGAGGAAGTCTGATCAGAGCTCTGATCTCCCCTCCTTTGCTGCAACTATGGGATTCTTGCTCGGATCTTATCGGGAATTAGAAATTATTAACTCCTGGTATGGAGAAAAAGAATGATAGCTTTTAATTACTTTCCTATTTATGGATTACAGGAAAGATATGTTGCTATAAGGCTGACTTAGAAGGAAGTTGGTCTTTTCTAATTTTATTGGTGTTACCTTGACGCTTCACAAGGGGCAAATTAACCCTTTGTAACCACGGATGAACCAGCCTTCCCTGGGCACCCTGGTGACAGACCTGCCGAGGGTGTGGAGTTAGAGGAGAGGGTCGATGCCACTGAGGCAAGTGGTGGGCAGCTAGGGTACCACCCATCAAGACCTGATGAGAAGCAGCTTTTTGTGTTTAGTTAAAAACACAACTTTTAGAATGCCTCATTCATTTTTTTGTTTTTATAAAATCAAAACACAGGAATTTTTCTTAAATGAAAAACAGAGACAGTTTCCACTTTTTTTTTTTTTTTTTTAAGCAAGCAAGTTAAAAAAAGAAGCCCAGGAAATTGTCCTTTGTAATCCTGCCAGTTTCAATTTTGATTCTTTATGCAACTAGTATCAGGATAATAATATTTGGTTGAAATGAAAGAGAAGAAAAGTTCCAAGAAGCTGCTCTGCACACATTTTGGTTGTTTGATTGGCTGATGTCAGGCTAGCTACTGTTATTTGGCAATTGCTTTGACAGACGCAAGAAAGAAAATAACAATTTCAACATTTAAAAAACCCTCAGTAAGCATATATATAATCAGACCCTAAAAACTGTACATGACGATACTTGTATACTTCTAATTATTTTCGACTACCTCCATTAGTGTCACAAATGGAAAGGTCAGACTTAGATAAAAGTTAAATCAAATCAATTAAATATAGATGAATAGTATTTATGAAGTGCCCGTGATTTGCTCTTCAGCTGTACTGAAACAATTGGCATTTCTGCTTAGCTACACCCTAGGATCTCGTGGAAAGAACCCAACATTTCATGGTTGCAAAGATGATGAAATATTCAGCTTTACCCATGGGTATTTCCTGACATTTCTTTGGTGAACTGGAGGCTAATAGAAGATATCGGGAATTAGTGTAAGAAACAGTCTAGAAAGCTATTGTCACTACAAAGATGAAAGCAACTTTGATGATCACACAGAAGTCAATGAAATAAGACTGAAGTGGTTCCTGAGTCCTTCCCTATTGTTCATTTGGGATTTCTTAATTTCCCTGCTCTCAATATATTATGGAATTTTCTGTGTGAAGTTCTGCCATGAATTAGAGTGATGTCAACAAAGTTTTACCTTAAGTCATATCTTATCACAAACTGGAGAGGGCCCAGTCCTCCAGGGAGACCTGTTTCCTGCTTTTAAGAAGCTTGTCTTCTTTTAGTTCCAGGCATCCCAGCCAGCTGGGGGGTTGCAGGGAGGCTCAGATGACCTCAGTGACAATTGAGCCTGTGCCAGTCCCACCTGAAGGCCACACAGCCACCCAAGGACGTATTTTCACCTGTGGGCAAATGGGCTCTGCTTCCGTCTGCTTTGCTCTTTGCTGCTCTCTGCCCACAGACAGTTAATGGTGTTGCCCGCCGTACCAGGTGTCTGGGGTGGTATTTTTTTCCCTGCCATCCTTAATAAACTCACTTTCCCTATCACTGCTAGGCAGCTTTTTAAACTAGAAATGCTGTAACTTAAAAACTGTCATGGGGCTTCCCTGGTGGCGCAGCGGTTGAGAGTCCACCTGCTGATGCAGGGGACATGGGTTCGTGCCCCGGTCCGGGAAGATCCCACATGCCGCGGAGCGGCTGGGCCCGTGAGCCATGGCCACTGAGCCTGCACGTCCGGAGCCTGTGCTCCGCAATGGGAGAGGCCACAGCAGTGAGAGGCCTGCATACCGCAAAAAAAAAAAAAAGGAAAAAAAAAAAACAAACTGTCATGAAAGGAGCAAAGATTTGGAATTCAGCTAAACCAGGGTGTGAATCCACCTGTACTGGTTACCAGCTGTGTGATCTTAGACGTGTCACTTAACCTCTCTGGGTTTTAGTGTGCCAATTGGGAAATGGGGGGGGTAATACTGGCCTTACATGGTTATTATCAGGATAAATGAACTAACATGTGTAACGTTTCTTGTACAGTGTCTCTCATCTTGTGGACCTTCAATAAATATAGTTACTATTAGTTTTTCATCCTAGAATTTCCTATTTTGTGATCCTATCATGGACTGTCCGACACAGACCCTATACAAGACATATCGTATATAGACATGATCTATACATACACGACACAAACATGACATGTATATGATGCAGGGCATATATTACACAGTAGGAAGGAATTATAGGAGGTCAAGTCCATTCAGTAAGTATTATTACTTGGCATCTACTAGACGCTTACACCTGCCATTTTGTGCAATCCCTACCTTGGGGTCTTGTTTGTAAACAACTCCAGAGATGACAAAAGTTCCTCTATTCACCTTACTTCAGGGCTTACTCTTCTGACAAGGTCAAAATGACCTAACCCAATATTCCTGTACTGAATTGACTATGAGACAACCAAAGTATAAGCGTCTGCCGACACCTACGGTGGGTTCTGTCTATAAAGATTTGTGGCACTTAGAAGAATTTTAGTAATGCTGTACGCAATAGCTGAGGACTGCGTTTACAAAAGGTTTCATTAAGACTCATGAAGTTTATGAATACACTGTTGACTTTTCAGTTTAAATTTAGTTAAATTTACTTTAAATGTAAAAGAATTGGATGAAAATGATCCTGTGGTTTGAAAATAAAATAGGTCATTGGCTATTGTCAAAGCCAGATGATTCTGGTTATACTAGATTTGTTTCATTAACACACTGGAAAGAAGGTGGAGAAAATTAAAATTCAAAAGAAAACATGATCTATGTCTCTAAGTGCAACGATGTCCCTGTGTTCTGATAGGACGCAGCAGACATCGTTGGCTGCGTCCCCAACACATTTCCCCTCTCCCTTGTCCGGTCTGTCCTTCCTTTTACGACTCCATACCCGGCAGGCAGGCCCTAAGTGGTCCAGCCTACTTTGGCACTCTCCATCCTCCCGCCAGGGATTGGACGTGTGACCTGCTCTGGCCAATGAGATGAGAAGGGAGCTGCGTACGGGGGTGCTTCTGGGAAAGGTCTCCTGACTTTTCAGAAGGGCACCCCGGAAACGTAAGTCCCTTTTTGCCTCTGGATACTGCTAGATCTGCGCGGGATGCCTGGAGCTGCTGTGAGCACCGCGGAGCTGGATTTGGGATGGACCCTACACAGGACGTAGAGCCGTGGGAGCGAGAGAGAGGCGGAGCCAGCGACCCAGGGCTCCCTGCCCAGAGCCCGCCCTACCTACAGGCTTCGTGCGACAGAGGTTAACAGGTTGCGAGGCAACAGATCCCTTTGTTGTTTACGCGCAGCAAGGGGCCGAGGATTCTGTTACTCGCGGCCAAAGCACCCGGTGGAAACAGGACACACGTGAGCTCCTGGACCTAGAGAAAGTGAACGAGCAAACCAGCCGAGCGGGCAGTACCTGCTCCTGTGATTCCAGTTCCTTGTGCTGCAGTTTTTTCTCCAAACATCGTGCTTGATTCGAGCGCTTTTCCAGCTCGTCTTGTAAAGCCTGAAACGGTATAAGATAAATACAAAAACATTAAAAATTAGCAGCCTTGGAAAAAGGTTTTACCACCTGAACTGGTATCAAAAAGGCCTCAGCTCTGGTCTATTACTGCGGCTCCAAAACCAGCCTTTCAGTATCAGGCCCAGATGTTTTCTACTTTAGGAATAACTAGTATCAAAAACTCCAAACTCACGAACCAGACACATTAGCAGGTGTCAATTCATCTTATAAAAACATCTCCTGTTCCCAGCATAGACACACAAGCACGCAATAAAGTGTAGCACTAATTAAATTAGCTCCATCAGGACACCTGCCCGGTACACCTACACTCTGAAAAGTGCCCTGATAGCTAGGAATCGCAACACTGGACCGACATGACATTGTTCAAAATTATACTCTGATCATTTGAGTATGTTACGGTAACCTTAAAGGCATTTTTTATTAAGCCATCGAGGATGGCATGGAACTTGAGGAAACTGTAAGAAATAGACAGAGATGAACACTTTCAGTTGCCAAGTAGCTGTTGGAAATCAGGTTCAGGCTGGGGGAAGTCGGGAATGGAAAGATAAGTAAATATCATTGTATCAATTACTACTTTAAGTAAAGAGGTGAACTAGAAAAGAAACAGGATCCATTCAAACGATCTGATGTTAATTATAGATATAGCACATGGGAAATGACGGCGAACAGAACACACTCTCAAAGAGTGACTGCAAAGATGCTAAACGCATTCTCAAAATAAAATTCATTCAATTAGGACTCCTGAGTTTCTGCTCTAGGTGAAGGACTGTGACAGGTATTCCAAGTAAAGCAGTGAAAGAAAACAGACAAAACAAATTCCCTGCTCTCACGGAGCTTCTGCTGTACTGGGGCAGACAATAAGCAAACGGTGAGCATAATATATGTCAGTGGTAAGTGCGGAGGGAAGATAATGCGGGGAAGGAGGCTATTCCGGAACGTGGTGAGGAGGGGTGTTGCAGGTTTAAACAGATGGCCCACGACAACCTGAGCCAAACCTGGAGAGAGCGGGCAGGTCACAGAGACACGTGCAGGAAGAACCTTCCAGGCGGGGACCCCTGCACATACCGGGGGTCAAGTCACGTCAGGTCCCGTGAAGCCTCAGAGGGCAGTTGAGGACTTCAGGCTTTATTCGAGGTAGACGGGGGCTCCTGGAGGGCTGTGGGCAGGGTTGCTTTGGTTGCCGTGAAAAACGGATTGGAAAGGGACACAGGCAGAGGCAGGGAGGCAGGGTCGAGGCCGTGAAAACACACCAGGAAAGGGTGGTGGAGAACTGGACCAGCCGGGGGCGCGGCAGCGGCAGATTCCCAGTCTATCTGAAGATAGAGATCGCAGCTCCAGGGAAAGGAGGCGGAGCATGAAAAGTAAAAAGAAGAGAAGAGACTCTGGGACTTTGGCTTGAGCAGGTGGAAGACTGCAGCTGGGGAGGTTCGGGACGGGAGGGACAGGTGTGGGGGAGGAGGTCGGAGCTCGGCCTGCGGTACGTCGAGTGCGGGATGCCTGCTCCACATCCAAGCCGGGGTGCTGGGCAGCAGCTGGGGCGAGAGTCTGGAGTTCAGGCACGATGTCTCGGTTTGTATCCACTAAAAATTCTTCCAATGCAATTCCAGCCTTTTCTCCATGCAGACAGAGACCGTGGTTCTTAACCTTTTTCTGGAGTTCTAGCTCCACTGGAGCATCTGGCAAATGCTGTGTGGTCACTCCCCACGTGGAAAACAGTGCTTATTATTTTGCCTGTGATTTCAGGGAGTCCAGTTGCCTGAAGCCTGTCCATGGATGGACCCCAGGCTAAGAACCTCTATTTAAAAGAGTATAGGGCTTCCCTGGTGGCGCAGTGGTTGAGGGTCCGCCTGCCGACGCAGGGGACGCGGGTTCGTGCCCGGGTCCGGGAAGATCCCACATGCCGCGGAGCGGCTGGGCCCGTGAGCCATGGCCGCTGAGCCTGCGCGTCCGGAGCCTGTGCTCCGCAACGGGAGAGGCCACGACAGTGAGAGGCCCGCGTACTGCAAAAAAAAAAAACAAGCAAAAATCTCAAAAAAAAATCAGTTAAAAATTGGAGAGTAACCAAGTAATATCCCACTTTCCAAAAAGTGAAAATGTATCAGACTAAAGGAAGAGGACAGCTGCTCCTGGTCTCATATTCTAAAAAGTTATGAGGTCATGAGATGTTCATCCTCAGTTTGCCAGAGGCCTGTATGAACACAACCACAACAACTGAGCGAGCACGAGAAGGACCTCTCTTTTAAGTTGTGGCTTCTTTATTCAAAAACCTTCCAGTCTGACATTTGACACACCCACAAAACAGAACTTTTACTTTATTCCTGAGAAAAGCCCAAAATCATTAAAGAACGGAATGTCCAACACTGGGTCAAAAATCTAAAACAAAATCCAACTTGAACGGCTACGCTGTTTATTCTGCAAAAGTAGGCCCCGCCTCAGCTCTGCTGTGTGAACTTGCATCACTGCTGAAAGACAGTTCTTTTCTCCTAGTTAAACCTGCCTTTAAATGCCATGCAAGTGGGCTCGCTGGGGGTGGCCACCCTCAGCTGGCTCTCAGAGCACTTCGTGGGGACTGTGAACAAAGAATGACATTTTCCAGAAGAAAAACGTACATGACATAAGCAGCTCTACAAGAACAACGAGGGCAGGCCACACTCTTTAAAAGGGAGCCGGTTATAGGATAATTTGATTTGTTTATTTAAAATACAAAAGTAGTGAGAGCACATTAAAGTGTAAAAGATTTGACAGTTTCATGGACTCTCCAGGGTGAGGAGAAGCTAATGTGCCCCAAGGGGCACCTGTGATGGTCCCAGAGCTCTGCTGTTCGTCAGAGAAAGAGTATTATAGTCAACGCTATTTCCATAAAACTTATAAACATGGTTCGAGGCCAGCTGCTCAACTTGTAAAGCCACGCATTAAGGACTTCTGTGGTCTTACTAAAAACCAAAGTATCGGGGCTTTCCTGGGCAAAAATCTCAAAAAAAAATCAGTTAAAAATTGGAGAGTAACCAAGTAATATCCCACTTTCCAAAAAGTGAAAATGTATCAGACTAAAGGAAGAGGACAGCTGCTCCTGGTCTCATATTCTAAAAAGTTATGAGGTCATGAGATGTTCATCCTCAGTTTGCCAGAGGCCTGTATGAACACAACCACAACAACTGAGCGAGCACGAGAAGGACCTCTCTTTTAAGTTGTGGCTTCTTTATTCAAAAACCTTCCAGTCTGACATTTGACACACCCACAAAACAGAACTTTTACTTTATTCCTGAGAAAAGCCCAAAATCATTAAAGAACGGAATGTCCAACACTGGGTCAAAAATCTAAAACAAAATCCAACTTGAACGGCTACGCTGTTTATTCTGCAAAAGTAGGCCCCGCCTCAGCTCTGCTGTGTGAACTTGCATCACTGCTGAAAGACAGTTCTTTTCTCCTAGTTAAACCTGCCTTTAAATGCCATGCAAGTGGGCTCGCTGGGGGTGGCCACCCTCAGCTGGCTCTCAGAGCACTTCGTGGGGACTGTGAACAAAGAATGACATTTTCCAGAAGAAAAACGTACATGACATAAGCAGCTCTACAAGAACAACGAGGGCAGGCCACACTCTTTAAAAGGGAGCCGGTTATAGGATAATTTGATTTGTTTATTTAAAATACAAAAGTAGTGAGAGCACATTAAAGTGTAAAAGATTTGACAGTTTCATGGACTCTCCAGGGTGAGGAGAAGCTAATGTGCCCCAAGGGGCACCTGTGATGGTCCCAGAGCTCTGCTGTTCGTCAGAGAAAGAGTATTATAGTCAACGCTATTTCCATAAAACTTATAAACATGGTTCGAGGCCAGCTGCTCAACTTGTAAAGCCACGCATTAAGGACTTCTGTGGTCTTACTAAAAACCAAAGTATCGGGGCTTTCCTGGTGGCACAGTGGTTAAGAATCCGCCTGCCAATGCAGGGGACGCGGGTTCGAGCCCTGGTCCTGGAAGATCCCACATGCCGCGGAACAACTTAGCCCATGCGCCACAACTACTGAGCCTGCGCTCTACAGCCCGCGAGCCACAACTACTGAGCCCACGTGCCTAGAGCCCGTGCTCCACAAGAGAAGCCACCGCCATGGGAAGCCCGCGCACCGCAACGAAGAGTAGCCCCCGCTCGCCACAACTAGAGAAAGCCCGCGCACAGCAACGAAGACCCAAGGCAGCCAAACAAAACAAAACAAAACAAAACACCAAAGTATCTCTCATAGGTCTGAGTCAATTAAACAAACATGAAATGATGGCAGATACATGTTAATAATGGACACATGAAATGCTAGTTCGTTTGAATTATAAGTGGTTAAAACGTTATTTAATAAAGGAAAACTTCATTGGAAAGGAGAAAGACTGGGCTGTAATGATACAAAAGATATAGTCAGAGTGTCCCTAGTGTACAAGGCATGACAGAGGCTTTCAGACTTAGGATTTAGCACAAGTTTTTCTAGAGATTTCTGACCTTGTCTTTGGCCAAACTCTCAGCCAGGTCCTCCCCTCATCTGAGGGTGGGACTGGGGGGGGTGGGCGTCCATCTGGCCGGCCGAGCATGCAGACTTGTCTCATAACCCGGGACACCTGCACCGCAGGGTCTCACCAGATGGCGTGATCTCAAACTCCCCACTTTCCCATCTTTCCCAAAAACCTCAGTTGTGAGAAATGTGGAAAAATCCACTTGCAGATCGAAACAGAATCAGTAGCAGTCACCTTTCTCCTGAATCACACATTCTCCGGAACCGTGCCCTCCGCTTTTCAGGAGTTTTCAGACCGGTTCTCACTGACTTGAGATTCGGTGTGTCTTCCGTGCATCCTGTCTCATTCTGTGTTGCCAGGTCGTGGCTCATGCTTGTGTCTGGCTTTGCCACAAGTCACCATGAGGTCGACGGTACAATTTCTGGGCCAGCCGTCCGTATGAGGGCTGAAGCGTAAATGCTCCTTCCCTGAGTTCCGGCCCACAGGACATGTTCTCCCGGAAGTGGGACCTTGAACGGTACAGCGTTCTTTTATGTAAAGGGCCTGGATTAAAGCAGATGTAAGCAAAAGAGATTGTGGATGAAGTTTTGCCCTATTTAAGTATAAAACTGGGGTTCTCAAAGTCGTTGATTTTGCGTTAAGTCTGTGGTCAGGAATCAAGGAAGCCGACGAGCCTCTGCTGGGTGAGACACAGAAGGGGCCTCACCAGCAGCAACTCCGCGTAGCCAAGGAGATGGGCAAGGAAGAAAAGCAGTGTCTGTATGAAAGATACTCTGCCAAGAAGTCAGTCCCACAAACTGTTAAAAACTGGTGAAGCCGGGCGGTGGGTAGATGTGGATTCTGCATATTATTCTTTCTACTTTTGCGTATGTTTGAGAGTTTCCATAATAAAGAAAAAAAGAATTTTTAAAGCTTTTTCTACTTAAAAAACATGAAGTCACCATATCCTTCCTTTCATGAGGTTTGAATTTACTGTTTTACTTCAGAATAAAACAGATGATTCATTCGTCCTTCAGTGAATAGGCGGGATGTGTAAGGATTTCCCCATGTATATTTTGGAAGCAGGGAGTGGGGTGTTCATATTTTGACCTAAGGAGAAGATAACAGGAAAGGGAAGGCTTACTTATATTTTTATTGAGATACAATTTACTTATGGTAAAACTCTAAAATTTCTTTAAAAAATGGTGATGGTCTGTTTTCCATTTAAAACATGTAATATGATTTAAAAGTTTGTGTCATAAAATATCTGTTCAGATAATAAAATCTTGCTATAAACCATCTTCCACTGATTGGTTTATCCATCAAACAGAAATGACGCCCGACCTGTGACTACAGTGAAGAGACACAAATTATAAAAGGGAAGCAAGCAGAACTCTCATTTAAACCTTAACTGCCTTTTTAACAATGCCCAAGATTACAAATGGTGCTGACAATATTTCTGATCAGCAGGTTTTCTCTGACAGGTAAATTGACGCAGAAACAGCAAATGCTTTTCTTTCTACTACTGCTAACCGAAAGGTAAGGGGAAATTAAATAAAACAATAAAATCTCATTACTTTAAAAAAAAAAATCACATCTTAAACAATTGAGATCCAGCAAAAAGCCCAAGCCCTGTGCCCCGGATGAGGAGATACAAATCTGGGGTTAGGGGAGGTGACACAAGAGCAGAGAGTGAAGTTTTGACTGGGTGGCCTTGCTGGCTGTTTACACAGGCCCCTGTGGCTCCTTTTTAAATTTTATTTTATTTTTAGGTAGAGGCTAAACCTACTAACAAAAGCAACAAGTCTCCTTCAGCTGAAATGCCAGTCAAGATTTCTTTTAAAGTGATTTCTTCAGGCCTATCCAGAATGAATCACAAACCGTAAAAACGTTTTATTAATGATTCTGTAGAACCCAGAACAGGTTTGTACTCTAGATGTAAAGTTACTGAACTAGAACCACAGTTATTGCCGAGGCCACTAACATATTCAAAACACGATAGTATAATTTTTTTCCTTTAAGGCTTCCATTCAGGCTTTTAAGTTTTTCACACTCCACGCAAGTACCTTTTTTTTTCTTTTTTTAACCCTCATGAGTCAGCCTCTTGTGGTACTGGTATGAAGAAAAGGGGTTTTAATACATATGATACTCTTCACATGAGGCAAAATTCCTTTCCGGTGAAAACATTTTAGTTGTTGCAACAAACTGCAGGAATGAGAAATTGCACTTTGATATGAGCTATTTTATAGTATTTATTAGGCTACTGATTCAACAGAAAAGGCAAAAGCATTGCAGCCAATATAAAAAACAAGAGTAGCACTTTCACCAAAGAATACGAAAGTTTTCTCTTTCCGTTTCGTCTCTCTCTCACCTACTTTCAGGCCTTTAAAATTTCCTAAAAACCTTCCTTTAAAAGTCTTAAAACTGCACTTTTTAAAAAGTTCGTGTTTCCCAGTCTTCACAGAGGTTCCAGGAAAAGAAATCACGTTATTCCAAAACTTGGATGATCTAAGGAAGCTGGAAGGTCCTAACACACCTCGTTAATGTTCCCCAGGCACACAGAGACCGTCCTGACATCACCCACGTCTCCTCTAGGAGTGGCCAGTGCATCTGTACTCAGGAAATTCAAAGCACGTTTGCTCTACTGCGTCCCTCCAGACAGCTTCACTTGTGAACACATTCTTATCTCGGGTGGTAGGAATCTAGGATCAAGTTCAAGAAGCCCGGCTACGATGTTTCAGGATCTCAGAGGAATTTCCTCATTCAGCCTGCGTGATAAGCATTTGCACTGCAGTCAGTCTCTGCAGAACAGAGGCCGCCCCTCCTCTGCGTGAGCCCAGGGAATGCGGAGCACCCGTAAGTCACTGGTTTAAATTTTTACTTACTTACATGTCTAATCGTTCACACGTGCAGTCCCTTGAGCCTGCAGCATCATTCCAACCCCTGCCAACAAACGTGAATTTCTACCCTGTTGGACCTGAAGTCGTATTTCTCACTAAGTCAGTATGTCCCCTATATGATAACATATTTATGAATTGTGAATTCATCTGACTTTCCCCCTGCATCTTAGACTATGAGCTTCACAAGGGTAACACTCCTGCCCATATTTTTAAAGTAATCTCTGAAATGCTTAGTAAAGTGTTGGGACTATGGTAATAGTAGTTACTGGTGACATGAACCACTTATATAAAGAACAAGCTGCTTTTCATTGAAAACAGTTGGGGTGTTCCTGCTAAAATTTCTCCAGATTTCATTCCCCCCTCAAATTACATAATTACCTTTCCTTACTGTGTCCCTAGATAAAAATGTCTGAGGTTTACCCAGTCTGCTCCCTCAACTGTCCAAAGGGGTGTCCCTTCTTGTTTCCTCAAGAGAGTGCATCCATCAGTGCCCTCATTTCTCTTTTCAAATTCTAAGGGGTTGGTCACAACTAGCAGACATTTAGTCCTGCCCAAAATGGCCATCGAGACATTGGTCCAGGCCAAAAGGTCCTTGGTGTTTGCGCCTATCAAAACGTCCACTGGATTCAAACAGCCCATTACATTTCTTTATACTTTGGTTTATAGAATAAATGTATTAAAGATACTATCAGGTTTTATTGGTCCAATAATTGTGCTGTGGCTGCAAGTGCCAACGATAACCCCTCCTGCCTCGGTGGCCGGGCACAGGGGTAGGTAGACGGGCTGGGGTCCAACTCTTACAGAATCACGGGGTTCGTATTAAGTATGTGCACCAAGAGGAGACCTAAAGTTAGAGAAATGCGCAGAGGACGGCAAGTCGGGGCTGGGATCTCATGGCGCATGGTGTGTTGACACGTCACCGGGCATCTGGTCATCTAGTGAGGGTGGAGTTTGAAGGGAGGAGCCTGGCCCAGCCTCCATGTAACATGGGCAGTGACAGAGCACTGTCACAGGAGCGAGGACAGGCGTGCTCTCCTAATACACGGCGGTCACGTGTGACAGCCACCGTGAGGGGACACCAGGCATCTGATTAACCCTCCCACCGCTGCCCCATCGCCAGGGGTTAACGGGAGATGTTCTCTTGAATCAGTGTCCTGTGGATGGACCATCCTGGTGGGCCACAAGCAGCACCTGCTGCTCTTTGGAGGGGTTTCAGTGGGTGTGACCCCTATACGTACCTGCCAGTCAGCATGGGCCGCCGTGCCCTCAGCTGCTGCCCACCTACTGGCTGACCCAGCCCAGCCAAACGGGGTGTGGAATCCCTCAGACATTAGTAAGCTTCCCCCACCAGTAAACCAGTCATCACTGGTCAGATGGCTACAAAAGAAAAAAAATAGCACTTCTTCTGTTGCTTGGCAACATAACACCTTTATCTGAAAGTTCTCAGTGGAATATGGCAGCAATAGTATACTCACAAAAAGAAAAGCCAGCGCTACATGATGCTGGGTTTTGTTACCATTTCCACTCTTTTAACAGGAGGAGGAATAAAAGGCACCACGAAGAGAGGGGACTCTGCAGTGCCTGACGGACGACTAGTCGGGATCTGGATAACATGACAATCATTCCAGACGGGACCAGAAAGCATCCGCACAAGGTCGATGCTGAAGGGGAGATATCGAAACCCGACAGGTTTAAACGACAGGCAGAGAAGAATCAAACGCAAAGCCATGGAAGAACTCTCTCCGTGATATTCGTGATGAAGGAATCCTGATAATGCTGCCAGAAAGAACTCACTGAAGAGGCAAGTCAACCCAATTTCATTGCATGGAATTGAAATTCCAGATGAGTATAAAGTGACCAGATGCAGAAGACCATTTCCTGGGCACGATTCAGGTGCTCAAGACAATGAAAGAATTCTTATTTGCACGGCTTGTGACACTATTCGCTATTTAGGTGCCAGGCACACTATTCAGTGACAGCACCTTCAAGCGGCACTGACACAGGTCACGCAGGTATGGACTGTGTGAGCTGCTGTGTGACGCTACACTGTGCCTCTGATGGACCCTTTAACCGTGAATAGGCAAAAGTACACTTACGAATACATACATGAGAACACACTTGCATTTGCACAGGGAACAGGGCTCAGCATTAACCCTTCATTGTGCAGACGGGTTTCAAGATTGCAACTATGACTGCAATTCAACTACTCAACCTAACGCAGTTGTAAGAGGATGCCTGTTTCACTTTTCACAATCACTGTGGCGAAAAATACCTTCTTTGGGTCTAACGTGGGGGTGTATGACAACGGAAAGTAACACCTGTACACCTGTAAGCGTGCATGCGTGCTGTTTAAACTTCCATTTGTGCCTTTGGAAGATGAAAATGACACTTTGGAGTACGCTGTGGAGAAGGCAGAAGAGAAATCAGATGACCGAATAGGTCGTGTTGAGGGTGTATGTTCGTGGAAGGACTGGCAGAGGGCAGAAGACCAGACGCCCCACGAGTGCAGCAGAAACCTGGAGTGTTCACACGTCAGTACTAAACGGTGATCACAGGACAGACAGCCCAGAAGAAGCCGGCACAGCACGTCTCAGAAGCTGGTGGCAGCGCATCACCCTTCCATGTGGAGATTTACTGAAGCGCTACCAGACAAATGGCAAAGCCGCGAGCAAGCTGTCACCCAGGTTCCTGGTGGTCACACTCAAGTGCAGCTCCAGCTTCACAACAACACTGACAAGATCAAATTCATACAACCGAAACTGTACACAGACATTATCTAACACATACAATGCCAATGGTCGGGTCCATACATACTTGAGAGTAATTGCTCATCGGCTTAAGCGTAATCCTGCTGATTCATGATGAGGAAGAACAAGAATAAATGTAAAATCCAAAATCCACCACGAATGACAATAAAAATAACGTCAATAAAATTTTAACTAGGTTAAATGTTTGTATTATTTAGTGAATCGTGGACCCAGTGGCCGTTCTGGACAGGACCACGTGCCCTGCAAGGCTCGGCCACACTGCTGACCCCTCCCTTTCTGCCGAGCCTCTCTCGGCATCTTGTCTCTCCCCGCTGCCCGCTGGAAACTGGTCCCCTTGCGCGCGTTGTTTGGGAGGACGGACGTCGGCTCTGGGGAGACACTCTTCAGGCCCCTTCAGTCCTGATGCTCTTTTTTCCCATGACGGCCACGTTTCTCAAGCATTTTACTCCATGACCCAGATTCTCACCCATCAGCTACCATTTTCCTCACCTGGAGCCTGACTTTGGTCTCCACACCTTATTAAACTTGCTCTCTGCAGGGTCAGCAGTGAAGCTTTCCTTGCCAACGCGATGGCCTTTCTCGCATCTCTGCCTGCCTCGACCTTTCTGCTGCCCTGAGCGCTGCGAGAGCCCCTCCTTCCGGGGCTGTTCCGAGGCCACGAGGCCCTGGCGACCCTCCTTCCAGGGCTGCTCCGAGGCCACGAGGCCCTGGCGACCCTCCTTCCAGGGCTGCTCCGAGGCCACGAGGCCCTGGCGACCCTCCTTCCAGGGATGCTCTGAGGCCACGAGGCCCTGGAGACCCTCCTCCTCCTCCAGCGCTTTGCTCGTCCTCCTGTTCTTCCCTTTAAATTGTGGATCTTTCCCGAACCAGGTTCTCGTCGCTCCATTTTCCTCTCTAAACAGTCTTCTTTAGACAATCCATTTCATACATCAATAAAAGTATGTCTATGATCTGAACGTATACCAGGCCCCGTGTCAAACATTACCCTGCAAAAGCACTGGCTCCTATGTATATGGCAAATTTATAAAGGAATAGTTACATCACGTAAACAGCACCAAAAAGAGGTCTTGGCAAGCATGGAGGAAGGCGGGACGTGGGGAGGAAGCCGAGCGGGGAGGTGAGCTGTGGCCGCGGGAGGCTCAGGGAAAGTGTCCGCACAGATTCGCTGCAGAGAGCAAGGCGTGGCCACACGGGGGGCAGGCTGCTGGCGGCACACGGGGCCTGGCATGCGGACGGTGGGCCTGGAACCAACTAGCAGAGGCAGCCTGGGCTCCCGTGACGGGCCTCGGGGGCCGAGGGGACTATGGATTCTATCCTGCAGTAAAGGGAACCACCAAAGGGCCCAGGGTGACCAGCTGGACAGATCAGGAAGAACATCCAGGGACAGCATGGCAAGTGGTGGCAACGAGGCCCTGTGGAAGTGCTTTCAGAGCCTCGGCCAGACACACGTGCGAGTCCACGGGACCAGCCGGGGAAAGAGCGTGCCTCTGCGCTGCGTGTCAGCGTGGTAGAAAACTGTGCTCGAAGCCTCATGACCGTCTGTGCCAAGGCTGGGCACAGGGATTTTGCCGAGGGTTAGGAATACAGAATGAGGCAGAACGGCAAGTTTCAGGTCAGTGAGAGATGTTGAGGAAACCCTAAAAAAATCAAAAGAAATTTTAAAAGCACAATTTTCCAGACTGTCTAGCATAAAATGTGCAGGACCATCTGCCTTAGGAGTTGCCCCTGTCAGAGCCGGGGGACCATCACGAGGCCACCTCGATACCACGAGGGCCGTGGGGCCGGCTTGGATAAGAGTTGTTTTTTTTTTTTTTT
>NW_006782421.1:1130645-1169142 GCF_000442215.2 Lipotes vexillifer
GGTGGGCGAGAAGAGCCAGAGCCAGAACCTCGGGGCTTGGTAAGAGCGCGCCGGCGCGGGTACGAGAGAGGAGGGTTAAAGCAGGATCCCAGCATCGGTGGCGAGCAGCCGCCACCCACCAAGGCGGGGAACACGGTAGAAAAAAAATACATGGACAAGAAGAGAGAAAAATAAGTTCCTCGGCGACACACGTTCAGAAGCAACATGACGGCAGGGGCTTGAGCATAAGAACACGGGGCCGAGGAAGACACAGCTCGGGGGCGGAGCGACCGTGCGCGGACACCTGCCCGGTAACCGCGGGTCCACTGGGGCCTTCCTGCCGCCGATCCCCAAGCTCAGCCACGCTCCCATCACCTCATGAGTCCTCCCTCCACCTGCTTCTCACCCGCGCGCACGGCTGTCAGCAGCGTCACGCCAAACCCACCAAGCTCGAGACGCAGCTCAGGACACCCCAGCAGCTTGCCCGGCTGCCCTCTGGTCGGCGACGCAGCCGCCTACCCGCGTCCCGGTTTAACGCGCACAGTCCGCGGGGAGTCACGCCACGCGGGGTGACCGCGCCCGCCACCCACCGGGGGCCCAGCCCCGCACCGCCCGGGGCCTTGGCGCTTCTCCCCGCCTCGCCTGCAACGCTCGCCTCCTCCCTGTACGCCCTTCTACCTCTCTTCGGAAGCCTCCAGTGACCTGGAATGACTCGGTTCGGTTGTACTATGTTTAGACTTTAATGTGATCCATTAAAATGTAGGAAAAGCAGGAAGAAAAAGTGCCTAAGTCACACACTCAAAAGTAACAATGACGCCAATGGTTTGCCTCTTAGAGTATGACGTCAAAAAAGAAACTATGGGTTGAATTACATCCCTGCCAAAAGATATGTTTAAGTCCTAACCCACAGAACCTCAAAATGTGACCTCGTTTGGACACAGGCTGCTGCAGATGTAATTAGTTAAGATGAAGTCATACTGGAGCAGGTGGGCCCTGCATCCAATCTGACAGGCGTTCTTATGAGAAGAGGAGAAACAGCCAGGAAGAGGTGGGCCACGTGACAATGGTCGTAGGGACTGGTCGTAGGGACTGGAGAGTGAGCCACCTACAAGCTAAGGAGCCCCAAAGATCGCGGAGGACCCGGGAAGGGAACAGAGGCAAGGCAGGAGCCTTAAGAGGGAGCCTGGCCCTGCTTGAGTTCAGACTTCTAGCCTCCAGAGCTGTGAGACAACAGCTTTCTGTTCGAAGCCCCCCAGTTTTCGTTACTTTGTTATGGCAGCCCTAGGAAACTAATACACATGGCAAGAAAATTCCCTTGTTTTACATATTTCCTCTCTGAAACTCTACCCCGCCTCCACTCCTTTCGTACTACCCAGCTCTACACCTCATTTCATCCATGTAAGGACCAAGAGTATTCTCATTATGAGACAATCTGGAAAACCGCATTAGGAGAGTATTACTGCTATTATATGTACTCACTGGTTTTCCTGTAATTTTGTGTACACAGTCCTGTCAGGTTAGGAAGGAGCCCATTCCAATATCACGCTGGCACATTCCTACACATGATGGAGAAAATTCCTAAGACGTGAAGGTAGAGATTCTTGGGTGAGCCTTTCCGGCACTCCCATTCAGAGAGGGGATGGAAATTATATATATGCCAGGTAAAGTGTTTTTTCTTCTCTTTTTCTTTTCCACCCTTAGGATACTACAATATGTGGAGCCAATACTTACTTAGGAGGAAGTTTAAAACCTTCCGTTTAAACCACTTAGAATGAGAGGGTTTGCAAAGACCCTGCTTAATGTTCAGCTGACACACTGTCAGAAACGTTTATCGTGCAGCCTTCTGAAGTTTCTTCCACTTCCTTTTGGTTATTGAAGCTTGGACTGCAGTTAGTTATCGGCAACAAAGCATACACATGATAGTGTTTTTACAGTCATTCTTTCAGTTTGATTTCTGAACTACTAAGCAAAAGTCAATTCTCTGATCAGAAAAATGATTAGTGACCTAGTTTCATGCTGGATGCACAACACAGCTAATTTCTGAGGTCACTTTTATATGGATCTGGAGACAGTGTAAGGGGCTTAGAGATGTCACTTAAGTGTTTAGCATCTTCGGATATAAAAATGTGCCACTTTACTTTAGGCTCTAATTCTTTCAGTGCAAATTAGGAAACAGCGACTTACATTATTGAGATTTCTCTGTCAGCTTAATTCCTAATATAAATATCTTGGCATTGACTACACCTCCAGCTCACATTTGTGCAAGAGGAAGCAAAACTCTTTCTAGATAATTCAACTGAATGATATTTTTAAAAATACATACACTGTGTTAGACATCATGTAGGACGCAAAATGTGAAATAAGCCACGGTCTCACCTTTTAAGGCACTTACACTATCTCAGAAGGTATGTGATAAGGACAAAAAGCAGGCGAGTTCTGTAAGTGTCTTAAGTGTCCAACTGAGAGAACAAAAGGAAAAGGGAAGGACACAGAAAGAAGTTCCAGGACACCACAAAGAAGCAAAAGCAGATGAATGCAGAAGGTGGGACATTCTACAGGCCAGCCGACTGGGCTTCTGCAGGAAGTCACCGGCATGCGGGACATTCTACAGGCCAGCCGACTGGGCTTCTGCAGGAAGACACCGGCATGGAACAGAAAGCCAGGAGGGGTGCGCTTTAGACTGAAAAAGACACAGGATATGTAACAACCAAACGTAATGCTCGGATTTTGTCTGGATCTTGATTCAGACAAATCAACTTAAAATGGCACTTTTGAGGAAAATTGGGGATATCTAATTATGAAGCAGGTATTAGATGATACTAAAAGATAATTGTTAATTTTCTTAGGTGTGACACTGGCACCATGACTGAGTGACATAGTGTCCACATTTTCCGAGAGGCATTCTGGAATATGTACGATAAAATGACGGGATGTCTGGAATTTGCTTTAAAATATTTTTGCCAAGAAAAGAAGGAGAAAGTGTAAAACAAATGTGGCCCAATCTTGATAACTGTTGAAGCTGTATGATGGATACATTGGAATTCATACTACTAAACTCTCTACTTTTGGGTATGTTTGCAAACTTTTATAATAAAACTTAAAAAATCCCCACATACAATTAAATGACCTGGGGGAAAAGCACAAGGTGATTAGGAAAGTCTTCCAGTAGGAAGTGGCATTTGGGAAAAACCTTGAATAACAGCAACAACTCTGACAGGCAGAGGTGGGGAAGGGGGAAAACTGTCTGCTAAAGAAACAGCATTTGCAAAGGTTAAATAAGAGGAAATAAACCCACCCATATATGGTCAATTAATCTATGATAAGGAGGCAAGAATATATGATGGAGGAAAAATAGTCTCTTCAATAAATGGTGCTGGGAAAACTGGACAGCGACATGCACAAGAATGAAACCAGACCACTGTCTTACACCATATACAAAAATAAATTCAAAATAGATTAAAGACATTCTCGAATGTAAGACCTGAAACCATAAACCTCCTAGAAGAAAACATAGGCAGTAAGCTCTTTGGTATTGGTCTTAGCAATATTTCTTTTGGACCTGTCTCCTCAGGCAAGGGGAACAAAAGCAAAAATAAACAAATGGGACTACCTCAAACTAAAAAGCTTTGGCACAAGAAAGGAAACCATCAATAAAATGAAAAGGCAACCATCAATAGAATGAATGGGAGAAGATATCTGCAAATCATATAACCAATAAGAGGTTAATATCCAAAATATATAAAGAACTTATACAATTTAACATTAAAAAACTCAAACAACCCGATTAAAGAATGGACAGAAGACCTGAATAGACATTCCTCCAAAGAAGACATACAGGTGGCCAACACACATGAAAAGATGCTCAACATCACTGATCAATACGGAAATGCAAATCAAAACCACAATGAGCTATCACCTCACACCTGTCAGAACAGCGATTATCAAAAAGACAAAAAATAACAAATGTTGGCGAGGATGTAGTGAAAAGGGAACCCCCATGTGCTGTTGATGGGAATATAAATTGGTGCAGCCATTATGGAAAAAAGTATAAAGATTCCTCAAAAAATTAAAACTAGAACTACCATACAATTCAGTAATTCCACTTCTGGGTATGTATCTGAATGAAACAAAATAGCAACTCAAAAAGATATGCACCCTAATGTTCACTGAAACATTATTTACAGTAGCCAAGATATGGAAGCAATCTATGTGCCCATGGATAGATGAATGGATAAAGAAGAATGGAATACTACGCAGCATAAAAAGGCATGAAATAATGCCATTTGCAGCAACATGGATGGACCTAGAGATTATCATATTAAGTGAAGTCAGACAGAGAAAGACAAATACCGTATGATATCATTTATATGTGAAATCTACAAAAAATGATACAAATGAACTTATATACAAAACATAAATAGACCCATCCAGACATAGAAAACAAACTTATGGTTACCAAAGGGGAAAGTGGTGGTGGGGGGGCAGGGATAAGTTAGGAGTTTGGGATTAGCAGATACACACTACTAACTTTAAAATAGATAAACAACAAGGACCTACGGTACAGCACAAGGAACTATATTCATTATCTTGTAATAGCCTATAAGGGAAAAGAATCTGCGAAAGAATATATACATGTATATATGTATAACCGAATCACTTTGCTGTACACCTGAAACTAACACAGCATTGTAAATCAACTATACTCCAATAAAAAAAAAATTTTTTTAAAAGAGAACATGGGGCTTCCCTGGTGGCGCAGTGGTTGAGAGTCTGCCTGCCCATGCAGGGGACACGGGTTCGTGCCCCGGTCCGGGAGGATCCCACATGCCGCGGAGCGGCTGGGCCCGTGAGCCGTGGCCGCTGAGCCGGCGCGTCCGGAGCCTGTGCTCCGCAGCGGGAGAGGCCGCGGCAGTGAGAGGCCCGCGTACCAAAAAAAAAAAAAGAACGTGAAGGATTAAAACTTTTTGTGAGTTACTGAATTAACAGTAACTGTTTCCAGGAGTGTAAGTGTTATCCCTCTAATCACTAGGAGTAGTACGTGATAAATACAAAGAAAAGCCCTTAATAACGTTTTAACACCTTTCAAACTAACTTGAGTAAAAGACAATAATGTGCGAGACTTCATGAACTATTGAAGAACTATCTTGAATCAAAAGACCCAGCACACTTGATGCAGGGATGCAAATCGTCCAAAAAGCATCTTTAAGCAAAAACAAAAGCTGTTTCTTGGTAGAATTAAGCCAAAATATATTTGTTCAACCTTAACTTCATCAAAGGGTTGCTTTTACTAATGAATTATGCCTGTAACTAAAACCGTAAGGCTAGCACAGGTTTTTTGAAGTGAATTGCCACGAACCAAACACGTACCTACAGCTTAAGATAAGCGTTGTTTCTCGTCAAAATTGGTAAAAACTCATTTTAGTGCATTGCAAGATGTGGCCTAGGAAATCTGACTTTTTAAATAAATTTTTAAAAATTCTATTTCCTCACTGATTCACTGCTAGCATGGCTTGTTGGCCCAACTTCAGAATAGCTAAGGCCTCTCAATCTCCCACTAGATCAATCTCTGTTCTAGCACCTAACATCAATTTTAAAAATTTACGTTTTACTTCTTTTTATGATGTTTTACTCCTGATTGTAAAATAATACATGCCAGTTGAAGAGAAACAGAAAAGCATAAAGAGGAAAATCAAATGTCCATACTCCCTGCACCCAGATACACCTCTCTGAGCCCAGCGTCCTTTTCCCGTCTTCTCCCCACGCGCACGAGAGCAGCGCGCTCACTGAGTGTGATCATAAAGCCTCTATCCCTCTGTCTCCCACTGTTCTTTTAATCTTGCTTCATGCATGCAGCTCTTCCACCCCTCGGTGAAAACTCAGGAAGGGGCCTTGAGTTTCCAGGTCCCTCCAGTCCTACGGCCACTTTAAGTTGCACACATGGTCTTCGTCCTCCGGGATCATATTCTCAACACATTCAATTTCTTCCTGATTCAATTTAATCCAAGGCAAGACACATTCAAGGGACTCCAGAACATCAGCCCATGATTTGTTATCAAGGCACTTCGACTTCCTGTTTATCTTTGAACAGGGACCTGAGTCAGCGGGGTGGTCCTGGAGGGGCCCCCCGCACCCCAGCATCCCTGATGATGGCTGAGACGGGAGTGGATGTGGGGTGTCTCCTGGCCTCCCCACGCTAGTTCTTCCAGGTTATGCTCCTCTGGGAACACCCCTCCACGTTTGCCTGCCTTCCCCTTGCCCCCTTGTGTGCTGCTCTCAGCCAGCTGGATGCGGGGGTCGTCTTCCCTCCCCGTCCCCCCATTCTGCAGAGAGCGGCATGTGGAATAGAAGTCTCACTTTCACCCTGTGCTCATGCAACGGACTTGTATCAAAGGCCCACTGTCCTCAACAGAACAATTCCCGAGATGCTGCAAGTGAGGGAAATTGGGGTGAGGGATGAATGGGTCTTGCCCTCATGGGGTAATTTTGATGTCTTTTCCTATAACTCACGGATAAGACACACAGAAGATGAATAATAGGACAAAAAATAAACACCTCTTTATCCACTTCTGCTGGGTCTCCGAGGAGACTATTCTGTATTTATATGTCAGGTGGAAAGTAGTCTGGAGAAAACGATGCCTCACATTGCTTATATGCCACGCAGGAATAGTTCTGAAGACTTTGGAAAATGGCATATTAAAATGCTTGCGGCACTGACACGAAGCAGGGCAGGGTTACATGCAGCCCCATCCTCCATGTGTAGTGACCGCCCTCTTCCATCTGACCAGCAAAGCCCAGACCAACATATAATTTCTGCTGTGCCATGTGGGGCTCCAGAAGGGTTTTGAGCAACAAAAAAAAAGCCTTCTGCTTTCTCCCCAGCAAATGTAAATAGTGACCAAAATAGTACTAGAAAGTAAGCTGGGTTAGAGCTGTCTGGGCCCTGCTCTACTTTTCACTTTTGATGAGAAGATGTGAGTGAGTCTGTCCTCTGTGTAGGCGGGCCCGCCGCTGACACTCAGAAGCAAGGACTAGATGGGACTCAGGGCTGTGCACCATGGAACTGTAATGAAACTTTGTTTACGCCAAAAATCACCTGTGCCAGGCTGAACTGGCTACTGCTGGGTCAGGAACGAGGTGAAAACTGGTCATAAAAACTAGGAAAGGCAGACTCAAGGCACAAAACACACGGGAAGGGACTTCCCTGGTGGTGCAGTGGATAAGAATCTGCCTACCAATGCAGGGGACACGGGTTCGAGCCCTGGTCCAGGAAGATCCCACATGTCGCGGAGCAACTCAGCCCGTGTGCCACAACTACTGAGCTTGTGTGCCGCAACTACTGAAGCCCTTGCACCTACAGCCCGTGCTCCGCAACAAGAGAAGCCACTGCAATGAGAAGCCCGCACACTGCAACGAAGAATAGCCCCTCCTCACTACAACTAAAGAAAGCCCGCGTATAGCAACAAAGACCCAATGCAGCCAAAAAAAGTAAAAATAATCTTAAAAAAACAAAACAAAACACAAACACATGGGAAACACGTTCGAAGCATTCGCAGCCTAGTACACTGACAACCCAAACCCCACTGTAATCTCCATACATCAATCATTCTCACTTTTCCTGTGTTTTTTTCTGGTTTCTGAACTTTATAGTAAGGTAGGTAGATGACATATGGCTCCCGAGTATTCTGGTAGCTTACGGAAACGCATAATGTAAGGTGGGAGTAGAGAATGGCTTCTCTAGCAGATAGTAGTGGTCTAGGGTGTTACCAGGTATGCAGACAATTAGAACCTGCTGATATCATCGAAATTATTACATAGCCTTCTGAAATTGCTGTTTTTATTTTGGGGAACCTCAAGTCCAAATCTGCAAAGGATACAAATTATATTAACTTTAGAAGCAAAAACATAAGAAAATCTAAATACAGCCATGTAAGGAAAACCTATACTGTCTAAAGAACAATTTAGCAGTTATTTTAAGAGCCACGCCAAATTGTTGTGCTGCACGTTGGTTCCTAACACAACAAGTCCAGGTGACGGCAGAATGCAAATATTCCACGAATACAGTCCATTTCTATCCCTCGAATCCTTTGAGAGCTATGATTGCCTGCAGGCCAAGCCAGTTTACTCTGCTTCATCCGTAGGTTCCCCTCCAAGGAGCTGAAGGGCGTGGCATGCAAACTGCCTCTTTCTCTCATTCTGGCCACTCTTCACACGCACACACGAGCTTCCCAGCCACACTTGTAAAGGAGTCTGAGTATCAGTTCTTCAAACCTTGAATATAATCTTCCCCTAAGTTATGTAAGCATCGTCTACCGTCTTCTCTCCAGAAAGGATTTGAGTTTTCCCAAGACAATCTGTCCCTTTGGACTTCAGTTTTCAAAAGCAAAAATTAGAGCAGGGACCAGAGAGCTCCAACCCAGCTCTAACACCCCCTCCCAGCCCCCACCCACCTCTCTCTGTGTCCCACACGTTCACATGCATACGTATGTACCTATATATAGATATAAAAATATATATTTTCATTTCCCTCCCCACAGTGCAAATATGTGACATCTTTAGGTAATTCTGTTTGTCACATCTAATTTTCTTTGGGTTGTGATAACCCAACTGATCAAAGTGTAAAAGAGCCAACAAACCAGATATTTTACAATATTCGTGTTTGGGGGGAAGGTCTATGTAGTGTCCAAATTTTCAGCACTGACTTGGCACTTACTGGCCCCCGATGTGAAGGTGAACACACCTACCTAACGTGAGCGCTACCTAACGGAATATGCTTCTGTCGGTTGACTCATCTCCCTTCCCCTCCGGGTTCGAAGTGTGAGTGCGCAGCCCTGGCCTCCCCGAATCCTACACTAACCGGCCACCTGTGCCCTTAGGCACGCTCTGGGCTCCTCCCTTCCCTCTCCTCTGAAAACCTTAAGTCCGCCCCCGTTTTGTTAAATTAAGCAAATCCCATATTCTGACCTGGTGAAAGAGACAACATCATTAAAGATCTATATACACGGAAACAGTGGGTATATCTAGGCAATAAAAATAGTCCCCTCTGGAAGCTTCTGAGCAGGGGAGGGACATGATTCGGTCTGTTTGGACATGGGGCTGATTTATCTGCTCTAGGGACACACGGAAGAGCTGGACGGCACGGAGCAGGGAGACTCAGGAAGAGTCGGGAGAGAGAGGCAACAGGCGCAAACCGGGTAGAAAGCAAAGGGTGAACGCCCGGCGCAGAAACAGCAGACTGTGCAGGAGTCAAGGAAGGGACAAGGCAGCCGAGGAGCAAGGTATAACTGGGGTCACGCGCGGTGCGAGTGGGGAGAAAACACACTGAGCTCCGGATTCTGAGAGCTCTTCCCCACCGGGGTGTCAACTCAGGGGAAACTGGGGTCAAAGCTGTGATTCTTCGGCAGAGCGATCCGAGGTGAGTTTACTGAGGGAAAAAATAGAGAAAAAAATCGTAGAGCATTGGTGCAGAATTTATATTCAGGGCTCCCGAGGAGAAAAGAAGAGCCAGTGAGTGCGACCATAGAGGACACGTTAAGAGGAGTGTGGGGCAGGTGCCCTTCAGAGCCACGGCTTCACGACCAACAGCCTCCACCCCCATCGCCAGCAACGTGACCTCGGTCACAAGGCCCAGCGCCATCCCCACTCCCACGGCTAATACGGAAAACAAGCGGGCGGAAGTCGATCGTTTTTAAGAGTGTGCTTTTATGAGCTGGTAGATGTAAATGCCAACTTCATTTCTCCCTTCAACATACATTGAACGAGTGCTCACTATTTGCCATGTACTGAACTGGACGCTGGGAATCAAGCAAAGAACCAGAAAGGAACGCACGGGGAGAAAGCAGAGAACAGCACAGCCCTGCTCTCCAGAGGGTATAAGAGGTCGAGTGGGGAAAGTGGTCCAGGTGGCGGGTGGGAGGAGGGTACTCAGGGTCACGTCAAAGTTTGTATCTGGGGGAACAGCTGAACCTCAAAAAGCTTATTTAACCTGTATGTGTATGAAATATTACATTATACCATTGTGAGACCCAGTATCCACCATTTATGACAATGTTTCTGTTGGGAAACACGTTTCCATTAGGGATGCAAGGGAGATATCTTCCTACGATAGCCTTGGTGGTGTGTGTAATCGATTCAAAATTTAGGGGGTAAGGGTGGGAATGAAGAGTCGGGATCATGACACTATGAGGAGAAAAACAATTAGAGAATACGAGGCCACAAACGGGCATTTCAGGGGATGATGTGATTCTGAGGACCTTGCTGGGAACCTGATGGGGCAAGAGAGTTACGGCAAATGGCACACCTGGGAGTCATGCTGCAATCCCAGGTCCGGATTCTAGAAGTGATTAATATTGCCATAACTTTTCAGTTAAAAATTGCATTTATACCTACAGAAGCCAGTCTCTAAACAATGGTGCAAATAATTCAAGCCTGAAGACATTCTCATCTGCAATGAAATTTATATTTACATGTTCCATTTTATTTAATTCCTAGAAAAATGCTAACCTTTATGACTGGGCTCTCGTTGGGAAATATAATTTGCTCAGCTAAATAAATATGTATTATTGCAGGACTTCTGACTACACCACACTTAAAAGTCTTTACTATGAACTTTAAACCTTCCCCAGAAATAGCCTTTGAAAGGACGTCGTGTACCTCGGGCAAGTGGCCAGATGGGCAGCACACAGCTCACTCTCTCTCTCTAAACTGTAATGATCTCACAGACAGGCAGGTTAGTCCCAGAAGACAGAGAAAAACTCCAAAAAGACACTAGGAATAGAACAAAAATAAGGTTTTGAAACTGATCTGATGATTTTCAGAAATGCCATACTATGGTCACTGTACATAATTTTTATCTATTCTTTTGATTAGCGCTTTTTCCTCTCTGGCCTTTGAATCCTGGCTCTTCCTCCTGGCTCCAGGGCTTAACCTAAAGGCAGACATTTGGAAGTACATATTCTCATGCAGTATCCCCTAGCGGAGGAGCTATACTTTATAGATGCCATATGATAAATACAAAGCACTGCTTTGAAAACATTTTTTTTGATCAAATCTCTTTTTCCAGACTCTCCCGGCTTTCAAGTTTTAATTTTCCTGCACACCATTTCTTGGAAAACTAGTAGCTAGAGAATTTGTGCCCGATGAGGCATGAGTGGCTGCAGGTGAAAATGTTTCAAAGGGCCCCTGACTTCTTGGCCAGGAAGAAATGGGGGAAATACAAGTAGAGAAGCTGATTGCTCTGTCTTGCCCACTGATGGGCACTTGGCAGGCAGACCTTAGAAGCGTCTGAAGCAATCTTACTCTAAAAACTAAAGGGAACGATAAAATTTTTTTGCCTGTAGGTATTTTTTTCTGACAACTTTTCTCTATTAATGTAAAATGTATCCATCTCAACTCTCAATTCTTGACTAAGTGAATGTCCTGGAATGTTAAGGCGATATTTTGCTATATCTTAACTGGATGTTGCATTTACCATTTTAATTTCGATCAAATATTTACTATTTTTCTCTAGAATATAATCAATGGTTAAATGTTCGCAAAGCGCCTCCTTCAACTCATCCCATTAGGAAGACAGCCTCCTTTATTAAGTGGACCCCTTAATTTTAATGTCTCCTTTATTAAGTGGACCCCTTAATTTTAATGTCTATTTCATTAGCAGTTAAACATGTATTTGTATTAAATTCTATTGATTTCATTCTTGGGAGGATTTAGCTGAACTTTGGGGGGGGGGCATATTTCTTTACGTTTATTGATAAAACATTAACAAATGTCATGAAACAATCCAGCCTGAACATGCTGAAACAAAAAGTGGAATAAATATCCTAAGGAGAAGGGAAAGGAAGTCCAGCTTTTCGGAACTTCTAGATGGTCTAGGGGTTGATAACTGAAAGAGGATAGACCAGAAAATGTTCTTATCTTGGGGTAAAACCTGTCTAAGTATGATTGTTTTTCCAGCCCTAAAATTTTGTCAACTGTTGCTGCATGAAAAATTCAGAGAGATGCTATGAATGATTTGCCCCAGAGAGATGTACAGAAAACAGGAAAGAGGAGGGACTGGGCGGGGGTGTGAGGGTGAGTCTGGGGACGTGCCCCAGACGCGTGGTGGAGAATATAAGGGTTCAGGGATGCTTCGGAAATTAAATCGCTTGCTTTCTCTGCATGCGTGTTGCCATAAATTTAAAACATTGATATAAATGAACTTATTTACACAACAGGAACAGACTCACAGATTCTGAAAACAGGCTTACGGTCCCCAAAGCGGGGAAGCGTCAGGGGTGGGGAGGGATAAATTAGGAGTCTGGGGTTAATATATACACACTACTGTGTACGACATAGATGATCAACAAGGGCCTGCTGTACAGCACAGGGGACTCTACTCAGTATTCTGTAATGACCTGTACGGGAAAAGAATCTGCAAAACAAATTTGTACATATGTAGAACTGAATCACTGTGCTGTACACCTAAAACCAGCACAACGTTGTAAGTCAACTACACCCCAATAAAAATTTTAAAAAGTTGTTTCTGAAGAAAGGAAAGTGCTTTCTGAGAGGCACTCTGTCTTTACCGATTCATACAGGCCACACTCGAGTGACCGCCAGTGACCATGCGGCGGGCCGACGCACGAGCGCTGCGCGACCACGAGGTCTCGGCACCAGACTGGGCTCGGGGCTGCGCTGAGTGGCCCTCGTCCTGCTGGAGCCGAGCGCCCAGCGCAGAGGTGACGGCTGTCACCACGCCCGTGTGCCCACGGCCGGGAGACAGTCCGAGCCCACAAGGGGGCCGAAAGGGTGGGGCGGAAGGCAGTCGTGGGAGGCGGCCGTGGCCAGCGCAGTACTCCTCGGGGCAGAGGCGTCAGGTCGCAGGGGTGGCGCAGGGCGGAGGCACGAGCTTTTGCCGAGGCAGTGGGTCGGGAGCCTCGCAAGCCTGGGGGAGCCCGGGGACCCGGGGCAGGAAAGCCGGCGCTGGGCGCGGGGGGAAGCGGCGGGAGGGCGAGCCTGCGGGCGGCGCCGCTCAGCGTCAGGACGCGGAGGGCGCCCCCTGCGCGAGGGGAAGGGCCGAGCCGAGGGGCGGGGAGGCCGGGTGACAGGCCGCCTGCGGCGACGAGCGACGAGCGGGAAGGAGGTCGGGGCCGCTACCGCGTCCGGGAGCGCGTGGAAGGGGCCGGGCACGCCTCGCAGTGTGGACGCGATGAGTTTCAGGTTCCTGCAGGCTACGCCGAGCTGTGTGTGGAGGGCCAGGGCACTTCCAGAAAGGTCTGGAAGGCAGTGAGACCGGGGACGTGGGGTAGGGCCAGGACGCGCCACGTCCAGGCGGCAGTGGGGGCGGAGGCCGCGTGCGTCACCCGGACGAACCAGAAAAGGGGGCCAGAACGGTCCCCGAGGATGGACGGGATTCGAGGGCAAGAGGGACACACAGGGCCGAGCAGGGGCCGACCCCAGTGCGTCGGGTGCTGCAGGGGCCGCAGAGTGAGGGCAGGGGTCCGAGGGCCGGGCAACGAGGGCGCCGCCAGCAACACAAGGTGCGGTTTCCGTGAGGGGCGGGGACCGAAGTCAGCCTGTAAAGCGAGAGAGGAAACGAGCGGGCGCGGAGCACAGACAGCGGCTCGAGGGGCCGGGGTCGAGAGCGGGTGTTCAGTAGGGCTCCAGGCGAGCACCCCTCCACTCTTACTGGACCGGGTCTTTGAACTCATGATTGAACAGTTACATATACGTAGGACTTAGTAAGTGAAAGCACTGTTCTAAATGCTGTTCGAGCAGTAAAATCCATTTAATTCTCACAGCAATTCCTGCACGTCTTTTGTAACTTCCATTTTGTGAAACGAGGAAACTGGGGCACAGAGAGCCCAAAGAGTAACGTGTTTGAGGTCCCACGGTTTCCGAAACGGTAGAGCAGGACTTGAACCCAGGCAGTCTTGGCTCCAGAATCCACGTTATGAAGCCCTGTACGTCTGAGATGCAACACAGGCAAGCACATCTAAGAGGATGCTCTGAGCCTCAGAAAAATGAAACAGTGGTAACAAAAAGATGGGGTTTCGGGTAACACTTGACAGTTTGGCAAAGGTTGAAAAAATTACTCCAAGGGACCCTGGAGCCTGCCATTCTCAGTCCACTGTTAGCGTCCTTCCAGAAATACAGAAGGCTGCTGTACTGACTCCTGCTGTTCATTCACTGATCACTGGACATCACAGAAATAAAGCCACATCTGAACGACACGGATTCTCAAAATGATCGGTTTCCTCTTGGAAAACGAATTCTTCGGTCTTCTCACAAACCAATCGTGGTGTGTCTGCCGAAGCTCCATGTCTATGAGGCTGTGAGAGACCGTTACTCACCAACATGTCCCTCCTTTGAAACACGCTTTAAGTTAGGTAACATGCTTTTAGAAAGTTGCTTTTCAAATCATGACCTCTATTCTAAATTGGCCTTAAACATTTGGATCCCAAGGACAACTAGTGATAATTGTAAAAAATCACAGCAAGCAACAAAGCCAACTACAAAAGGAAACGTTTCTTCAACAGTCCAAATAAGCAATGACTTCGCTGAGCCCCAGTCTAAAAGCCAAAGGGAAGTTCCACTTGAGTCACAAGGAACCGCATAAGATTGTGAGGAAGATGCTTCGTCCATTTTGGCAGCTCACATATATTTTAAAGTAAAATACACTTTACTTTATTTCCATTCTCATGTGTGTTTGAATACATGGAGCACGAGGGCAAGACCAAAGACGTGGAAGCCTTGGGTTCGAGGCTTGAAGCTGCCAACAGCTATGTGAAAAGGACCACGCACGTCCCCTCAGATGGGCTCAGGATTTTTATCTGTGAGATGGGATGAGCATGGGAGGTTGGGGAGCCAGTTCTCTAAGAGTCTTTTCAACTTTAAGATACTATTAATCCATGAGGTATAGTGGGACTGCGATTTTAGCTGATATAAAACGCAAGTTTCACAGGAATCCACTCTATTTAATACTCTGCTCACCAAACTTTGTTAAGAATAAAGGGAGGATGGATGAGAACAGGAGGATGGTGAACTTGAGTGGAAAACTGCCATCAGAAGAAAAGAAATCGGAATAAAAACTCAGCTAGAGAAAAGGTGACTCAGGACCTGATAGACAAGACTGTTATTTGAAGTGACCAGCGCTCAGGATCAGTGTTAATGAAAAAGCACCAGGCCAAGAAGGGAAGGTGGACTTGTCAGCAAGGCTGAGACAGGGCTGCAGCAAATTTGCTCACGTGGCGGAAGACCCGCTCTCTAGGCTGGGAGGGCCTGCAGGTCAAGCGTACACCTCTGGCCTCTCCAGTTCAGCGTAACTACCTCATAGTTCATCTTAGCTACACGTCGTGTTCAAGGAAGAAGACGTGCCTGGTCAGACGTAGAACACGAACCATCTTGTGAGGTTCATCCGGAACTTGCTCCACATTCTAACAGGAGTCCAAACCGTTTCTGCATCCTTTTGCCCTGGGAGACGTGAACTTAAAACAAGGTGCCGTTTATTGAGTATATACCAAAGAAGAAATCAGGCCAGACTCAGAGTCTGTAAACAAGGATCTGCAGATACGATTTAAAAATAAAAGGAGGGAGGGGCTTCCCTGGTGGCGCAGTGCTTGAGAGTCCGCCTGCCGATGCAGGAGACGCGGGTTCGTGCCCCGTTTCGGGAAGATCCCACATGCCGCGGAGCGGCTGGGCCCGTGAGCCATGGCCACTGAGCCTGCGCGTCCGGAGCCTGTGCTCCGCAAATGGGAGAGGCCACAACAGTGAGAGGCCCGCATAACGCAAGAAAAAATAAAAATAAAAATAAAAAAATAAAAGGAGGGACTTCCCTGATGGCTCAGTGGTTGGGAGTCCGCCTGCCAATGCAGTGTTCGAGCCCTGGTCCGGAGAAGATCCCATGTACCACGGAGCAACTAAGCCCGTGCGCCACAACTACTGAGCCTGCCTGCCTAGAGCCCGTGCTGCGCAACAGGAGAGGCCACCGCAATGAGAAGCCCGTGCACCGCAGTGAAGAGTAGCCCCCGCTCGCCCCAACTAGAGAAAGCCCGCGCGCAGCAATGAAGACCCAACGCAGCCAAAAAAATAAATAAAAAATAATAAAATAAAATAAAAGGAAACTAGACAAGCCAGCTTGGAAGATAGAAGTCTTAGATAGAAGATAGAAAAGTAAGTAAATATAGAAGTCTTAGATAGAAGATAGAAGTAAGTAAATATAGAAGTCTTAGATAGAAGATAGAAAAGTAAGTAAATATACCTCTCTGAGGAATACCGATATTCCTAACCAATCTTCCAAATATTGCTAACATTTGAAATAGTTGGCTTTTTAAGCAACAATGAAATACTACTGACAAAAATGAGTCACTGCAGGAGAACCAGCAGTCCAGCTGAGATCTGGTCTGAGCTTGATAGGAAGACAAGTTCACTGGGAAGAACTCGAGAAGGACCCGGTTCCCTGGGTGAGGAAATGCAGGCTAGCATCGCTTTTGAACTTGGAATGAATCTGCCCCAAGGAATGGCAAGACTATAAGGTGGGAAGAGAGCAATTGGGCAGAAAAGAAAAAGCGACGCTTGTTTCTAAGACGCCGCTGCTCTGTTCTATGAACTAGTCTGTTTGTTTTGGCCGCGACTAAACTCAAGAATGTTCTCTGCATATTTTACAGCGTAGTTTATACACATCAAAGGAACAATCTCTCCTTTCATCATTATTTACACATAAAAATAATGCAGTTTGTGGTGCATGTAAGATGTTACTTCTTAAAAACCTCTCGAGTCTAATTTATTAATTGCTTGAGATTTAAAGTTAAACAAGGGTGAGATGCAAATCATATGTTACTCTGAAATATTTTACCACCAAATCTTGGTTTATTAATGAGATGTTGAGCAGCCATATGAATATTTATTTAGGTGGTTAGAGGGCTTTCTGAAGGATCCTGGAGCAAGTGACAGAAACATAAAAGCAAAAGGGTCTTGCCTCTCAAAAAACATGGGGGCTGTGTCTTTGTTTTTAATTCTACTCTTTCCTCTGTGCTTCCAACATTAAAGCATTCCTGTAACCCACCAACCAACCCAGATCTCTTCGCCCCAAACCTCTAGTTTTAGCTGCTACTACTGCTGCTGTGATAGCAAAAGACTCCTACTGACATCCATGGAAATGACATTTTGGTCTTTTTTGGTGGCATGACAGCATCACATGAATTTTTTCCAATTATATGCATTTGGAAAATATAGTCTATGTATAAAAACTAGGTTTATCTTCATTAATTTATTGATTTGATTTAGTTCCTTAAAAAGTCTGTGTAGGGCTTCCCTGGTGGCGCAGTGGTTGAGAGTCCGCCTGCCAATGCAGGGGACGCGGGTTCGTGCCCCGGTCCGGGAAGATCCCACATGCCGCGGAGCGGCTGGGCCCGTGAGCCACGGCCGCTGAGCCTGGGCGTCCGGAGCCTGTGCTCCGCAACGGGAGAGGCCACAACAGTGAGAGGCCTGCGTACCGCAAAAAACAAACAAGCAAAGCGTACCTGTATCTCAGCCTGTACGTGTCAGTGTAGGATCAGGTAAACCACAGTAACAAGCACATATGAATCACTCCCCCTCTTCCACGGTGGCCCAGCCTTGAAGCTGCTGGTCCCACCCCTGAAGACACCACCAGCTCTAACTCCTCAGGCCCCTAAATTACCGTCTATGTCCCCCCTCCCCACTTCCTGCTCTAGACGCTAAGTCCTTCCTGGTCCTTCAAGTGGGATGAGCTCATCTAATTGTTGGGAAGAAAGTCTCTGATGAAACAATTTCACGTTACAGCATGGCCTTCGTCAAGTGGGTGAACGTGTTGACACATCAAGGATCTCTGCATCTTCAGAGAGGAGTCTGCCAACCCAAAGCCTTAGGTATTTGATTGCAGACTGTGTGTGTGTGTGGATCCCTACTTCTTTTAACTGCAGGGTTGGTGCTGATGTGCTTAAAGCTGCCTTAAAATACAATAATAGACATAAAATTTAGCATATAAGAATTCGAGATTATATTCTTTAAGTCAACTAAGTCTTTATTTTGGGGTGCCCAGTACTGTGGGTGCTGTGCAGAAACCAGAAACAAGAGGAGGATCACTAAGCATTAGTGGCAGAACCTCATGAAAGTATAAGGTTCCCCAGCGACCGGGGCAGTCAGCAAAACTCCCCAGAGGAGGCGGGGAGGGCCCTGAGATGGCCTTGGTGACCTCAACAAGGCTGAGGACAGACGAAGAGGCTGCAGTGAGCACGAGTGAAGGCAGGACGCGGCACTGCCGTGAACCTGAGGACGGCGAGAAGTCCAGCTTGGCTAGAACAGAACGTACATGCTGAGGAATACTGAGAAGCCTGGACGGGCTCTGAAAGCCGGGTGCAAGAGATTGATCTTGTCGTTAAAAGAGATCCTTTAAATTCAGTTTAGTAATATGACATTGTAAGAAATGAAAACATCGTCAGAAGACATAAAATGAAAAATCAAAAGTCCTATTTCTCCAAAATAACCAGTTACCCATGTCTGTCTGAGATGCATTCAGGCAACTTTATTTATCTTTTTTTTATTTTTATTTTTTTTGCAGTACGCGGGCCTCTCACTGCTGTGGCCTCTCCCATTGGGGAGCACAGGCTCCGGACGCACAGGCTCAGTGGCCACGGCTCACGGGCCCAGCCGCTCCGCGGCATGTGGGATCTTCCCAGACCAGGGCACGAACCCACGTCCCCTGCATCGGCAGGCGGACTCTCAACCACTGTGCCACCAGGGAAGCCCATTCAGGCAACTTTAAACGTACACAGCATTCTGCATTCGTTTCACTTACTAATGTCGACAATCTTGTCTCACTCTCACAGAGAAGGTCTGCTTCATTCTTTTAAAATGGCCTCATACTAGTTCATTGCTTGCATGTACCATAATTTATTTTCCCCTAGCTTGTTGCTCAAATGGTGCTACAAAGATATTGTAGAGCCTGGCAACTATATCCACGGGACACATTCCTATGAGTGGAACCAAAGGTTCAAAGGTTATGTGCACTTGAAATGGCAGTACATTCCCCCACACTGACCTCCAAAGAGGCTGCACTGATTTAAACTGCCAGTGACGCTGCTGCATCACTGGCTGTTTTTTCAGCTTCAAAATTTATGCCCATCAAGTGGCAGCCAGGCCCTTCAAAACTCTGCAGTTTCGATTTACATTTTTAAATTAGGAATGAGAATAAGCACGTTTTCCCATATTTACTGGATGTTACTTTTTGTCTGTGAGTTCTGTGTTCATATCCTTTGCTCTTTTGGTCCACTGGCTGGTTAGTGTTTTCGTATTGATTTCTAAGCACTCTTTGTAAGGCAGGGAAATCGGTGATTTAAGATTTCTCTGGCAGAGTTCTTCATGCTGGACCGGAGCTGAGAGCTTTTGGCAGGGACACCAGCTGAGGGAGACTGTTTTAAATCAATCGCAAGTTGAGAAGGGCTCTGAACAGGGTCCTATCAGAGGAATAAGAAATACATTTTAGGACTCTGGTGATACGCTTGAGATAAACGGGGATGAAGGAAAGAAAGGACAAAGACGGGCCCAAAGTTTCTAACAGGAAACAGAAAGACTGGGGGTAACCCTGATAGACTGCAAAGAAGAGCCAATTTGGAAGGGAAGATGCTAATTGCATGTTGCAATTACTGAGTGTGAAACAGTGGTGCCTTCTCCAAAAGAAGACGATTTACAGGCAGTGGGAGATACGCGGCCCAACCAGGAAGCAGGCAAGGGTTCTGGGAAGCATCTCTATAGAAGTGACAGCTCAAGTCACAGGGGAGATGAGCTCACTGTGCAGGGAAAAGCAGAAGCAAAGCCCAGGACACGGACTTGAGGACACCCACGAGGAGGGAGAGAGACCAGCAGAGGAGACAAGCCAAGAGAAGAGTGAGTTTCTACAGCAGGGGTGAGCAAACAGTGGCCAGTGGGCCATACCTGCCATCTGGCCTGTCTTCCTAAATAAAGTTTTATTGGAGCATAGCCTCGCCCACTTGTTGACCAACTGTCCAAGGCTGCTTTCACACCACAACAGCAAGAGCTGGGTAATTGTGACAGAGGCCTTATGGCCCCCCAAAGCTAGAATATTTACTATCCAGCCCTTTCACAGAAAAAGTTTTCCAAGCCTTGCTCTAGAAGGAAAGTTGTTGGTCAGTTCGGTCAAATGCTGCATGGAGTTGGAGGATGTTTAGAAGTGGGAAAACACCACCCAATTTAGACAAGAGTTAGCAGGTTACTTTGAAGACTGTGGCACTGGGATTAGAAAAGGGGCTATAAGGGAATATTTGGTAGAGCTGACTCATACGCATCAGAAAAAGCCTAGCACGAGGCTGGCGCGTAGCCAGAAAGCGCACCAGGAAGGGTGGCGAAACGCAGTCCGTCCACCCATCTGTCCGTACACCCCTTGTACTGGGAAGGCAGACGGTCCTCACGACCAGGGGGACCAGAGCTGGCGGCGGGGGGAGGGGACCATGGCAGCTGAAGGCTGGTGAAAGTTTAATAACGCTGGGAAAAGCTGGCTCTCAAGAAGCATTTGCAGCAGTGTGCCCCGATTTCCACGGTGCACGTGCTCCAGCTGGCAGCACTCCTGATAACGTACCAGCAGGCTCCTTCAAGCCAGCACACCAACTGGGTGATGCTGTCACCAGCGCTGAGGCTGGGGGATGGAACCTAGGAAGACATGAGCAGCGTGTGGAATCCTTTCCCAGGAAATCCTGGGAAGCAAGAGGTAATGTCATGGCAGCTGGAAGGAAAAGGCACGAACTTCAATACTGGGATGTGGTGACAGAGAGGCTGGCTGAGTCACCAGGCACTGAACAGGAGCTCAGCTTCTGCCAGAGTGAAAGAGCCATTTGTGGTGAGACATTGCCAGGTTTTTAAAATAAAATTAGCTTTAATATATTAAAATCATTATCAAGTCTTCTAATAATCAGGATCCTATATAACCCAGCGCTTCTGAATATACACACGTATGTAAATATATACAATTACCTGTATAAACACATATGTATACATGGTAATCATTCAGTCATTTTAGTTGTTGCTGCCTACATAGTGATGAAATTATATATTTCAGTCCATCATACTGACATTGAAATAGCTTCTGATACAGTTCGGAATTACTGAAGATGAAAATATTTCCAAATAGTTATTTGTTAACTTTTTATACATTAAAAAACCTGAACGATACATCTATATTCCAACGTCTGATTAGCCGAAGCCATTCGTATTCTGGACGGGGCAGTAATTAAACTAACCGTGCAGAGTCGCCTAGTGGCTCTACTCCTGCAGAGAGTGCCGTCCGGCCGCCAGGGCGGGAAGAACCTGTCTCACCTGCACTCCTTCAGTCGCCCCCACTCAGTCACGCGCTCAGCCATCCAGCCCTCTCCGCTCCTTAGTATACACAGGCGAGGTCCCAGGGGCTAAAAGCATTTTTCATAGTGCTTGAAGGTTTTTTTTCCCACTGAACAAATAATCTTCAACTGGTCTTTAAATAAAACAAAAATCTGCCAGAGAGCAGACCTGGAGGAAAGGCGGGGGCAGAGCACTTGGGGGGACCGTGCATTTCTTCTCTGCTCACGCACTGCTATTGCGCCTCCTTGCTCTAGCAGCAGGGTCATAGTTCACTGCCTCGCTGTATCCAAGCCCGTCTTCTGCAGTACCCTTCCTGGACAATGGCACTCATGCTTTATGCTGCTGTGACTGAATGGCTGTCTTCCTTTCTGAGTGAGCAGGCAAGCCTTCTTGGGTGGGATGGAAAATACATCTCTCTTCTTAGCGTTATTCATTCCGATTCTGCGCCCTCCACGCCCTTAGGACGTGCAGGCAGGGGAGACGACAATTAAATAACGAGCGAGCGGGTCCCAAACAAAGCCATGTGATGCTAGGCTCTGAGCTTCCTCTGTTTCCCAACGCTCCTGAAACCCCACAATGAGGTCTGTAATTTTATTCTTTGAGAAATGGATTCCTGTAAGCTTTTAGCACAGTGAGAATTGCCCAATCTTATGAAATGTTCTTTTTTCCCTCCCTCAAGCCCTTCGGGTAACACAGACCAGATTTCTAGATGTCCTACTGGCAGCCGACCTTTTCTCGTGAACTCTAGTCAGTGGCCAAGGGAGAGGAGCGTCCATGCTTTAGAATCTCTTTTCTGGGCCTGCAAGCAAAAATTTGATGACATTTCTCCTTGATATGAAATCTCTGCTCGGACATCTGGCTTCACAGTGAGGAACTTTCAATACACCAGCTTCAAAGAAAGGGCTTAGCCGTGGTGGGGCATGATGCCAGAGGAATGTTCCCCGGTCTTTCCATACAACTATTTCTATCAGTTTCCCCCCTATGAACTTCTGGGAGTTCAGCAGAGAGCAGTCACTGCCGAGCAGATGACTTGGCTTTGGGGTACAGCCTGGTGGGACCTCCCACTGGAGTGCTGGAGTACAGAAATTATGTGTAAACAAGGTGTAGGGTATTTTATTAGAATCTGCCTATTGGGCAAAATATATTACTGTTACCACAAATCTAGTTACTTTTGCATATCTGCTATAGCATCACAAAATATTTACAAGCTTGCTGCCAACAATTAAATGAGAATAAAGTGACATGATTAGTTTCCAGAGCCTTGATTTACGTGGTGACATCATTCGGTTACTCAGTATATTTCTAGAACTTCCACTAAGCCATGAACTTCCATAAGTGGCTGTTCTCAAGAGGCTTAGAGTCTACTTGGTGATAAAGAGAAGGAATCAAATACAGTCACAATCTCCTCTTCTCAGTCCCCAAGCCCTCTTCAAATCACGAATTGTTTTTGAAAGGCTGCGGTTAACTTGTGAAGCAACAAAACCTGACAGACGCTGTGAGGGTGTTCAGAGTTCCTATTTGTCCTGTTTTGGGGATTCACATGCATCACTCTGCACATGAGTCTGGGTGCAGCGTGTTGTCCCAGACCCACCTGGAGATAAGGACAAGCACTACGCCACCTCCCTAGACCTGCAGATGCTGATTTGCAAAACACATTCTAGGTTTTGGATAAGGGGTGGGGGACCACCATTACAGTGCAGAGAAAACTTCAGTAGAGCAAGCAGCAAAGCTGGCATGGGCTTCTCACTCAGACACCTCACAGAAAGATGACATTGAAATCTTAGGGGAAAGGACTCTACACGGAGCTTGTGTGATCACAGAGAGCGTGAAGGCTGAGGGCTGGCTGTTGATACAGTGGAGAGAAGGGCCACATCTAGACAAGCGGTTCTCAAAGTTTTGGGTCTCTGGACCCCTTTACACTCTTAAAAAAATCAAGAACCCCGAAGAGGTTTTGTTTGTGTGGGTTATATCTACTGATATTCACTATATTAGAAATTAAAATGAACAACTATTAAAACATTTATTTATTAATTCATTTAAAAATACCAGTAATAAACCCATTATGTATGAACCTAAACATATATTTTTAAAATAAAAGTAACTATTTTTCCAAAGCAAGAAAAAATTAGTGAGGAGTGTGGCTACGTTTTATACTTTTGCAAATCTTTTTAATGCCTGGCTTAGTAGAAGGAGCTAGGTCCTCATCTCTGCTTCTGCATTCCGTCTCTTACGAGATGTTGCTTTGGCTGGAGTATAGGAAGACAATCTAGTCTCACGTGGGTAAGCAGCTGAAAAGGGAGGGGTCCTTTAGTAACCTTTCAGATGACTGTGGATATTCCTGTGACGACATCAAAAATCGACAAGCGGTAGTTTCTTAAAAATGTTGATTAGCTGCCATGCGGAATCTGAAACTCTATCAGTAAACTTTGCGTACTGTTAACATTAAAATCCACTGGTCCACTTTGTTTTTTGAGTGGGTCTTTCACCTATGCGTGATTTTGTAACAACAGTGATTTGGAAAACACTGGTTCAGAGAGTTACAAAAATCTTCCAAATGTTGATACACTTCACTCATTCTTCCCTGTTTCTTCCCGTGCACATCATTAGTAATACCACTGATCTCATCGGACAAGTCTTCAAGTACTGGGAAGCTGTCAAGCTTGCAGTGATGGTATAAGTTTTCCAAATTCCTAATTTTTGCTTGAAAGCTCAAATTTTATCATTAGCAACAATGTAGTCAGTTGCTATCCTTGAAGTGTCAGACTCACTTCCTTCATTTTCAAGAAAACCTCTGCCAGGTAGTCAGAACAGAATATGCGTAGTTTGCCTTTCAATCGTTCTTTCCAAGCGACTAGGGTTCAGCTCACACTCCAACAAATGCACAACAGCTTCTCCTCAAGACAACCATCCTGCTTCAGTATCTGCAGCAGGAGTGCTTTATGTGCACTTCCTATTAATATTAGAAGATGTGTTCTCAGGGACTGAGATTTAATAAAATTAACACTACTTATTTCAGTTTTTTTTTTAAAGCACAAGTATGTGGTGGTGAAGAAAATGACTACTCATACAGTTCAGTGTCAATGCCATGTCTCAGCAGTTTTATCCTCCACTGCTTTTATACCATCAGTGCAAACGTGAACACAGTGAAAAAGGCATCTGATGTCTTTGTCCTATTATGAAAGTAGTTTTGACCTTGTGGAGCCCCTGAAAAGATCTCAGGGGCCCACAGGGGTCAGGGGTCTGAGGACAACACCTTGAGAACCATTGGTTTAGGTGGTGAAGTGCTTCATATGCCATGCTACAAGGGTAGACTTCATCCCGTAGGCAGTGGAAAGCCACCGACGGATTTTAAGAAGCAAACCACATACTCATATCTGTGCTTTAGAAAGGTCCCTTTATGGGACTTCCCTGGTGGTCCAGTGGGAAGGAATCCATCTTCCAACGCAGGGGACACGGGTTAGATCCCTGGTCAGGGAACTAAGATCCCACGTGCCGTGGGGCAACTAAGCCCGTGTGCCAGAACTACTGAGCTCGCGCGCCTCAACAAGAGAGCCTGCATGCTGCAAACTACAGAGCCCACACGCCCTGGAGCCCACGCACCACAACTAGAGAGAAGCTTGCACGCCACAACTAGAGAGAAGCCCATGCGCCACAACTAAGAGCCCGCGTGCCGCAACTAAGAGTCCACATGCCACAGCTAAGACCTGATGCAGCAAAAAAATAAATAAAAGAGAAAAAAAAAGAAAGGTCACTTTACCAACAGTTTGAGGGACAGATTTGAGAGGGGCAAGCTACTGGCAGTGATTCTACAAAAAAGGGATTGTAACAGGCAAAGTCAAAGACGTGAAGGTCTAAGAAGGTAGGAGCTAGAGATTGGGGGATGGGGTGTGCATTTGGAAATATGCAGACGTTATTCTAGGAACTGACCTTGGGGAGGGAGGGAGGCAGAGAGTTCATTCAAGGGGGCTTCCAGAATCTGACTTGAGTGACTGAGTGGATGATGGTGGTACTTTAATTCTTATAATCAGTACAAGAAGACCAGGTTGGGGTGAGAGAAGAGTGGGAGGAAGATAAAGTCAGTTTATGGTGTATCTAGTTTGAACAGCCTGAGGGTCCTCCAAGTGAAATTGTGCGACAGTACTTTAAAATGTGGATTGACCGCCTGCTAGTTCAGGGGACACAGGTTCCCTGGTCTGGGAAGATCCCACATGCCGCGGAGCAACTAAGCCCATGCGCTACAACTACTGAGCCTGTGCTCTAGAGCCCGCGAGCCACAACTACTGAGCCCACGTGCCACAACTACTGAAGCCCATGTGCCTAGAGCCCGTGCTCCACAACAAGAGAAGCCACTGCAATGAGAAACCCGGGCACCACAACAAAGAGTAGCCCCCGCTCACCGCAACTAGAGAGAGCCCGCATGCAGCAGTGAAGACCCAGTGCAGCCATAAATAAACAAACAAACAAACAAATAAATAAATAATAAATAAAAATAAAATTTCCATCCTGTTTAAAAAAAGTGTGGATTGAGAGCTCAGAAGAAGTCTGGGTGGAGGTGGAGATTCAAAAATCACTTGCGTGGAAGTTTACATGAGGGGCTGGGATTGTCCAGGGACAGCACATACAAAGAAAACAGAAGAGGCTTTGCTTAACACCAATATTTGAGTGTCAAAAAGAGGAAGAGGAGACAGGGGATGGGAGAAACGGTTTCAGGATGGTCGATGAACTGGGAAAGCGCTGCCATGGAGCTAAGGCAGTTTTTAGAGCCTGTTTATTGGCAGATTAAATCACTGTTCATAGATGCTCATGGTCTCAGACTAGAGAGGGTATATGATTTCCCTGCCCCACTGATGTGGATGGAAATGAAGCTGAGGCTGCAGGGACTTTTTCCCTGCTCATTTTTTGCCCTCCTGTAATCCACCATGAGGAGGACACCCAGGCAGCTACTAGTCCAAGGAGATTGTACAGACAAGTAGAGCAGGCCTGAGCCCACTCTAAAGCCTGGAGTCAAAGCACACTAATGGTGCATAGATATGTTTTAAGAAAAACAAATGTTTGTTATGACAAGTCACTGAACTTGGGGGATTGTTTGTTACACAGCATTGTGGCAACTGCTGACTAACACAGGTTCCTTGTTAAATGTTATTAAGGAGTCAAACAGGCTTCTAAGATCACACAGGAGACTGAATTTCCCTCTCCCAACACCAAATGAAGTGAGTAAATATGAGTAAAAATGAGCAGAAAGGCACTAAGGCACTGAGATAGGGTAGTAAGGTGGACAGAATAGGAAAAAACCCTCAAGGGCTTGTGGTGAAGGAAACAAACATGACTCTGGAGACACTACAGCATTTCAGTGACTTGACTTCAGAATCTGCCCATGTCCCCAAATTGTTACTTTGTTAGGGTTAACAAAGCCCCAGGACTTCCCACTGATACCACCAACTTTGAAGACAAGGACACTGTGTGGGTAGCCTCAGCTTTCTCCTCTTCTGGCTGTGGGATGGGTGGGAAAACAGGTAGAAGTCAGGGCTGTCTACCACTGAGGAAAGTGAAGGTGTCCAGCCTTCAGGACAACACACCAAGTTGGAATAATTCAACCCCCAGTGGATTCTATGGTGCCCCCCCCCCTCCCATTAAGGTAGTGCGAACTCAGCAACTGAACAGTCAGCCCAACCAGACTGCAGGCACGTCTGTACTCCAGCTCGTCCTCCCCTTCCTCGGGTTCCAGAAAACACAGAGGCACTACAAATAAGTGTTACTGGTGCAGGGGAGATGCGCTGTGTTTCAGAAACATTTGATATGGGACGTTGAACGTTTAGAGGGATCCTGGTTAACTGCTGAATGTATCCTGGTTAATCTATTAAACTTACCAGATAAAGAAAGACTGCTCCAGGAATCCCCCAGAAAATGCAAATCATTGACGTGGGGGAAAGCTCAAACCTTGCCCAGCCTTCTCCATAGCAATGTCAACTGCTGATGAGCAATATCTAAGTTCTCAGGGGAAAAAATGAAAACAAGTATATGGTGCCATCTAACATGTCATTCAAACATAAAGGTCATTGGCAGACATTCTCTCTTTTTTGTGTGTGTGTGCAGTACGCGGGCCTCTCACTGTTGTGGCCTCTCCCACTGCACAGGCTCAGGACGTGCAGGCTCAGCGGCCATGGCTCACGGGCCCAGCTGCTCCGCGGCATGTGGTATCTTCCCAGACCGGGGCACAAACCCACGTCCCCTGCATTGGCAGGCGGACTCTCAACCACTGTGCCACCAGGGAAGCCCAGTACCGTGAATCTTGAAGGAACTACTTGACCATGAAATCCAGCCAATTAAGAACCACGTCAAAGTAAAAACTTCGGGAATGGAAGTGCAAAAGGCTGGGGTATAAAAGGCCTAGTGGTAAGCACCATGTCATTCATGTCCTTTAAAGATAGCATGGGTATTAAACTAAGGGTTATGGTTAAAGACAAATTGTGAATATCGTAAACCCAGACGCTGTAAAGATACAACACAACCCCAGGCAGGAGGTGGTGAGGGGGCGTAATGGGAACGACTGTGAGTATTCTAATCCACTCAGCTTTCAGCCCCGAATCAAATTCTGCCCAAAAGTTTAACAATTCCTCCTGTTTTAGTCTAGCTTCTTTCATCAGCCTGAATTTAAGTAAAATTAACTTGAGATTTTTCTAAAACTAAAAAAATACCGGATCTAGAGTATTAACCCATTCTGTACGTCTCTCTGGCTTTCCTTCTCTTTTCTCCTTACACGTAGTCGGATATCTGAAATGATGTTCATCTTAATGCCAAGATGGCTATTTCTGGGTGATGACATCTGTGGTGACTTTAAATATTTTTACCTTTCTGGCTCCCTGCATTTTGAATTATTTACGAGCATATGCCATTATCCATTTTTTACAAAAATAGAGTAGATTTTCTTTAAAAATATGTCCTGATTAGTTAATGACCAATGTTGATTCTGGGTGGTAGGAATATAGACACAGGTTTTCCCCTGTACTGTTTTGTGTAGGTGAGGGGTAAGAGGAGATGGTGCTGGACGCTGAGCACAGACCACTGCTGGGGACCTACGTGGCCTCCCAACCTCTTCCCCTCGCCCCTCTGAGAGGTGGTGACCATCTCCCCTCCCCCTGGTTCGGGGCTGGCCCTGGGACCTGGCTTGACCAAGAGAATGCGGGTAGCCGTAAGGGAAGCGCGGGTCTGCCCTCACCTACTTGAACCCCCCTCTTAGACAGCAGCTTCCACGTATAAGGTCTGACTGCCCAGAGAGCGAGGCGACATGGGGGGTCTGGACCCACCCTGGATGCCGTAGCCCCGGCCAAGCTTCCTGAAGAATGTAATGTTGACGAGGCCCCCAACCCCCAATGCTACACATTGAGCAGAAGACCCGCCCAGCCCAACCCTGCCCACATCTCTGATCCAAAGAATCGTGGGCACGTAACAGAGCTGTGGCTTTAAACTACCAAGGTTTGGGGTGATTTGTTCTACAGCAGAGAGAGCTCTTTTTAGAAGCTTGACTCTGCAGGTGAGGAGTGGGCTAAAGCAGTAAATAAGGGATGAAGCCTCTTTGCTCTCGAGATAGGGCGCTGCACCGCGGCATAGAAGACGCGCTCGCGTGGCCGCATGCTGTGAATGCCTTTCACACGACGGGAGATCAATGAACAGTTATGAGATAAATGAGTGAGTGCTAGAATGAGCATCTTTTTGGCTAGCTAAAGCTCAGTGCAAGTTTTTAATTGCCACGTAGGGTAAATTCTGGAAATGGGTCAAAGCCTAGGCACGTCTCTTGGGCAATGTAATAATGGTAGGTATTGCCAAATTATTCTCCGGAGATGTTTTATCGTGTTACACTACCCCAGACCGGTGGCCCTTTAATTGGTTTTCAGCGGCCTACTCGATACCTCCGTTTTCTCTGAAGACTGACTTTAATGAAAGGCCTCCTTACCCACGGGAACACTCTGAGGCCCTGGCCGAGTGAGCGCTGGGCCTTCTGTGCACTCTGTCCTCCACCCAGAAAGTGGGGTGAGGCACACTTCATAATGAGCACACACTGCTCTTATAGCGAATATTTAAACACAGTAAGACCTAACACTACAAAGCATTAGGTCCATACGAGCTTACTTGAATGTACATGCAGGCAAATGTACTTGGTCTCAGAAAACCAAATGCAAGCCTCGTGGTGACTCTGTCTCTCTCTGAGTATCTCTATCCCTCCATGTATCTGCGTGTACAAAACAGTCACACACAATTAGAATGTCCAGATCAAACAACTGTTGCAAAGTGCCGTCATCATTCAGGCAGACAGGAAATCAGAGTGACGACACCCTGACTTGGTTACGCACTTGGTCACTGATCCACTTTCACAGACAATGTAGATGCAGGGATCTGGTGTAACGGTTAATAGCTGAGGCTGTCAGGTCAGAAGACTGTGACTTGAACCTGGCTCTGACAGTTATCGGGCCATCTGACCTCTGGCTGGTGACTTCACCCCAGAGCCTCAGTTTTCCCATCTGTAAGATGGGGATGATAGAAACACTCTCCCTTGTAAAAATTACTCATAAAGCTTAAATGAGACAATGGAACGTGAGGTGAATGAAAATGTTTGGTAGAGAGCCTGGGACATACTACTTGTTGAAGAAATATCAGCTATTATTCCTATTATTTTTTGTGACACAGCCTAAAAAAAATCGTGCAAGGCAACAAGTGCTAACACATTAACTATCTGATATAGGTTAGTAAAAGAAAAAGTCATTCACTTTATCCATAATCTACGTGAGTGAATCAAAACTCAACTATATCTTATCGACATTGTGATTTTAATTATTTTCAGGTACCTATGTTTTGGTCATTATATGTCATAAATATAATATAAATATATATATGTACATATATATATATATATATATATATATATATACTGCCATCTTTTAACTGCAACTTCAGTCTTTATGATTAGACAGTCTGTTGGAAATTAGGGTCAGAATGTTTTTCCCTTTTAACAGGTGACTGGATTAAAACTACAGAAAAATTAATTAAAAATAGGCAGTTATACTAATTACATTTCTTTCAAGATGTTTTCATCTTTGAGAAACCGTATTGGAAACTCTGTTGTTATGAAGTAAATGAATGTTCCCCTTTTGCATATATTGGGGTTCAATTACTTATTCAAAATGTGGAAATTCCCTACCACTCGGTATCTGGGTATCAAGTGGAAAAGAAACTCACGTAAAATGAAATTTCTTTATAGCAAAAGAATTTAAATAAAGTTGTCAACTCAGTTCATGCAAAGCAAAACAGTTCCACAGATCAATGAGTACTTCCTCTGCATCTTTAAATGAAGAGTTTCAAAGATTTGTAAAAATTACCAGAATACGAAAAAGAAACATCTTTTTTTGTCTCGTCACATGTAGGGGGAGAAAACGCTCACAGATGGAAAAATACAGGAAAAAGCTCACTAACGACAAAACAAGTCGTCACCTCTAAAGTGAGGAGGCTGGATATACTCGCCTCTAAGGTTCGGTCCATGTCTTAAGGTTTTCCTTGTATTCATTCAGTGCTGTCCAGGCTTAAAGGGTATATACAGCAAAGCAACTGACATTAACACTGACTTCTCCCTAAGTTACTCAGATTGCCTACAAGAGGCTAGAGAAAAGAAAGATGGAGGGATTAGGCAGAAAAAGGCAGTGACCCAAATGTCTCTTATTTTTCTTTGCTTTGTATGATTACATACTTGAAGCATTGTTATAACAAAGTAAAATCACTGAAAAATAATCTTTTGCTGGGAATTCTTTAAAAAATGTTTTGTTCTCTTTTAAATCTTATTTATAAAGGTTTCCAGATGCTTATCCTCACAGATTAAACACAGCATGATGTAGACACTTACAAAAATATTCACTGCTATGAAGCCAAGAAGAAACTACTTTGAGATCTAACCGCCTATCACCTAAAGAATCGGGGTCCAGGGGATTTTCTGTTGCTATTCAAGGTGTGATCCTCTGAAGCCATTTGGAAACAACCTAGGTTCTCAGCAGCAACACAGGACGGTGTCCAAGCATATCAGATGGTTGGCATTCCAAACCTCCAACAGGTTCTTTCTCATTATGCGAATCCATAATGAAAGGATGTGGGCAGAGAACAGAATGTAAACTGGAAGCTGACTTCTGAATTCATTAGCCAGCAGTCCTGGGCTAAAACAGTCACTCTAATTTCAAGAGACAGCTCCAAAGTGGTTCTCAAGAGAAAGGACAGGGTATTTTTCAAATATTTGTTCAATGTGAATGGACTGGGCTTGCCCAAAATGACTTTTTCCGCTGGCATGTGATCTTTTAGAGGGAAGGCAGCCTGAGTCACTGGCTACATCAAAGTTAGAGTTCAGTGAATGGATTACTGCAGGCTGTGTGAGCAAGCCAGATACCTGCATTCATCCGCCCACTGCTGGGGTTTCAGCCCTCCTTTTAATTACATTAAAGCAGCTGGTACCGCTGGTTACTGGGGTCTCCAGATTACCTCGATTGCTCGGTCATTATCTCTAATCAGCTGCTGCTTCTCATCTTCAAACTTCTGTACAACGTCCTGGAGCTGCCTTTCTGCAGCGAGCCGCTGCTGGCTGCTCTCCTTTTTCAGAGACGAGATGGTCGTCTGAAGCTCTGCTATGATCTAAAATGAAAACAGCATGCTGTAGCTTCAAATTCTTCAGTGAGAGGCCTCTATTTCATATGTATTTATGCTTCACGAAAGAATGGGTTTGGCAAAACTCTAGCCCACAAACTAAATATTTTCAATTAATGTATCACACACACTAACGCATGAAATTCCACACAATAAAAGACTATAATAAAACTGTGAATGGTGAACAACTGCTGAACAAAAAATACTTGGAAGCCGGTCCCACTATAACATTCCACAATGTTTACTCATCAGAGGAAAGAACATCTGTGATCTCAAAAATATGAAATGTGTCAGGATTTATTTTACTGAGAAACATACTTGTTAGAGTGAAAAAAAAACTATTTTGCCTTTCATAATACTTTGAACTCTAATAAGCAAAGAAAATCATGAACAGAGTTCATGGTTCATAGTTACCTAACTCTACACAATGATTTTTGAGTGTTTACTAACGCTTGTGCACTGTGCTAAGCACTTCAGTTCCTGTGTCAGTTACTACTGTATGACAAGCACTGCCATTGCCCATCTTTTATAAATGGAGAGACAGAGGCGGCGCAAGAGGTCAACCTGTGACCTTGCTGAAGATGCCATGCGACCAGGAGACAGGCAGGATGTGAACCCTGCAGACAGGTCGACTGCTGTACTAGTTGGTTCCTCTTAACTAGCTACCACTTTGTCTTCCTTTTAAACAAGGTTTTGGTATTGAAGAGAAGTTTATTATGATACAGTTCCAAATAGGTTGCTTTCTTCCTAACTGATATATATCCATGAAAGTTTATTTTTGGTTCAAATGAGTCATTTCAGAGGCTCCCACAGTATTCTCTACACTTGAGAATCGGGTCTCTCCATGACTGGGTCCCCTCCATGGTCTCAGAGTAAATCGGATGAGGGACCTTTTCTTTAATAGGTTTACTGAGAGCACTGCTCTTCCTTTGGTTTGGATGTATCCATTTCCTTTCAAATTCAATAGTGATTGACCTTTCAGAAGCAGGAAATAGTTGTTTCTTCTAATAAAAGAAGCAGCCTTGGTCCTGGGTTAGAACTTTATGCTGTCGGGTCTATAGGAGAAGGGCTGACTGGTGAGAAACACTGAACCAGTTAGTACTATATTTTCCTTGAAGCTCAGTGTTTCAACTATTATTTGACGACAAAACTAGATTACAGTATCATAAGGCAGTAAATAGAAAGTGTCTGGAGTCTTCCAGATGCCAAGTGCTCTAGGAGCATTAGTTGTCACTACTGACATAAGTAGCATATTTACCCAAAAAAGGAAGATTTAAGCTTTGAGAAGTGAGCAAACTCACTGTAACAAAGGTTAGCACTTAGAATTTGTAAATAATCAAATATAAAACAAGTGTGAAATAAATGACAAAATATATTAATATTTTTAAAGGCAAACCTGAACCTTCTGTAATGAGAAGAGAGGGATTCATTTACTGAGAATGAAGATGTTTTCATCTGTTTTCTGAACTTTGATTAAGTGTTTCCATTCTGGCTGCAATTCAGTTAATTCTCATAGCACTTCTATGAAACAGGGAAGGTTAAATTCTTAGAGTAAATGTCAAAAACTGAGGCGCAGAATAATCAGCTCACTCACAGTCACAGAGCAAGGCGAGCTGGAGATAAGAAACAGCCAGATTTCCTTGGCCCAGCATGAAACTTAAGAGTGATATTTTATAAGAACATGGGGCCAAATAGTAAAAATAACTATTTCAATGACTAGTGCAGCGTTTCAAGTTGAGTAAACTGAAACGTGGTAGAAGTGTTGAGTTTAATTAAGTAATGTGTTCAGTGTGTGTGTGTGTGCGCGCGTGCGCACGTGTGTGTTTAGTTCTGTCACGCAATTTTATCACGTGTAGATTCGTATACCACCACCACGATTACACAGCGCATTTTTATGGTACAAAGTAATTTCGTGTCTTTAAAAATTAGTAAGATTCAGATTCGCTTCTGACTGACCAAGACTGAAGGTAAAAAATATTTGGGGGCTCTTCAAATGATCACCAGGACATAAGACATGGATCTCTTCTTTTCAGAAGATTTATGACTGTGTACGTCAAAAATAAATAAGTGCAGGTTTTGGGAGGAATGACGGGTGAAGACCAGGATGTTCTGAGGAGAACATGCTTTGCTTTTGTGTAGAAAATGAAACCTTAACATTCTTTGCAGGAATAATGGAATTCCTTTGGGGAAATAATGAGATTATCTTTGGCAAGTTATATTTTAAAACTTATGAAGCTGATATAGGGAGAGTGTCAAAACACTTCAGGTGAAATACCTCATATAGATAAATGAATTGATAGACTGATAGACATGATGGATTTAGAGAGGTGGCTGACATATGGATAATTTTGGAAGCAGATTTGAGGTTTACTTTAAGATTGAGAAATAATCACACTAACTAGATGAACTAGGTCTTGGCTGTAGACCTAGAGTATAAGACAACAGACTATTCTCTCCTTAGCTCAGGGCACACAACTGGCACTCGATAGATATTTAAGTATTGGAACTATAATCATAGTAAATAAGAAAAAATAATTCCCTGGCAAATTATATTGAGATAATTTAGTCTTTTCATAGAGTAATAATGTAAAAAGTTTCTGAGAAAAAGAAAAACTGACCTGTGCGATCATAATCAAACGCCACCGGGTTTGACTGAATCATATTAAAAATCATAAGACAAAATGCTACCACTCAACTAAATGTCTATCCTGTATTAGCTTCAGAGAAAGAAGTGGATAAGAACATTTCCATATGGATATTAAAAATTAATATTTGGGGAAGCAAAAGGAAAGTTATTTGGGGCTAATACTGTAAGCAACCTAACCAATGAAAGTTGTAATATTTCATCGTATTGTTAAGCAACTTCTGCTTTGCATAAATGTCAGTGGGCTTATTAGGTCTTAAAAATAACAGGATTCTGAATAGAGGTTAAGATTTCATTTTTAACTCTCTTGTTTTTTAGATCATAGTAGAGTTTGAGATTTTCATAAAACTCTTCTTTAAAATACGCTGGACCAGGCATACATGGCAAGGTTTGGCAAACATTGAAGGTCCCTAGAAAATAAGTGGAAGAGGGGCACCCGCACCTTCTGGGTGGCCACCCGGAAGAGTGGCAGGGAGGGGGGCATAGGGGCGCAGGGCATGAGCCCAGGCTCTAATCTGCGCCAGCGGGAGCCTGGGGGCCACATGGGGGGACACAGGTCCCTCGGCGATGGGCAGGCTCTGCTAGCATTTCTCCGCAGCTACCCACATTCCTGCAAAGATGGCAATAGTTTTCTTTGAAAAATGGCCTCTAGGTAAGTCAGGTGCGTGGGGAAAACCAATGGAAGATGAAAAGGCAAGGTTAATATGTAATATCAAGATAAAGAAGAACAAATATGTGATTCTGATGGAAGTTATATTTGGGAGTGTTCTCAGAGATGGTGCCACCGTCGCCATCAGGGTGAACACCGAGCGACCCAGTAGAGGGGCACCGTCCTGGGCCTGTGAGCATTCAGAGTGCATGGTCTACTAGGTCCTGGAGCTTGATAAAATCTTAAGGGTTAAGTGACTTCCTTTAAGGGAGTAAAATATTTAAAATATTTTCCAAATTTAACCTGATGCTTCCCTAGGTACCAGTGTATTCATTACTAATGCATTCATCTTATTACTTTTTTTTTTTTTTGAGAGAGGGATTTAAAAAAATCTGATAAACAGTTAAGCAGCTTTGCTTCTGGCACTCTCCTCAGCCGAGATATGAGTTAGAGATTCCAGCAGACTATCACTGGAAAACAGCAAAAGTCCATCCACAGTTCTGTTGTATAAGGTTTATTTTCAAATAATCTGTTTCTCTGAACTGACTTTATTATAGACAAGTGTTTCTCAAATGCCAGTTCACAGATATAAACATATACATATATTTATATGCATATAAATATTTATATTATTTAGAGGTGGGCAAACAAAATGTTTGTAATGTAAGGTCATCCTACCTCTTATGAGAAGGTGGACTATCTTGTACCATGTTATTCTATCTTTTCTAGGATTTTTCTTTTTAGGTGTTGCACTGCCCTCTCATTTATGAATGGTGGCCACAGCACATGGCACCAGCTGATGTCTGCTCCTACCTCCTTCGTGTCCTTACACGGGGAAATATCCAGCAACCCTTTGCCTCTCCAAATTCTGGAGGGAGATTTTATCAGTTCTTGAACACTCAGAAATAAATTTAAAATGCATAATTTCTTGCTCCTTCCATACATTTTTCATTCTTTGCTCCCCCTTTCCTTTCTCCACTGAGATTTCATAGGCTCCTATAAGAACTAATAGCTGTTAAATGCTTTACCGTGTCCTAGGCCCTGCACTAAGCACTTTTCTGGCATTGTGTTGAGGTAAGTATACTACTCCCCCATTTTACACATGAGGAAACTGGATTCCAGAGAGAGCAGGTAACTCGCTCAAGGTCACGTTAAGTGGTGGGGCTGGTATTCGGACTCAGGTCTGTGGACGCCAAAGTTTAGGCTTTCTTCCCCCCAACTTACATTTAATTTGCTTTAATATGGACTAATCAGGCTTCTTCACACCTTCCTTTAGGTAAAATCTTAATACTCTCAGTGTTTAGGCATTTCTATCAGCTATTTTGTATCTCACTTTTGGTCTACCTCCGCCATTTAACATAAAGCAAAATAAGCAGGATGTAAGGGTATGCGAGCTGGGTTTTTTTCACGTTTTAGTTTAGCTTTTGGAGTCATAAGATTTCTTTTGATTATAAGAATCTTCCTCCGTGGATTAAAAAGGATATTTCCTCATGTTATTTCCTGGAATAATGGCCATCGAGACATCACCGTCATCTTTTCGATAAACACGTTTGTCTTCACTTAGACAAAGACTTTGTGCTTTCCTAATGGGATGTGAATTATATAATATACGCACATTTTAGAAATAACCGTAGAAACTAAGAAATTTCATAATTATCGGCAGAGTTTTGCCATATTAGAAATGTGAGGGGTTGGCCCAGACTGGTGGTGTCAGGTTAAGACCTTCCGTTCCAATGTCGAAGACAGGTTGGGTCCTGGCTCAGTCACTTGCTAACCTGCGTGACCTCACCTCTCTGAGTCTCAGTTTTCTCAAAGGGAAAAATGGGGCCAGTAATAGTTTCTCATCCCAGAGTTCCTGTGAACGAAACTGAATGAATCAATATGATTAGTGCCCCATAAAATTCTTAATTTCATTATCGTTTTGTTGTAGCATTGCCAGTACTACCACTGTGTACATACATTTCAGTTGACTTCTGCCACATCTCACTACACACGGCAAAAATACTAAGAAAAGTTGATTTTAAAAATCATCAGATATGATGTCCACAAAATGAAATGGCTTAATCTATCCATCTGTAAGATGAAAATTAGCATTTTATTTATTCCACAATGACTCATACAACTAAGGAATGTTTGGAATTCCCTAGATGACGCCAGAGGACCTCATTATAACAACTTGTGCAGAAGGACCCCAAGCATCGTAAGTCAAGCGGAGACAAGTGTTCAGTATTTGGCCTTCTACCTGCAACTACTGTAGTAACAACACCCAGCAAGATGTGAATGTTGGTCCTTGTATTTCTTCTTTTTCCCAAAAGGAGTCAACAGTTGAGCTGCCAATTTAACCCAGTATATTTGCCATTTTGAATCTCGTTGTTAAGCAGTCTTTAGGTGCAGCAAAATGGAATACTGCAAACAAAGCAAAGATGGTATCAAACCGCTTACATCACAAATGTAGGTGTGTATCTCCAGCCCTTGTGAAATATGTTTCAGCCTGGACTTGTTCAGGCTGGTTTTACAATGTCTGAGTGTGTGTGTGAGTGTGTGTGCGCGTGTGTGTCGGTTCAAATGGTTCAGTATGCCTGATTTTAGAAAGTTGAGACTGAAATAGTAATAGCATCCGCACACTCATCAAAAATATGATACTAATCCATAAAAAACTGAAAAGAATCACATTTAGCTCTAAAGTACAAATGCTTTTACGGTAGGTTTCTTTCTTGTTTGTTTTGGTTTTGCTCTTTTTTTTCTTTAAAGCTCTTACCTGTGAGGATTTGGCAAGCTTCTGAGTGTATTCTTTCTCAGTCTGCTTCAGCCTGCTGTTGGCCTGAAAAACACATGCAATGAACACACACACAGTGACCTGTGAGGTTGGTATCTCTCGCACACGCCTATCACCAGGCAGCTGGGATGGCTGCCAGCTGCACCGCCCTTCTGGGGCAGCCAGAAGACCACAGGGCTTGCCTTTGATCTAACGCCAACTATTCATCACTTAAAAAGCAAAAAGCAAAAGAGAAAAAACAAAAGATCTCTCCTGCCAATTATTAGACAAACACAGGCTTCTGTGGAAAGAGAAAGGGAGACGGAGAGACAGAAATAGACCCAGCAAACGTGTGTGAAGTCAGGGAAGAGAGGAAGCACAGGAGGAGGAAGAGGAAACGAGGGGAGAGGGAATCGGAGGGGGGGGAGGGAAGACGGTAAATTTAACACTCTTT
>NW_006782421.1:1169160-1171744 GCF_000442215.2 Lipotes vexillifer
CTCTCTTTCCCTTAGTTTAAAGAGAAAAGAACTAGACCCTCCTGGTGGAGGCTGATAGGAGATTTTAGACTCACTGAGCCAAGGTCTGAGCCCTACTCTGCCTGACACACAAGAGCTCTTTTCTTTGAAGTGACAGATACATCTAAATCAAGCAATTTCTATGGCCCGGAAGTAGGGCGGCGTTCCCAGAAGGTCCACATGACTTAGAACGCCATGATCTCCTTCAACACCCGAGTTCCCATCCTTTGTGTGTGACCTGCTTTCCGCCTCCCTGGAAGCCTCAGGATCTGCACTTTATCCTCCGTGTTCGGAAATGTCGCGGTGACTTGCCCTAGCCGGGTCTTTTTTCTCATCCATTGTGCAGGCACTGAACAGGCCCTTTCAATCTGCGCTCATGTCCTGCATTTCTAGAAAAGGCTTTGGTCATTTCTCTCTTAATTTCCTCTCTTTTTCCCCCTGGTCTCTTTCTGTCTCGTCTCTCTGTCTGCCTGTCTCTGCAGCTCTGAATATTGGACCTCACAGGTTTAGCATCTTTTTCTTGTCGTTTCTATTTTCCATTACTTTGTCTTTTTGATCTTTTGTAGCAATTCTCGACTTTAAATGTTAAACTTTGTATTGGATTTTAAAGACTCCAGCTGTCCTGTTTGTAATTTCCAAGAGTCTCGTTGTTGTTCTCTGAACACGCCATCACTCCCCATTTTTAACAGACGAGGAAGCTGTGCCACAGAGAGATGAAGAGAGCTGCTCAGCGGCGCATCTAGGAAGCGATGGCGCCAGGACCCGACCCCACGTGGCAGAGCACAAGTGCTTTACCGGCTGGAACACACGGCACAGGGCGTCCCAGAGAATCCCACTTCTCCGAGGTGACCGATTTCATACACACCTGTACAATGTCTATACCTACACACCTATACAAGGTCTATACCTACACACACACATTTAAATTTTCTCTCTGTTCTCTAGAGTGTCTGTATTTTTCTTAGTTCCTTTTATTTCTTTGCTGTACCAGCCTGTTTTGGCCTCTGTTTTTCACTTTAGAAATTGTCCTCAATTTTTGGTGATCTTTGGTGTTCTTTCTTGTTTAAAGTGTGGCCCTCTAAAACAGGCAGGCTTGGGGACAGGTGGAGTCATCACAGGGTATCACTAAGGCTCCTGGACTCTCTCATACCGGTATCTGACTGGACACCCTTCTTGGACCCTTTTGCCCAGAGCTGTGCCCCCTGGTTTACCGCCTGGCAGCATACGTCGGGCTGCCAGGGTGTTCAGAAGGGTGCCTAGATGTTCAGGATACTGATTCCTGTACAACCCCGTTTTTATTTTAACCCTGAGCTATACCTGGGTCCCCTCTCTCATTCCATCTCTCCAGGGAGCAAACCAGGGGTGGACATGGAATAAATTCAAAGGCTGAAGCCCTAATACCAATGTGATGGTATTTGGGGTGAGGCTTCAGGAAGTGACGAGGTTGGGGGGGGTGGGGCCCTCATCAATGGGATTAGTGCCTTTAGAAGAAGAGGCCAGTGAGCTAGTTCTTTCTGCCGTTTGAGGCTACAGTGAGAGGATGGCCGTGTGCAACCTGGCAGAGGGCTCTTACTAGAACTGGACCACACCAGCACCCTGACCTCCAACTTCCAGCTTCCAGAACGATCGGAAATAAATTTCTGTTCTTGATAAGCCACCCAGTTTGTGGTGCTCTGTAACAGAACCCAAGCTGACTAAGACAACAGCCGTGTGATTTGTGAACTGATGTTCACAAGCAGTTCTCTGGAGTTTATCCCATAAATCTCTTTGCATCTATAATGGCGCTGAATACACTGGGTAGTTTTGTGTTTTCCCGACTAGAGAGGGCTTGTGACTATTGCTGTTTTCTCTACTAAATCACCAGACTCTGTTCTAGCTCTATGACTAATAAAGCCACTCTCTACTACAGAATCGAGGCCACAGTGAGCCTCATGAGGGTTACTTGTCTTGCTTCACATCCTGCCAACACTTTTGAACCAAAAAATGCTGTTGATAAAGTACTTGTTGCTTATTTAATAAATACTTGTAGAGCTCTTACCCGGTGGCACACACTGTTCTAAAGGCTTTAAAAATACTTACTAGAAAATATGAAGATTATAGTGTCATAAAGGTTGTTACTTTTCCCCAAGAAAGTTGGAGTCAGAGAGGCTGGTTAGTGTACGGCATCCTGTGATGCAGATGCAGCTACTCTTCAAGAGTCTGAGGCTACTCAGCCGCAGAACCCCACAACCTCAGATAGAGTCTTTTACAATTAACCACCCAATTCATGCATTCATTCCAGGCAACCGGGACTAGAGCAGCGGAGAAGACAGACAAAAATCTCTCCCTACCTTTATGGGACTTCTAACCTAGAGAGCAATCATATAACTTATCAAAGTGATAATATTTTAGATGGTGCAAATGCCACGAAGAAGGGTAAAGCAAGAAAGTGAGATGAGGAGTGAGGAATGGTAGGGGCTAGTTTACAATGTAAAAAACACATTAGTTAGGGAAGGCCTCACTGAGAGGGTGATATATGAGCAGAGACCTGCAGGAGACGAGGGAGCCATGGTGGACTCTAGGGAAA
>NW_006782421.1:1171834-1175123 GCF_000442215.2 Lipotes vexillifer
GGGAAAGAGCTCTCCAGGCAGAAGGAGAGCCAGTGCAAAGGCCCCGAGGCAGAGGCACGCACAGCGTGCTCAAGGCACAGGGAAGATCTGTGAGAAGCATCTCCCTTAGACAAGGTGAGAGAGAACGAGGGGCAGAACCTTCATGGTGTCGTAAGCAGCTGTAAGGAACGTGCGTTTTAACACGAGTGAAATGGAGAGTCGAGGAGGCGTTTTCAGTACAGGAGTGACATGGTTTCACATGAGTATTCATACGATCACTCTAGCTCTTGTTTCGGGCAAGAATCAGGCAGAGAAGCCAGTTGGGAATCTACCGCAAATAATCCAGAAGGTGACAGAAAAGGTGGCGAGAAGTGGTCAGATTCTGAGAAAGATTTCAAAGTAGGACCAACTGGAAATGCTGCAAGCTTAAAGAGATGAACCAAGGATGACTTCAAGATTTTTGTCCTAAGCAACTAGAAGAGCGGGGTTGTCATTAACTTACATCAAAAAAACTACACGTAGAACAGATTTGGGGGAAAGATCAAGAGATTGGTTTTGGACGCATGGAGTCTGGAGATGCCTACTGGACACCTCGTGTTGAGGTGAACATTTGAATATGTTCAGATGTTCTGGAGTCCGGAGGGGAGGTCTAGGTCGGAAGAGTAAATTCAAGGGTCACTAGTCTATAAACGGCAGGTAGAGCCACGCTACTGGAGGACATCTCGGGGCGCTGAGCGTGTACCCGAAACAGAAGTCTAGCGGTCCTGGGCCCTGGGCCTGCAGATGTCAGGAGGCTGCAGATGCGGAGGAAAGTAAATGCAAGTAATGGCCAGAGAGAGAAGGAATCAGGAGAGTACGGGACCCTGAAGCCAAGGGCAGAGAGCGTTCCCAGGGCTAGTCGACCGCGCCGGGTTCTACGGGGAGTCATGTGACATGAGCGTGTGGAGCACAGTGGTGGCCTGGACATGAGTGATTCTGGTACAGCACCAAGGAGGAAAGCTGGATCGGAGGGAGCTCAGGGTAGGAGGGGGGACCTGGAGAAGACGAGACAAGTTGTCCACAGTTTGGTTACCAAAAAAAAAGGAGAGAAATGGGCTGGAAGTTGCCATTTTTGGAAGTGAGTAAAGAAAGGGCTGATGCTTGTTTTCTTTTTTACAAGACGAGAGAGCAGCATGTGTGTAAGATGATGGGAAGGACCTGGCCGTAGAGAAGGAAAAAACAAATGACTCCAGAGGCCTACCGGCGGCATGTCCTGGAGTGAAGGAGAAGGGGTGAGTTCTAGGGCACCAGGGGACACGGGGGCCTTCGCTGGGAGTGCAGGTCAATTATCCCTGGCACAGTGGTGGGAACTTCTCCGTGGAGTAGGAGGAAAGATTCCTCAGCGAAGCATGAGGATGGCAGAAGAGAGTGTTGGGAGATTGAGGTGTGAGGAAAGGGTATGAATAGCCATGTTAGAAGTGGGAAAGGGAAGAGGCTGAGGAATCCGGTATGAGACCCAGGGTTCCAGGAGATATTAGGGCCCACCTGACATTACCAGTATGAGTTTAAAGTGAGGCCAATGGGCGAGATATGAACACCTCTAGAAATTGCCAATAGCAACCTGGAGCAGAATCAACACTTTGGAGAATAATGGGAATAACTGAAGAAATACAATGAACTTATCAACCTTCAAGGTTTGTACTAGTTATGTGAACCTAAATCACGGTTGTCTGGATTTCTGAACTCTTCTTAGATGAATCTGAAAAGCTCCAGTTTAGCATGGCTGAAAATTGATAGCTCATTTCTCATGCAAACTGTGTCTACAACAGTTTTGAATAATTTCATTCTCAGGATGGTTCTCACCGTCCATGTTATTTCCATACATAAACTTAGGTTAGGGTTAGTTCTTTTCATCCAAATCTTATTTTTACAGCTATCATTACTACTTAGAAATACAATTTTCTTTCTTTTTTTTTTTTTTTGCAAAATATATATTTCAACTCAAAGTGAATCGGCAGTAATACATCATAAATTCTTATTTTGACACTCACCAAAATAGTCACCTGGAAAACCTGCTTTTTGTGACAAAGTACAGAAGGCTTGGTCACAGTTAAATCACTGAGAACTAGAGAGAAATACAATCGCAAACCGTAATAGACATTTACACCCATAAAAGTCTTCCCGGTCCTTATTGTAATATTGCACACAGTGCAATTGCTACATGGCGAACTAGTGTAGCACAGACGTAAAAGCAAAAATGAACCAAAGAAAGAAGCCGCAAGTCTAAAACTGTTAAACAGTTACCAGTTCAAACTCAGTCATCAAATCTGTATCATTGGGTTCTTTACAACAAATCTTCCTACACCTTGCAGTGTATGACTTAACTTTTACTTAACACAAATCAACTTTAAAATTAGTAGCAGAGATTTTTAAAATGAAAAAGTTTTGCTACTCCAGTAACCTATTTAAACACCCTGAAGGAAAAAAAACGAAATATCAAGATATTTGATTAAAAAATAATTTGTAAATTAAAGTAGGATGCAAATATGCAACTTGGAAGTCATGCAGTGTTTTATTTAAGAAAGCAGTAAAACCAAAGAAAACTGGTAAAAATGGTTTTAAAGAGAGTACAAATTCTTTTCTCAGTATGCTAAATCTAGACTGTAGCAGGACCTTGGATCTTTTTTTTTTTATCTTCTTAAACACATGAAAAGCACGTGATTAGAAGAAATACAATTTTCAAACAATCATCTGTAGCATGACCTGAACAGATGAGAGGAAAATCATCATCTCGAAAGGAGAAAGTTGTTTTGTTTTCTTATCTCCGGCTCTTTCTCTCTGCCCCGACGTCTGCTTGGCCTGTCCTCCCCCTCCCCCAAGCACTCAGTCCCCTCTGCTGTCCTCAGGTCACTCTTATCTGCTAAAGAGCCCAATGTGTTTGTTTCTCTATGTAATTGCCATCAAAATCTTGGCTTTAAAAACCCTACTGGAAAGGAGCAAACCAAACAATTTTCACAAAGGTGTCGATGGTTGTTAATCATCTTAATTGCTACTGTTTCTCTGCAGGTCTTAATTCAAAAAAAGTCTCTCCTTCCTTTTTTTTTTTTTTTTCCTATCATTAATGGTGAAACTTCAGGCATTCATGATTTCCAGGAAGGTGATTTGGAGAGAAGAAAATTAGGAGACTCCTCTAGAATCCTTATACTTAAGGCAGGCCCAGATCTTATAAAGAGAAATTTCTTTAAAATATAATAGCATATACATTTCTGAATTAAATATTTGTTTTTAGGATTTAAAAGAAAGATGCTTCCCAGATTCTTTTTTTTTTTTT
>NW_006782421.1:1175308-1190398 GCF_000442215.2 Lipotes vexillifer
GGCTCACGGGCCCAGCCGCTCCGCGGCACGCGGGATCTTCCCGGACCGGGGCACGATCCTGTGTCCCCTGCCTCGGCAGTCGGACTCTCAACCACTGCGCCACCAGGGAAGCCCTAGATTCTTGAAACACAGCATAAAGCTCAGTGCACTGTGCAGTCTTTCCTGTTCAGAAGCTTTGCAGGCATTCATCTGAAGCTTCTTCAAACACTGTGAATACAGTTATGGCCACAGCTGGTGCCAGATTTTAATATATAACACTGTGTACTACCCTGCCAGCAAAAATAGTCAGAGAATTCATAACAAATATTTATATTTAATTCAATATATTTACAGAACTTTCAAACTTGAAAATCTCTGTATTTTACCTTAAAATAAAAGTATAAATTTAGAATCAAACAAAATTCATGATTTCCATTTGGGCCATATGATAGAGTAACTGGGACCATACTTAATCTGCTGTAGTAAACAGCCAGAAAACTGGACAAGACACAGGAAACACAGCTTTAGCATGCTGGGAAACAAGAAGCACAGGATTGTGACCCTGTGAAGGGAAGGGAAACAAATGCGACAAGCCCTACAATCACCCCTGCTTCCGTCGCAGGGCACATTCTGGGCCTGAACACAGGGAAAGGGAATCGAAGCACAGCATAGCAGTATTGTGAGTAGAGGAAACACAGACTGGAGTTGGGGAATCTGAGGAAGCTGGAATTTGTAGGCACTGAGTACTGGACAGGAGGAAGCTACGTAAAGAAGGAGCTTCAGAATCTACCTGGTTTCATCTTGAGTCTGTGGCTGATACTTTGGGTACGTAAAGGGTTAAGTTCTATAAGGCCAAGTAAAAAGTGACTGGTGAGCTTTAAGATTAACAATTCCCAAAGCTCACACAAATCTGGGAGATATTTGAGCTCTAACCGGCCAGAATGAAGAGTCATCACAGAACATCCAGAAAGGTCACACTTTAGTCATGGGGTTAAACTAGCCTTAGAGTAAAGAAAACCTCAAGTCAGTTCTAACAAAGTCCAAAAACAAGCTTCAGATGGGTCAAACTGGTCATCTGCAAGTACTTAATTGCTTCCTAAACAAAGCCGAATATTTTTTAAAAGAAGTCAAGAAAACCCACCTTCCAACAATATAAATTTTACAGTGTTGATCATCCAATAAAAGATAACTAAACACGAGAAGAAGCAGGAACATGTGAGCCTTAAGCAGGAGAAAAATCAGTCAACAGAATTAGACCTAGAAATGATAGAGATGGTGGAATTAGTAGACAAAGGTCTTAAACTACCCATTAAAAACAGACCCAAATATTTCAACAAAAAAATTGAACACGGCAAAGAGAGAAATAGAAGTATAAAAAAGAACTAAATAGCCTAGAGCACAGTAATATACTATCTGAAAGGAAAATTTCACTGGTAGGATAAACAACAGATTGGGCATTATAGAAGAAAAGATCAGCGAATATGAAGAAAAAGCATTTTAAATATCCAAATGATTGTCAGAGAGACAAAAGACTGGATTTAATGACTCTCTGAGACTATATCACATCTTCTAACATATGTGAAATTGAATACCAGGAGGAGAAGGTTTGGGAAAATATTTGAAGACATAATGGCTGAAAATTTTCCAATATGAAGAAAACTATAAAACTACCAGTTGAAGATCAATGAACAACAACAAAACATAAACACAAAGGAAATCACATCAGAAACATCATAATCAAGTTGCAAGAACAGAAATAAAGTCTTTAAAGCAGCCAGAAAAAAAGATACATGAAAAAGATTGGAATAAGGATATTGCATCTGAAACTATGCTAGTCAGAAGATAACATAATGAATCTGTAAAGTGCTGAAAGCAAAAAAAACTCTGTCAATCTGGAATTGCATCATTAGTGAAAACATCATTCAAAACTGAAGATGAAATACAGATATCTTCAAACAAAAATCTGAGAGAATTTGTTACTAGCAGACATGCACTACATAAAAGGTTAAAGGCAGTTGCTCAGGCAGATGGAAAATGATGCTAAATGGAAACCTGGATCAACTCAAAGGGATAAAGGGCACTGGACATAGAAAATACATGTGTCAATATAAATTGTCTTTTTTCTCATTTAAAATTTCTTTTTAAGACAATTTACTGTTAAAGCAAAAATAATAAAAGTATATTGTGGAGCTTACGATATAGGTAGAAACAGGTATAGGGAAATGGAAGTATACTGTTATTAAGATACTTACATTTTGTGTAAACTGGTATAATAGTATGTGAAGGCAGATGTAACAAAGTACATATAAAAAATGAAGAGGTAGGGCTTCCCTGGTGGCGCAGTGGTTGAGAGTCCGCCTGCCGACGTGAGGGACACGGGCTCGAGCCCCGGTCTGGGAAGATCCCACATGCTGCGGAGCGGCTGGGCCGGTGAGCCATGGCCGCTGAGCCTGCGCGTCCGGAGCCTGTGCTCCGCAATGGGAGAGGCCACAACAGTGAGAGGCCTGCGTACCAGAAAAAAAAAAAAAAAAAAGAAGAGGTATATCTAATATGCCAATAGTAGAAATACAAATGGCAAAATAATAGATTGAAACCCAACAACATCAATAATCACATTAACTATTATAAATGGTTTAAAAACTCCATCTAAATCACAGAGATTGTCAGACTGGATTTAAAAGAAGGTGTAAAAAAAAAAAGGTGTAACTACATGGCAATTTCAAAATAAACACTTTAAGTATTTTAAAATGTTAAAATTAAAAGGATGAAGAAAGATGTACCACACAAACAGCAATTACAAGAAAAGAGAGTAGCGTAGCTAATATCAAAGTAGATTTGAGAACAAGGGAGCTTAGCAGAAAATAAGAAGGATATTTCATAATGATAAAAAATTTAATTCATAAGTATAATATAAAAATCCTAATGTGTCCGTACCTAATTTCAAGAGCTTCAAAATATATAAGGCAAAGACTGACAGAACTGAAAGGAGAAATAGGCAAATCTACAAATTACAGTTGAGGGTATTTCAACGCTCTTCTCTCAGGAATTGATAGAAAAAGTAGATAGAAAATTGGTGAGGATATAAATGATCAGAAAAAGGCTGTCAAACAACTTGACCATTAATTACGAAAGACCATATTCTAAACCATACAACAAATTTCAGTAATTTTATTTAGTTATAATTATATAACTAAATAATAAATCCATAATAGAAATGTATCTGATGTCCCTAAAATGTTCGGAAAATAATCAATATAATCTAATTTTTATGAGTCAAAGGAGAAATCACAAGGGAACTTAGAAAATATTTTGAAATTAATGAAAATGGAAGCATAGTATTTGTGGAATGGTAGTCAGTGCCTAGTGGAAATGTTTAGCTTTGAATTATTTTATTAGCAAAGAAAGAAATTCTCAAATGAATGATAAAAGTTTCCCCTGAAGAAGCTTGAAAAAGAATAGCAAATTAAAGAGAAAGTAAGCAGAAGAAAGAAAATACTAAAAATAAGAGTGAAAAACAATGAAATAGAAAATAGAAAAACAGAAGAGAAAATCAATGAAACCAAAAGCTGGTTCTTTGAGAAGACATCAATAAAATCAATAAGCCTCTAGACAGACTGATCAGAAACAGAAGAAAGAAGGTATAAATTACCAATATCAGGAGTGAGAGAAAGGGGACATCACTGTCAGATCCTACAGACATTAACAGAGCAATAAGGAAATATTGTAAATATACCGTCAAGTTTTCTTCTAATTTAGACAAAAATGCATAAATCTCTTAAATGATGCAAATCACCAAAAGTAACTCAAGAAGAAATAGAAAATTCAAAGGGTCCTATATCCCTATATGTGTTAAAACACACACACACACATACACACACACACACAAAACCCTACTTACCTATATTCAGGCCCACCTGGCTTTACTAGTGAACTCTATTAAACACCTAAGCAATAAATAATATCAACTCCACATAAACTCTTCCAGAAAATAGAAGGCATAAATTACACCATGACAACTGGTTAAAGGAGCAATGTTCCTTCACCAAAACATGGATTCTACCTCTTACCACAATCAAAAGACTTACACCATCAGTTCTCCCCAGTCTCCCTTCTTCTCATGTCACCAATATTTTCTCCTACATCGACTTGTTACCATGTGATTATAAATAGGCTAGTTTTTCACACACACACCCCCACATCCCACAGCCCTCCCTGAAATCCTGGTATATCCCTGTGATGGTTTCACAAACATTTACTTGGAACACCTCCTCTGTGTTGGGCACAGGATTCTCACCATGTGACCCAGCAATTCCACTTCTGGGTGTACGCCCGAAAAACCCAAAACCACTAATTCAAAAAGATACATGCATCTCAGTGTTCACAGTAGCACTATTTACAATAGCCAAGATATGGAAGTAACCTAAGTGCCCATCGACAGATGAATTTGGATAAAAAAGATGTGGTACATATAGACAATGGAATATTACTCAGCCATAAAAAAGAATAAAATAATGCCATTTGCAGCAACATGGATGGACTTGGAGGGCATTATGCTAAGTGAACTAAGTCAGACAGAGAAAGACAAATACTGTAATGATATCACTCATATGTGGAATATAAAAATACAACAAACTAGTGAGTATAACAAAAAAGAAGCAGACTCACAGATATAGAGAACAAACTAGTGGTTACCAGTGGGGAGAAGGAAATGGGGGAGGGGCAATATAGGGGTGGGAGATTAAGAGGTACAAACTATTATGTATAAAATAAGCTATAATGATAAATTGTACAACACTGGGAATATAGTCCATATTTTATAATAACTATAAACGGAGTATAACCTTTAAAAATCGTGAACCACTATACTGTACACCTGTAACTCATAAAATATTGCACATCAACTATACTTCAATTAAAAAATAAAGAAAAAGATTTAATGAAGTTGGGGAGGAGACAGATATGTGAGTAAATAAAATACAGCATAAGCATCATGAGAGAGCCTTGCACAGGGTGTTATTAGAGAAAAACTACCTGAGATACCTCATATCAGAGAAGGCTTTTGTAAGGAGACAAATACTAAAGGATGGTGATGGCGATGATGATGATGATGGTGTTGTTGATGGTGATGATGGTGGTGATGGTGATGGTGGTGGTGATGATGGTGATGATGATGATGGTGATGGTGATGGTGATGATGATGATGGTGGTGATGGTGATGGTGATGGTGATGATGGTGGTGATGGTGGTGATGGTGATGATGATGGTGGTGGTGATGGTGGTGATGGTGATGATGATGGTGGTGGTGATGATGATGGTGATGGTGATGGTGATGATGATGATGGTGGTGATGGTGATGATGATGATGGTGATGGTGATGGTGATGATGGTGATGATGGTGGTGGTGGTGGTGATGATGATGGTGATGGTGATGATGATGATGGTGATGATGGTGGTGATGATGATGATGGTGATGATGATGATGATGGTGATGGTGATGATGATGGTGATGGTGATGATGATGGTGATGGTGACGGTGATGATGATGGTGATGATGATGATGATGGTGATGGTGACGATGACAGCAACAAGTTAACTAGTATTTATTTTGCTCCTACTCTACTGTTAAATGCCTTACCCAAATTAACAGATCTAACCCCTCAAAACCTCTGTGAAGTAAGCACGATTATTATCCTCATTTATAGACAAAGAAACTGAGAGATGAAAGGGTAAAAAAAAACTTGCTCAAGGTTATCAGCTGGGAATGAATAGGAATCAACTAACTGAAAAAGAAAGAGAAGAAAATTCCAGGTGATAGTGGTAACAGGTACAAAATGGGTCTCCAACATGGTATATTTGAGGCACCATGCTTTCTTTTCTTCCTACTCAGCCATATTTCCTGAAAAGATAATCTCCACCCTCTGCCTCCATTTTCATTTAATCATTAATTAAGGAGTATATACTTGCTTAATGTAGAAAAACAGACAGATATATATTTCCTGTAATCTATCATCCAGAGTAACAATGTTGACATTTTAATGGTTTTTATGTGCTATATATTTGCACGTACCAGGATATTTCTGAAGTCTTTTTTCCCCCTATAATTTTCTTCCCATAATATCCAGCTCATCTTTATTAGGGAGCGGTCGATGATAAATCTTAACATAAGATGATGTTTTTTGTAAGGTTTTAAGCTGAAGATTTCTTTTTGCTTTTAAAAAAATTTTTAATTTTATATTGGAGTACAGTTGATTTACAATGTTGTGTTAGTTTCAGGTGTACAGCAAAGTGATTCAGTTATACACATACATGTATCTATTCTTTTTCAGATTCTTTTCCATTATAGGTTATTACAGAATATTGAGTAGAGTTCCCTGTGCTATATATCTTGTGCTACCGTACAGCACAAGATGATTTTCCTTTTTTAAATTGAAATATAGTTGACATACGATGCTTTGTTAGTTTCAGGTGTACCAAAGAATGATTTGACAACTGCATGCGTTATGAAATGATCAGCATATGATAAATCTAATAACCATCTTCTCCATACAGACTCCAGTCTCGGCCCACACAGCATGGCCAAGGGAACTGAGGGGGACAGAGCCAGGCAAGAGAGACACCCGGGAGGCTGCACCCCCAGCAAACCCGGCCAGCATCAGGACAGCTCCGTACGCTGGGAACGGGGGCAAGAAGACAGAGGGGCAGGGGGCAAAAGCACTGGGATGGGCTTTGCCTCTTTGCATTATATAGGCAACGTTTTTCCATGTAATTAATATTTCAAAATATAATTTTTAAAAGCTTAATACTTGATTATATGAGTTGAGCATCAAAAATGTTCCCACAAATGTAGGAAAAGACATTCTGCAGCCACGTCGCAAGGAGTCATCCGAACCGGTTTTAAACCTGTGATCTCACTTTGGTGAACGCAGTTTTGCAAGCCAACAAAGAGGTGCCAACCCCTCACTCCTGACAGCCAGCAGTCAGAGGCAGACCCACCCCAACAAACACAGCTGCGAGGCTCGGCCAAGCAGCACGTCTCACATGAGTCACTGCGATGTCAAGTCAGGCTCTGAAAGTCTCCACCCCAGCCCTGAGCTCTCCCCCCGAGCCCCCTAGCAGGTCAACAGTCTGCTGTGCTCAGAGGCTGTGCCTGACCGGCAAAGCTGTCCCTTATGATAATAAGCAGTAAATTCAGCTTTCTCTTTTTATTTCAGGTACTGAAAGGATACAGCATGACTTATCGAACCATACTCCTCTATTACTGGATATTTAGATTGTTTCTAATACCTTATCACTATAAGTAACCCTTCCACCTAAGGTGTCCCCTTGGCAACATCAAAATCCAACATCTCTGCAATTCTGTATACTTCGGGGGTAGGAGCTGTGCTACCGTCGTTTATCCTCCCCCCCCCCCCCGTCAGGCTCTGAAAGTCTCCACCCCAGCCCTGAGCTCTCCCCCCGAGCCCCCTAGCAGGTCAACAGTCTGCTGTGCTCAGAGGCTGTGCCTGACCGGCAAAGCTGTCCCTTATGATAATAAGCAGTAAATTCAGCTTTCTCTTTTTATTTCAGGTACTGAAAGGATACAGCATGACTTATCGAACCATACTCCTCTATTACTGGATATTTAGATTGTTTCTAATACCTTATCACTATAAGTAACCCTTCCACCTAAGGTGTCCCCTTGGCAACATCAAAATCCAACATCTCTGCAATTCTGTATACTTCGGGGGTAGGAGCTGTGCTACCGTCGTTTATCCTCCCCCCACCCCCCGCCCCGCCTCAACTCCAGCCCGCCCCACACCAAGGCCAAAGTCAAGTGCCTTTTAAAGAGCAGATGCTCAGTAACGGTTTGGTGACTGAAATTCTCCTCATAGAGATTCTTAATCCACAGTCTATGGACAGGCTTCACGAGTCCATGGACACCCCTAACATTTTATGCAAAGTTTTAGGTTTACTGTATTCTTCTGGAAGAGGATCTAAATATTTCAACAGGTTTTCAAAGGAGTACGTGACCCAGAGAAGACTGAGCGCCTCTGTCCCTCCGGCCTCACCACGTTTACCGTGGAACCAATTCTGCCTCTCCATGGGTTTAAACCACTGCTTTTCCTTTAGTTTGTTGGTCTCTGATGTCTCCTCTGCTTTACCCAGTTCAGTTCTTTCTCAGTCTCACGCCGACAAAGTTTTCCTGACCTGCCTCGCTGCCTCTGCTTCTAACCTACCCTGAACCCCTGCGGAAGAATCCTGCTTCCAAAGTCTGACCCCTTGGCCCGGTCCTCAAGGCCCTCAGTGATGCAGAGCCCACATCTCTTTCCTCCTTCAACACCCCAAGCACTAACTGTACCCTGTTAGGGTAGCTCCTCAAAGACAGGAATCTTTGTCTGTTCTATTAACTGATATATGCCAAGACCGACACATAATATGACCGATAACTGCTGAATGAGTGAATAAACATTTTCTGATATGGACTAATGGGGTTTTCCAGACTATTTTGCTGCTTTGTAGACTCCATCTCTCTGCAAGCGTAGCGTTCTTCCCTAATCCTACCCGTGTACACACACAGACCAGTTCAGACGCTGACGCTTTCTTTGCTCACATCTTTTAGAACTGATTTGGTTTCCTTCCCTTTGTACGAACAGTCCTCATTCCTGGCAATCTGCATGGCTGTACTGTAGTCTTTTGAAAATATGTCTTATCTTTCCTAATGGATTATGAACAGAGTTTGTGGCTCTGGCATTATTGCTATGCCCTTAGTAGTTTCCTGGAAAATATTGTTCAATGAGTTAATGAAGAAAAGAGTGTATATGGTTTGAAGTGGCAAAGATTTTTGACAATTTTTGAAGAAAAAGATCGCTTTCTATTTCTTCGTCTCCACTAAGCATATGAAATGTAGGGTGGAGGACAGTGAGCAGTTTCATGAGTATTTTTAAAATGTGGTTTTTACCATATACTTTATTATCTCTTTTAAGAGGAGATAAAAGACATCTTGGAGCAGAATGGAAATTGAGCATAAATGTTTATGAGAGAAAGCATCCATACTATTTCTTGTCTTCGTAAATGTAACTTATTTTACATGCCACAAACATTTTAAGACATTTTAAGATAATTCAAATATTACAAGAAAGTTGATTATAAAAATAACTTTTTTTTTTTTTTTTTTTTTTTTTTTTGGGGTCGGGGGCCCCCCCCCCGTTGTGGCCTCTCCCGTTGCGGAGCACAGGCTCCGGACGCGCGGGCTCAGCAGCCATGGCTCCAACACTTATTATTTGTTGTCTTTTTGATAATAGCCATTCTGACAGGTGTGATGCGATATCTGGTGGTTTTGATTTGCATTTCCCTGAGGATTAGTGATGTTGAGCATCTTTTCATGTGCCTGTTGGCCATGCCTTCTTTGGAAAAATGCCTATTTAGGTCCTCTACCAATTTTTTAATGGGGTTATTTTATTTATTTTTTTTTGCGGTACGCGGGCCTCTTACTGCTGTGGCCTCTCCCGCCGCGGAGCACAGGCTCCGGACGCGCAGGCTCAGCGGCCACGGCTCACGGGCCCAGCCGCTCCGCGGCACGCGGGATCCTCCCGGACCGGGGCACGAACCCGTGTCCCCTGCATCGGCAGGCGGACTCTCAACCACTGCGCCACCGGGGAAGCCCAGAAATAACTTTTTTAAAGATAAATTTAATATCAATTCAAAGTATTACTTTTCTAACATTGCAGTTATAGTGATAACTTTTTCCAAACACCATATTAAATGACACAATTTTACTTAGTTAAAAACATGAAAGCTAAGTGAGAGATAATATGTAATTATGTCTTGCAGGCTATTATGCTTGTTCAAACAGAATATCCATGTTTTTAAGGAACTATCTTTACTTTCACTTCTACAACCTTCAATTTGCAGACTGGACTAAAAGAATCAATGTAGTTAATTTAAATTAATTAATTCAAATTACATTAAAAATTAATATAATTAAAAATTAATGTAATGTACATTTTCTATTTGTTGTTCATTTAATGAAATACTCACGTTGCTTTGCCATTCATTGGACACAATGTTTATTGAACTGAATGTTGAAAAGGGTTTAATCCATCCATGACGTGATCATGCTAATTCTCTCAATCATATGACAATCTCCAAGGTCAACTACTTAATTGAGGATTAGTGGGGAGATGGTCATTTACAAGACTTCTGATGATCACGTTTCTAATTTCAAAGTCCCTTTTTGAAACAACTAATTGGGACAGGAAAGGAATGAACATTTGTCAAATCCATACTATGTGCCAGGTGAGAATACCCATATGGATGAGAGAAAGTCCCTGCAGTTGCATCCTAGAACATCTGAATCTTACTTTGAGTCAAGGTTAAGGTCTCAGTTTGATACAATCATCACAAGCAACGGTACTTAATTAAAGACTCCTTTTTCTTTTCCATCGTTATGTACAAATCCTAACTAGAGAAAATGGCAAACTAGTCTAAATTGCAAAACGTTCACAAAGGTCATATTTAGTGATCCTTCAATTTCAAGTCACTTCTAGAAAATTGACTGAGTCATTTTATATGGTTGCTTTACCCAGAACAATAATCTAATAAATAGGAACTCCAAGTGCTTTGGTTTTTGTCACTGCCTATGTTTTTGTAAGAATCCCATGGAGAAGCTACATCCTCTATTATAGAAGGAATAAACTGGACAGTTTTGGAAAAGGGCTGTGATATCATTATCAACACCACTACTGATTATCTGCTCTGTAACTATTGGTGGATCCATTCTCAGAAAAAAGTGCCCATATTCCTGAATTTGGCCCTATTTCTGAATATGCCAAGTTAGTATTGGTCACGTCCTCTGTACAGACTTAGTAACTGTGGTCAGTACTGTGAACTAAAATAATGTGCGTTTAATGACAGCTAACCCTAAAGAATAACATGGGGCAGCTGGTTTTCTGCCCTCGCTGTAACTCACCAGGGCGAATTTTCTCACCACTGCAACATATATCCTTACGTGGCCTTAACACCCATAAATGATCACGTAAGATTTACATGAACTTCCTTCCCACTACTGAATAAGAAAGCAAACTGTGAAATAAGCTTATGGAAATAGTTAAAGAATTAAGATCTAATCATATTTCAAAAGCTCACCCTTAGAGAAGCTCTCTGAAGCAGAGGCCACAGAAACTGAAACTCATTTATTACTTGGGCAGAAGTACAAACTTTAGGAGAACGAAGGAGAAAAAAAAAACTTTACTTTGCTCTAGGGAAGAAGCAACTATTCTCTGATGTGCAAAAAAGAATTTATCATCAAAGACCAACTGTAAATGGGGCCAATTAACTTTTTTAAGATTTTCTACCTCCTATAATATTTTTATGTCTTTGCTACTGTTATGCTTTATACCGAAATCTAATGTTGCATGATTTGACAAATGTTAAAGGAAAATGACTACTGTATTTAACAAATTTCAACATACATAATACATATTTTAAATATGCTTAATATATTTATATATGAGTGGCACATTTGTTGGTACGGTATTTTTAGGAAGCAGATAGAAGATGTATTCCTTTTTTTCTCTTTTTTAGAAGATGTATTTCAAATACGTGACTTCAGACATCAAAAAATGTTGGCACCGTCCAATGATCAAATGATGTTAATTGAATTATTGGTCAAATAATAAATTATTTCAAATAAGCTTTGAATCTAGGAGTTAGATGTCCTGATTTGGCATACTCATAAATCCCATTAATATTTTACTTATTTTGGAAATTTTTCTACTTTTTGGCTCACTTGTATACAAAGAAAGGTAATGAAAATTAACTGGGAAGTTTATCAAATAATGTATTTACAGGAAGTTGCTATGTTAGGTTTGTTGGCAGTTCGATATAAAGCAGTAATCTCAATACTTAACAAAAGCTTTAGTTCCTTTCCTGGATAATTTGGACGTTCGAGAACGTGCTGAAAGGACATTCTTGAGATTTAGTCATCAGACCTTCCTTATTAAAAAAGGCCTAGAGCATATGTAGTTTTCTAGGGTCATCTATACTGAGAGAATTCCCATACCAATTCATTGAAAAATAACATCCGAAACATTTGACAACAAGTATGATGCCCTATCCCCCATTCGGTCTGCACACAGAAGGTCTTCAGTTAGTTTTGTTGCTGTGCAGGTGAATTTCCCATCACCCAGACCCTCAAAGCTGCTCCAACCATGTTTTTCATCAACCCAAGATGCTTTGATTGACTAGTCCAACAACTGTTGCCAAATGGAGCATGGTGGTTACTAGCACGAGCTCTGAAGTTAAACCAACCTCGGTGGTGTGACCACAGGCAAATTATCTAACTTTCTTGGGAATTATTTTATAATGTGCAGATAAGGTGGACAGTAAAGATTAAACTGGACTGAGGTTTAGCCATGTAGGGACGGGGGGTGGCGCTCAAGATGGCAAGGGATCAGAGAGCGCTGAGTAAGCACTGGAAGGAGGATGAGGCCCGTTCTTTATGCAGGAGGGAGCAGGAAAAACAAAAGGCGAGGCAAGAGCGATCAAAAGGAGAGCTTGGTAGACGCAGACCCTGAAGGTGAACTAGCTGAGTGAGGCTCCGGTCTAAGGCACGGGTGCATTGTTTGATGGATAAAGTGGAAGCAAGACAGAACTCAGTTTACTAAAGCTGAGCTTACGAAACTGTAAGGCCAGGTATTAGAAAAGTCAGCTATCAAAATCAGTCTTTTGTAGCCAATTCTCGTTACTCTTTCTTTCTCGTTCTCCCACTTGAAGTCCATAAAAATAACAATCTGCTTTATTGAGGAAGCAATTTCCTTCCTGACGTGTCCCCAAGACTGGGGTGCTCGGCTGCTTTTGCCACTGCTAGTAACATTTATTTGTCGATGTTTATAATCGACACATACAGGACATATGTATGCTTATGAAACACGATAAAGAACCCTCTTAAAACGACCACACAGCTTAATATCCAGCATTGCAAGTGCCGGCGCTTCCTTCCCCACTGCGTCCCCTGACTCTCCTGAGGATTAGCGCTCTCTTGAATTTTATTTATTGCCTGGCTTAAAAAATAGTACACGTGTAAGTGCCTCTAACGTATTATCTGGTTTTACGATTTTCAGCTTTATAAATCCATGTTAATTGTGCTCCATGTAATTTCCTGAAATGTGCGGTTTCTCACACAGCATTGTTTCTAAGACTTATTCACGATGTTTCATTTGAAGCTGTATTTCGTCCATTTCCGCGGCTTTAGTATATCCCACTGTGTGAACAGACAAAAATCATGCATTCATCTGTTAACGGGCATTTGAACTTTGCAAGTTTCTTCCTCCATGAGCTAGGCTGCTATGGACATTCCAGTACACGTCTTCTGGTGTGTATTTGTGAATTTCTAGGGTGTATGCTAGTGAGTTGAACTGATGGTTGATAAATCGAATGTTCAACTTTACAGGATAATGCCACCAACATTTTGTATTCTCACCACAGTATATGCATTCTTTTTCTTCCACACTTTCGGTCATCCTTTGCATTGTCAACTTCCTATTTTTAACAACAGCTCTAATAAGGTATAATTCGCATTTCATAAAGTTCACACTTTAATCTGCACAGGTCACTGTTTTCTAGTATATTCACAGAGCTATATATTTATCACCGCTACCAAATTCCAGGACACTTTTATCACCTCAAAAAGAAACCCCACACCCACTCGTGGTCACATCCCATTTTCTCCTCCCCCAAAGCCACTGGCAACCACTAATTTTCTTTCTGTCTCTATGGATTTTCCTATTCTGGACATTTCACATGAACAGAGTCAAACAACATAGGCCTTTTGTGCCTGACTTCTTTCCCTTAGCATGTTTCCAAGGCCCACCTATGTTGTGGCGTGCATCAGCACTTCATTCCTTTCCACTGTCAAATAATATTCCCTTGTATGGATATACCACACTTGCTTATCTATTTGTCGGTTGATGAACATCTGAGTTGCTTCTATTTTTTGGCTATTATAAAATGACACTGCTGTAAACATTCTTGTAAAAGTTTTGTTTGGGAGATATGTTTTCAGTTTTCATGGATAAATACCTAGGAGTGGGATTGCTAGGTCATATGGTAACTCTATATTGAACTTTCTGAGGAATTGCTAAACTATTTTCCAAAGTGGCTGCACCATTTTTCACTCTCACCAGCAAAGTATGAAGGTTCTAATTTCTTCACATCTTTGTTAAAATTTGTTATTTTCCATCTTTTTGATTAGAGCCATCCTAGTGGTATGATGTGGTATATCACTGCATTTTTTGATTTTCATTTCCTTAACGACTAATGATACTGAGCATCTTTCCATGGGCTTGTCGGCCATCTGTATATCTTCTTTGAAGAAATGTGTATTCAAATCTTCTGCCCATTTAAAAAACTGGGTTATTTATTTATTTTATTGTTGAGTTCTAGAGGTATATTTATATAGAATGGATACTAGACTCTTATCCAGATACATGATTTACAATTACGTCCTTCTATGAGCTGCTTTTATACTTTTTTGATAGTGCCCTTTAGAGCACAAAAGTTTTATATTTTGGTAAAGTCCAATTTATCTTCTTCTCTGTCATTTGTCCTTTTGTTGTCATATCTAAAACTCCCTTGCCTAATCCAATGTCATGAAGATTTACTCACATATTTTCTTCTGAGTTGTATAGCATTTTCCTCTTTTATTGTTTCCTTCTAAGAACGTTACAGTTTTATTTCTTATATTTAGGTCTATGATTCATTTTCAGTTAATTTTTTGTGTATGTTGTGAGGCAGGGGTGCAACTTCATTCTTTTGCATGTGCATATCCAGTTGTACCAGGTCTGTTTGTTGAATTTCCATATGAATTTTAGGATCAGCTTGTCAGTTGATACAAGAAAGGCAACTGGGATTTTGACAGGGATTGTGCTGAACCTGAGCACAAATCAATTTGGGTAGTACTGCCATCTTGACAAAATTAAGTCTACCCATCCATGAATGTGGACGTCTTTCCATTTATTACATATTCATTAAATTTTTCAGTGATGTTTTCTATTTTTTTTTTTTTTTTTCTTGCGTTATGCGGGCCTCTCACTGTTGGGGCCTCTCCCATTTGCGGGGCCAAGGCTCCCGGCG
>NW_006782421.1:1190408-1193703 GCF_000442215.2 Lipotes vexillifer
GCGTCTCCTGCAACGGCAGGCGGACTCTCAAGCACTGCGCCACCAGGGAAGCCCTGTTTTCTAGTTTTTAATGTACAATTTTCCACTCCTTTGGTTAAACTTTATTCCTAAGTAACTCATTTCTGCTACTTTAAATGGATTTTTCTTAACTTCACTACCAGATTGTTCACTGCTAGTTTATGAAAACACAATTGACTTTTGTATATTGATTTGTATTCTGCAACCTTGAACTCATTTATTTTTCACGTAGCTTTTTCTTTGTTTTGATGTGGATGCCTTAGAATTTCTCTGGGTGTAAGATCTTGTCATCTGCAAATAGGAATAGTTTTACTTTTTCCTTTTCAATCTGGATGCCTTTTATTTCTTCTCTTGTCAATCAATTATGTATAAAATGATATCTCGTTAGGGTCTTTATTTTCATTTTCTTGATTATTGATGATATGAGCAGTTCTTCACGTCTTTACTGGCTACTTATATTCTCACTTCTGTGAAACACAGTCACATCTTTAGCCCGTTCTTTTATGGGTCATTTCTGACATAATATCAGATTTGCTTCTCTATTTCTAATTCTTATCCGGTTTATTTCTTTTTCTTGTGTTGTGATTAATGGCATCTCTGTTACAATGTTGAACAGCAGAAGTGGCAGTGGATATCCTTCTCTTTTGCTGGTTTTAAAACGAATCCTTCTAATATTTCACCGTAACAGTGATGTTTGCTCTAAGTTTGCTTTTGTTTTTGTTCTTTTTTTGCGGTACGCGGGCCTCTCACTGTTGTGGCCTCTCCCGCCGCGGAGCACAGGCTCCGGACGCGCAGGCTCAGCGGCCATGGCTCACGGGCCCAGCCGCTCCGCGGCACGTGGGATCTTCCCGGACCGGGGCACAAACCCGTGTCCCCCGCATCGGCAGGCAGACTCTCAACCACTGCGTCACCAGGGGAGCCCTGCTCTAAGTCTTGATTGCTATTCTTTATCAGGTTAAGGATGTTCCCTCCTATTCCTAGCTCATTAAGAGTATTTATCACAGATGGGGGTGGAATTTTAGCAAATGCTTTTCCTTCATCTGAGACGATCACATGGACTCTCTCCTTCCATCTGGCAGATGCAGTGCATTATATTCATGGGCCTGTAACCTGAGTTCACCCTTGAATTCCTGCATTATATCCAAATGACTGTCACAACCATTCTTATATGCTGCTAGATTCTGTTTCTAACTTTTTGTTAGACATTTTACACTTAAGATGAAATGTGAGCCTGGTGTGTAACTGTATTTTTACTGTTTTGGGCTGGTTTTCATATCAAGATTATATTGGCCTTGAATGGACTGGGGAATATTTCCTCTTTTTCTTTCCTCTGAAGGGCTTTGTATTATTATTGGAATTATCTGTTCCTTGAAAGTCTGATAAGAACTTGAGTATAGAATTATTTGGGCCTGTTGCTTTCTTTGATGAAACACTTAAAACTCTATTTAACAGCTTATGGAACTATTAAGAGTTTTCTATTTCTTCTTCATGCAATCACATTTTCTAGAAATTTCTCCATTTTGTCCAGATTTTCAATTTTTTTTGGCATAAAGTTACTCACTATACTCTTATCTTTTCTATCCGTCCTGGTCAGGAGTCCTTGTTCTCATTTCCTCTCTTGTGTATTTGTGCATTCTCCCTATTTTTCTGATTAGTCCTCCAGAAAGTCTGTATTTTACTCGTCTTTCAAAGGATGAGATTTTGATTTTACTGTATGACTTACTCACTTTTTATTAAAACTTCCTACTTGCCTTGGCATCCATGACATTATTTCCTTTTGATTCTCCAGGCACCCCTCTGATAACTGCTTATTGGTCTCAGCTGATTTTAAATAAGAATTGCCCCATGCCACCTGCTCTTCCCTGTCGAGACTCCAGTCTTCTCTAAAATTTTAGAGTCCACTCTTACAGTGTTAAGTTGCCATTCTGTTGGTGTGAATTCCTACCCTTCCTAACTTTGACCTCCCTTTGCACCCACACCCAGACCCCTGTCCAGCCGCAGGTTAGATGGCACCGCTCTCTGAGACCCTCTCACAGGCACTCCACTAACACCCCAGCTGAACTCACTCATCTTCCCCGGACCTGTCCTTCCTCACCTCATTAACGGCACCATCATTTAGTCACCCAAACCGGAAACAGAAGAATTTCCCAGGATCCTTTTCCCTCACCCTTGACTGTCTTGCCCATTTTCACTTGTAGGTCTTCACCTTTTCTCCCCTGAATTTTACAACAGCCTCCTCACTAGTCTCTCAATTCTGTCCTAATCTTTCCATCCACTTTTTTTCTGTCTGATATAGATCCACCTACCGGTGTTCTACATAAACTGTGAGTGTGATCCCATCGCCCAGCCTCCTCTCTGCAGCCTTAACCTCTCCAGTCCCCCACTCCTTCCGTTCCTTGCACAGAAGCTGTAGTAAACACATGAGCCCAGGTCATTCTCTGAAGGCTCTACTTGCTTTTGGCTTTTCACAGTGATGGTCTAAAATAGTGGCTCCAACCTGGGAGCCTTGGACTTATGATGCATCACAACATTATCAGAGGACACGAGAAAAAGCCCGTTAGAAGTGCTCGGGGCCTGAAGATAGAATCTCCATGCTCTTCTGTGGAAGGGTTTTCCCCACCTCCCCAACCCCCATTACAGAGGTTGAGGTCTTCAGACTGCTCCGTTTCCTCCAATTAGGCCTTTGCAGAATCACTGCCAAGCCTTGCATCTTAGTCTAACACCCCCCTTGGGAATACACCTGATGCACTCACTCACCAACTGGCCTTTTACTTCCTTTCAGACCAAAATCAGCACTGCAGGCCGTCATATCTATATCCCAACTACATGTTATTCTGATCCCATTTGGAATGGGGAAGTCTTAATCCTCATATCAGTTTTGGGGGGTGATTTGTTTATATCTGATGTCGGATTGATTTATTATAGTATTAATGTAAGTCTGATTTCACTAGAGAAAAAGGAATCAATAAAAGTATGACAAGAGGAAACAAAATAAAACAAGGAAACAAAATCTTGAGAAATAATTTGCAAAGCTTAAATGTCTGTTAATAGTCTATAGCATTGAAAAGTATTTTCCCAAATAGGATTACAATGAAGGAGGAAATTAGGAGAAATGATATCAGTGTGAAAGAAGAAAAATGTTGTTCGAGACTCTAAACTTACTAAATCAGAATCACCAGGATCTCATAATCCAGGAATTTGTATTAAAAGCTCTCCTGGGGCTTCCCTGGTGGCGCAGTGCTTGAGAGTCCGCCTGCCGATGCAGGAGACGCGGGGT
>NW_006782421.1:1194252-1224084 GCF_000442215.2 Lipotes vexillifer
AAAAAAAAAAAAAAAAAAAAAAAAAAGCTCTCCTGTTACTTCTGATAATCAGCCCATTTGCAGAACCACTTTTCTAGTTAATTGAGGATATGACTGAGGGCACTTTCTTAAATAAAAGCATTAGGACAGGGACTTCCCTGGTGGTCCAGTGGTTAAGACTCTGAGCTCCCAATACAGGGGGCCTGGGTTCGATCTCTGGTTGGGGAACTAGATCCCGCATGCCGCAACTAAAGATCCTGCATGCTGCAACAAAGAGCCTGCGTGCCACAACTAAAGACCCCACATGCTGCAACTAAGACCCGGCACAGCCAAATAAATATATTTTTTTAAAAAAGCATTAGGACAATAATTTATATAAAGCACATAATTTCAGCTTACCATTCTGCTATCTCATTTCTACTGTGACTTATTTTTTTCGTAAAAAGAGCCCAATAAGTTGAGATTGGTTGTTTTAAATGAATGAATATCATCAACTTTGATAACCCTGAAAGGGTTTCTATGGTAACACAGAACAAAGATAATAACCACCAAGATCTAAATAATCAAGGTTGCTTAGTGATCTTAGGCTGGCTTACTTCTACTGGTTTTAAATGCAGTAAAAAGCAAACAGTTCCAAGGAGCCAGTCACTATTACTACCAGAGTATGTGACTAATTATGTGCTCCCCACAAACCCCAAACAAAAATAGACTGGAATATACTGTTTACTCATGAAAGCAATTAAAATACATAAATACAATTTTCACCAAGTCCACCATTCTCAGCATGTAGTTATTTATCTAATTCAAATCATGCAGCTAGGTGTTAGAATTAATGTCTCTGAGCTAAATACAAATACGGAAAATCATTTTGGGGTTTGATCCTCATTCATTTTCAACCAAATATCCAAATTCATTTCGAATTCACACAAGAACTGCAACAGCTTCACCTAAATCAGTTTTCTACAAGTTAAACATCCCTCCTACACTCAGATGTGATTGTGGAACTACTTTGATCCTTATTCCCAAATTTATTGCTCTGTGTAATCCATGACAAAGTATAATGTGATTTACTATATCTCTATATGACAGCCCAGCAGCTGACAGAACTTAATAATTTAGCATAAGAAAAAAACCTTCTGGCACCAAAATATACAGATCATAATGGGGACTCTTTAGTATCAGTTTACAATGAAGCCTATACAAGCCAATCCTAAGAACTTCAAAACAATTCTTTTTTTCTCATGCATTTAATGAAGAAGATTTTTATTCCTTAAACGTGCTTTGTAGCTGCAAGCAAAAAATTCTGGAACATTTTGCTTTTGTTCTCATTAAAACAATGCAGGACTAGTCGCATACTAATGTTCTTTTCTCAAAGAAAAGGACTAAATTTCTCCATTTAATTTGAAATAAGTGAATAAACACAAACATGGGAATCTTAGGAGACTCTAAAAAAAAAGGACATTTATATTTGGTTATGATATAGAAAAAGGACAGGTTAGATAGTTAGGCACTACTTATAATGAAATCAAGACCTGTCTTTGGAATTTTGCTAGAAGTGAAGTTTCCCTGAAATTCCCTCTCTCTGAACATGCGTCTGCATTCAGGGCAGGAAATGTCAGACCAGATGGTGCTAAGGTCTCCTGTGAGACCGCTTCTCAGGGGGTCACGGTGGCTCTGGTGCTGCGGGTGGCGATGGGCCTGAGGGTCTCACGCTACTGACCGAGGCGGCAGGGCGGGGCTGCCCCCAGCTCCCTCGTCCAGCACCCCTGCAGAGGACGAAGCCTTGGCCACGTGGTCTGGCTGGGCTTCCGGAGCTCCACGTAGCCTCTGGAAACTCACTGGTTTCCTAGCACTGAGATTCTCAACAGAATCCCCCCCAGGACCCCTGCCCCTTGGATCTGCCTATGATCCCGTCAGTGAGGAGTCACCTCCTGTGGCCCCTCCAGGATATTTGGTTATAAAAGACAAATTATATATTCATCACTTCAATTAAAAAATTTGACAGGTCTTCTTATAGGTATTTGAAGGAAAGATTCTCACCTAGGTGAGTATATTGCTGGGACTTCCAAGACGCCATCCATGCGCTGCATCTATCTTCCTGAATCCACCATGGGCCACAATCTGATCCCCTGCTTTGCAGGTCCACACACACACTCAGTGTTGCCAGTGCCCCTGGGGGGGTTATTTGACTCATACAGACTGAAGCCATAGCAGACCCAGGTTCTAGAGGGTGTTTTCTGTTATCCTGTCTTCTGTCCTTTCTTAAATCTCCTTTAGATTTGCACATAACCTTGCTCACATTCTAAACCAGCTTCTTGACATGCTTCATACCTATCATGTGTCAGAAACACTCATCTCTAGTACTGTAATCTCAGAACAGAACTTGGAAAAATTCGAAGAATTTTTACTGTCTCTTGTTTGGAAAGGTTATAGTTAATTGCTTCAGAATGCAAAGCTACTAAAATCCTTGAAGTGCTTTTCTGATGAACTGTATGACTGCTTTTCAATCCATCCCAAATAAAAGAACAAATAAAACTCTATATGCAAATGTACCACAAGCCAGGCTTTGTTCCGCAGTGCTCTGGTGGACTCTCAATCTTTTAAAATGGTCACAAGCCTTCTGAATATTTAAATACAAAAAAAAAAAAAAAAGACATGAACTAAATAATTTACTAGCCAAAGAGGCAGAAACTAAAATTTAAAATTGTCTTGACTGGTCAAAGGTATAATACAAATGTTTCAACCCAAAATACACTCAAAAGCTGTTCCCCTCCATTTGGTTTACAAAGTTCAAATATAAAAATGTAGTATTTAATTCTCCAGTGTTGTTTCCCTTTTATTTTGAGGTGAAATAATGAGAAAATGTTTTCTATGCACAATCTCCTAAAGTGTTCTTTTTTTCCCCACATTTGAAATAAAATCTGTGGCTGCCAACAGAAGATCCTTAGGAATATCTACCAATAAGAAACCCTACATCCTTCACAGCTTAGACGAAAAGCTCCTGATGCTTCCCATACACTCATCGCCGCGCTTCACCCCGACATACGCATTATTGGTTAGATCTACTCTCTTGTTTTGTCTCCTACTCGACTCTGACTTCAGAGACAAAAATTCAGGGTTTTCGCCAAATCAAGGAGCCTCGAGCCAAGGAATTTGGATGTGACTCTGGATGCAGTGGGTGCATTAGAGGTTTGTGAGCCGGGACGAGGTGAGCTGTCACAGGGAAGACACGTCCCCCAGGACTAAGGAGAAGGAACCAGAAGAGCAGAGCAGAAAACGGTGGCGTCAGTCGGAGAATTGCTGCTTTTGTTTCAAGTCCTAACACAGCTAGCTACAATAATTGAGGAGACAAATGAAGTGAAATGGGGTTAGCCCAGCCTTGTGCCTCTTTCTGAAGGAGAAAGTTACATTAGGGGAAATCAGAAAGTTAAACCAAAGGAAACAACAGCATTTTGAACTCCTCACATGTCATCTACCTTTCTACCATCTATCTTACAGAAACACGTGGGCACCCAAATGCTGACACGCTCACAAATGGATTTTCCTATAGTAATTCTTCGTTTCAAGATGAAGAATTTTGGTATATTTTTCAGACTGCAACTGGGATAAATGGAAGATGTACTGAGAGATCTAACGATGGCTGAATCAAAAATAATCCCTTAGAAACTGAGGCTAAGAGCCTTGTCTTTGTGTGGATGTGAAGTCACCTCTCACAGCTGTTCCCACCTCTTGATACACTCTTCCCAGTATTACTGATGGCCTTCTCTTCCATAACCCATTTTCTTTCTTTAAATTGAGATATAATTTATTTACCATCTTATCCACCCTTTTCAAGTGTACAGTTCAGCAATTTTTAGTATATTCACAAAGCTGTGCAATTATCATATTTGTCTAATTCCAGGGTATTTTCATCACGTGAAGGACACCCTGTACCATTAGCTGTCATTCTCCATCCCTGCCTCCCCTCAGGCCCAGGAAACCCCGAATCTACCTTCAGTCTCGATGAACTTGTCTATTCTGAATGTTTCGTATACATGGAATAATATAATATGTGTGGTTTTGTGTCTGGCTCTTTTCACTTGCACAATATTTTCAAGGTTTATCCTTGCTGTAGCGTGTATCAGTAATTCATTACTTTTTATGACTGAATAACACCCCACTGGGTGGATATACCACATTTTGTCTACTTATCATCATTAGATGGGAATTGGGTTGTTTCTACTTTTCGAATACTGTAAATAATGCTGCTATGAACGTTTGTGCACAAGTTTTTGCATGAACATGTTTTGAATTCTCTTGGGAAACACTCGGGAGTGGAACTGAGGGGTCCTATAGTCATTTTATATTTAACTTTTTGAGAAACTGCCAAATGGTTTTCCAAGGTGGCTGCGCCTTATGTTCTAACTTGCCCACATCTCTGACTCTTCTTGGTTACAGCCATTCCGGTGGGTGTTAAGTAGTACTGCATTGGGATTTCGATTTGCATTTTCTGTAAATGACAAATGATGCTGAGAATCCTCTCATGTGCTTATTGTCCATTTGTATGCCTACTTTGGAGAAATGTCTATTCAAATCGTTTGCTCATTTTAAAATTGGATTATCTGTCTTTTTATTGTTAAGTTATGAGAGTTCTTCATATGGGTTTCTAGACCCTTAACAGATAGATGATTTGCCAATATTTTCTCCCATTCTGTGGGTTATCTTTTCACATTTTTGCTGGCTATATTCTTGGAAGCACAAAAGTTTTGACTTTTGATAGAGTCCAATTTGTCTGTGTCCTCTTTTGTTGCTCCTGCTTTTGTTGTCATGCCTAAGGAACCACTGCCTAATCCAAGGTCCCCCAAATTTACTGGCATATTTTCTTTTAAGAGGCTTTATAACTTTAACTCTTACATTTAGGCCTAGCAGGGTTGCTATCAACAAACTCTCTTAGTCTTCGTTTATCCATGAATCTTTTCTTTCTCCTTCAGTTTTGAAGAACGATTTTACCGGATGGAGAATTCTTGGTCAACAGTCTTTTTGTTTCAGGACTTTGAATATTTCATTCCACTGCCTCCTGACCTTCATGGTTTCTGATCAGAAAACAGCTGTTAACATTTCCATTAGCTCTTTAGATATAGTTTCTTTAGTTCTTCAAGCATATCTAAAAGAGCTGATTTAAAGACTTTATCTAGTAAGTTCAACATGGGCTTCCTCAGGAAGAGTTTCTACTGATTTTGTTTTTACCTGCCCCTAGGCCATGCTTTTTTGTTTCTTTGCATGTCTCATAATTCTTTTGCTAAAAACTGGACATTTTGAATATCATAATGTGGAATTATGGAAATCAGATTCTCTCCTTTCCCCAGGGTTTGTTGTTGTTGCTAGGGTTTTTTTGTTTGTCTGTTTTGTTTTTTAGTGAGTCCTCTGAACTAATGCTATAAAGTATGTACTCTCTGTCATACGCGGTCACGGAAGTCTCTGCTCGGTTAGTGGTCTGCTAATGACTGGGCAGAGGTTTCCTTAAATGCCTAGAACCAACAGGTCTTCCAGATTTCAACAAGGGCTCTGGGTGCATGTGAGTGCACACCTTCCACACTCAAGTGGCAGATTACGACCCCGCCTTCTCTTCCCGCTTGTGCAGAGGCTCAAGGGCAGCCAGAGGCTCAAGGGCAGCTCAAGGGTTCCAGAACTGGAGCCTCCTCAGATCTTTCCTGAGCACGCGCACAGCCCCACGCGTGTACATGGCACGCTAGATTCCAAGGAATGCACTGGAGATCACCAAAGCCCCCATGGACAGCTCGGCCCCAGCTTTTACACCTTAAGCTTTTGAGTTAGCCTACCGTGTGCCCCGACTGTTACACACCACCTCAGGCAGCGGGGACCCTAAACAATGATCTCTAGCTGTTTCTGAAAAATGCTCCTCTGGTAAAAGGGTCCTCACACTGAGTGAGCTCCAAGTCAGGACAAATAAAGACAGCCTTGTGGGTGGGGTCTTCCTGGGACCCATCAGACAGGTGGGTCAAATAGTAATCAAATAACAGTGTTCAGGAAATGGGGCTTTGAAGGAGCTGCCCTGCTCGGCCCCCTCTGGTGGCTTCCAGGCTACTGATTTTCTCCTTGATTGCTGGCTGTTGGTTTTCAACACCAGTGCACAGCTGGGAAGAAAGTACGGACATTGGGAAAGTTGAAAAGTCACAAAGCTGGCTGTGCCTACCAAGATCCAGATTTTATTTTTGTTTTGCTTTAGAATGGATGCTCCTTGGATTGCTGTAAGCGTTTGGTTAATTTCCATAGTTCTGAAAAGGTTATGATCATTTTTGCCTGTTTTCTCATTGCTTTTATGGAGGACAATTTTTCGAGGTTCTTATTTTGCCATTTTCCCTGGCATTCTCCCCAGCACACTCATTAAGTGTTGTTTTCCACAGGGTTATATCCTTTCCTGTTTTCTCTTCTCATTCCACAAACTTTCCCTGGGAAACAGTATCCCTGTCTAGGCCTTCAGGTTCTACCCAACAGTCATTGACTCTCAAATGTACATCGTCTTCCCTAACATTCTCCCCTGGGAGACTTACTGATGACCAACGGCCATTGCTGTGTGTGCATTTTACAGGTGTCTCCAGCCCAACACGTCTGAAACCACACATCCACTCGGTTCCCATACTAGGAAACTGAGAGGCATCCTAGATTATTCTCTTTTTTAAAACATTTCGAGTCTTCACTAAAGCACCTCCTCTGTCGAATATTCCAGCATCCCAACTCCCACAAAGTGAGTCATTCTCTTTTCTTAATACACTTCTCCCCTTGTGTAACATTTGTTTACACAATGATCCTCTCCCTAGACTCTCAGCATCGTAAGCAAGAACTGACCCATGTTCTCATCCCTAGGACTCATCACAGCACCCAGCACATTAGAGTCAGTCATATGTTTTATCCGTGTAGCAAACTATTTTCCAAAGATGGCCACGCCAATATATATACCTTCCCACAACATCGTGTCAACGTTCCTCCATCAAAAGATGGGGTCTCTGTTCCCTCCTCTTGAGCCTGGGCAGAACTTTGTAACGGCCTCCACCAGAAGAATGAGGTGGAAATGACAGTGCTTGATTTCTAAGCGTAGGTCAAAAAGGTGATATGGATTCCGCCTGGTTCTCTGTCTCAGGACATGTGCGTTGGGAGTCCTGAGCCAGCATGTGAGAAGTCTAGCTACCCTGAAGCTGCCACGTGAAGAGACCACGTGGAGATGGGGAGCTGTTAGACAGCCTTCCCTGCACAAGCCAGAAACGTAAGTGAAGAAGCCCCCAGATGGCCTCAGCCTCAGCTACGTCCTCCTGTGGACCTGCAGCCACAGGAGGAATCCAAGCCAGAAACACTCAGCTAAACAGCTCCCCAACTCCTGACCCACAGAAACAGTTAAGAGATAATAAACGTTGTTTCTGAAGCCACTACATTTTGTGGCGATTTGTTTTACAAAATTAGATAACTGAAAAAGTAATAAGTGCAGAAATGAGGATGATGATAGACAAGTATCTTGGTGCACACACAATATTCTTCGTTGTTTTCCCTACCGTGCATCATTTTTAAATGGAAAAAAAGTGGTAAATATGTGATTAAAAGAAAAGTATCTCATGCCTGCACCAAAAAAATGTCAAAATGTAATTAATGTGTATGCAGAATGAACTTGCATCCAGCACGGAAGTCTTTTCCCAAAATACTTAGGGGTTGCATGATTTTCTCAAAATATAGTTTTTCAAATAATAATTTGCTTATTTTACCAAGTACTATATGGTACCCCAAAAGGCAAAAACCTTATTCTCCATTCCCTCCAAACAGATAATTTCATAAAGATAACTTCTGGATCATTGATGTTACAATGCTTGACTGTTCTTGGTAAATTTTCCCTATATTAAATGTCTTAACATGTTTTTGTAGTGTTCTAATCAAGAGAGTCCTTTTATAAATCATTGAGCACTTCTGTTAATTCTGAATTTTCACACATTAGTGATACTTAATGAATTTAAAATAGTTTATATTTATGAATTATTTAAGATAGCCTAGATGTAAACAAATCCACAATGACAGAAATAATGATTCTGTTTTTAACACATATTTAACCTCAAGCTAATAGCTGTGAATATCTTGAGATTATATTTCTTTAGAACAGATGCTTACTTAACACAGATAAAAGAAATTAAACGTTAAACAAAGCCTCATCCAAAAGAATTTGCCACTTTTCAATAACCTGTAACGTGTTTTAAAAGAGTTGGGCTTAATTACCTATAGTTTCTAAAAATGTGTATTGTCTGATTTATCTAAGCCAAAAGGAATAGCAATTTAAGTAAAAACAAGAAAAGCTTTGACTCACAAATATAAAAGAAAATTTCTTTGTATCATTAAAATTAAATGTGCAATCTATGCTCCTGACGCTGTTTTGTATTCTAAGTCTATAAAGCTTTTTTTAAAAAACAAATTTTAGGGCTTCCCTGGTGCCGCAGCGGTTGAGAGTCCGCCTGCTCATGCAGGGGACACGGGTTCGTGCCCCGGTCCGGGAAGATCCCACGTGCCGCGGAGCGGCTGGGCCCGTGGGCCATGGCCGCTGGGCCTGCGCATCCGGAGCCTGTGCTCCGCAGCGGGAGAGGCCACGACAGTGGGAGGCCCGCGTACCGCAAAACAAACAAACAAACAAACAAAAAACAAAACAAAAAACCCCCACAAATTTTAGATATTTTTCCATTTCAAATGTTGGTGAAGAAATCTAATTATTCACTAAACACATATGTTGGGAGCACTATATAAACCGCCAACATTTCCCTTAGAAGAGATATATAGTTTACAGTTAAATATCAGGAAAACTGTCCTCAATTCACATTTTTCTTTTTGCTTAGTACACTGAGCATAATTTCACATAAAGTATATTTCTGATGTCATCATTTAAAAAAATCCCTTATTTGAGTTTTATTTGCCAATTTCAGGCAGCTACATTCTGGGCTGAAGCAAAAAAATTAATAGTGCTTTGTGAATTATTTAAAATACTATATGTATATGGGTGAATGTATAATTTATTGTCAGAATTCAATAACTTTTGAGAGTGAATGGAGTGTTAAGAATCATAGCGAGAAAACAGGCAATGAAACAGGAACCTGAGGTCACCCTCAGTATGAATTACATCTCCGCTACACTATCAACAGAACAAGATTAAACACCACCATGCTAGGTCAGCTCCACAGTCCATCTGGCCGAGTCCATTATGTACCCATAATCTTCACAGTAACAGGAAGTCATAAAGGTCTTCATCAACACCATCATTAATATATTTTGTGTTATTGTATTATTTCTGCTACCACCACAATACTCCCTTGCCCGGAGGTCAGAGTTCCAGGGGCAAGATCATGTATACTATTTAGGAGCTGCCCCGCGGCCCCTGCCCGTATGCTATCGGGTGTAGAAAATCAGTCAACAAATTGAAAGCAGCTGCCACCAGGATAAAGTGACAACGGAAAGAAGAGGGAGGGGTGGGAAGAACCATGAAAGGGAGAGAGAACCAGAATGACAACGTGGGGCACATTTATTGTAGGGAGTTTCTGCGTGGCACCAAACGTTCACAGTGATGACTCTGATTTGTCAGGAAGGGGCGTTGATGGTTTCGGCATTTTTTGTCTAAAAGAGTAGAGCGGTGTGTTCGAGAAAGCCTTCAAAATGAACGTTTTGGCACATACATGGTGATTACATTTTAGTTATTTGGAAACTGACATGTGGAACAATTTATTCCTAAGCAATATCTGATAAATGAGGCATTTCTGTACTGCCTTTTATTTGTCTTGAAACTATCTCTTTCAAGTTCTTCTAAACAGTGTTTGTTGAAAAAAAAAAAAATCAGAATTAACCCACTCATGGTATGAGAAGATTAGAGAATGTGATCATAGAATCTCTCGATCTTCTGCCTAAAATGAAAACTTATGTCTTCGTGTCCCAGTTGCTTCATTCCCTTTATCACTTTAGTTATCCTGTTTCAAAGGTTCCCTAGTTCTGTGTTATCTTCATAATTTTAAGCTTCATTAAGTTCATTCAAATCGTATTTGATACAAGAGCAGAAAAAAATGTTGTGCTCTATTCCGTTTCCAGAGAGCAAGTGTCTGTGTCAGTTTCACAGGTTGGTGAAACCACGGCCCAAGAATTATTCTTTACGAAATCTTTTCAGTCTAAGTGGGGAGCTAGAGTTGAGAAAACAATAAAGATCCATCCGTCCATCCATCCACCTGTCCATCTAGCCCACAAATTTTTATTGGCTGCCCACTATGTGCCAGACACTGTTCCAGACACAGGAGAAACAACAGTGAAAAATCAAGCAATAAAAATAATAAATCCTAGGAAGTGCAAAGTAATGTGGAGAAAAAAGGTACAGTCCAAGCACAGAAAGTGAGAGGGGCCGCTAACATTTAGGCAGGAACCAGCTGGTCACTGGATGGTACGAGATCTGGAGGAGAAATCCAGAACGATCTCGGCCTATTTACAAACGGCGAGAAAGCCCCCTGCTGGATCTGGGTGACCAGGGGGAGGGGCAGGAGGTAAGTCGGAAAGGAGAGGGGCCAGATCCCACTGCACCTTGAGGGCAAAGTGAGGGAGTTTCCCTTCTGTCCTAATAGTGGTGAGGGGCCGTTGCGAGGTGATGAGCAGAGGAATCCGTGTGAACAGCAGCGTTTAGAGAGGACAAGCGCGGAAGGGAGACCAGGTGAGAGCCCAGCCGGGAGCCGAGGGTGCTTTAAACCAGGCGGTCGTGGCATCAGTGACGAGAAGCCGTCTGACACGGGACGTACTTTGAAGACAAAATCAGGGGGGCTTCCTGATAGGAAGGATGCGGCTGTGAGAGAACGAACTGCGTCAGGGATGCCTGCGAGTCTTATTTCGGGACTTGGAGAAGACTGGAGGGGAACTGAGAGCTCGGTTTCAGAAAGGCTAAGTGCGGGATCCCAGCATCCCGGCAGAATATCAGGGCCGACATCTAGGAAGAGGCTGGATATACAAGTCCGGGGCTCGGGAGAGAGACGAGGACGAGAGATGCAGACTGGAAGCTGCCAGCATGCGGATGGCATTGACGCTGTGGGGCGAGACAGGGTCAGCTAGGATGAGAAAAGGAGCATGAAGGGGCGTGAGGACACGGTGGAGCCACTGTCACAGCAGGTGTCCAACCAGGAGAAATCCCCCGGGAGTGTGACACCACCTGTTCATGTGATTAAAGTCTGTCAAAGAGAAAGTGACCGGTGGTGTCAGAACTGCCGAAAGGTCGACTGAGATGAAGACTGAGGACGAACACCGCGTCTAGTGCCGAAGCCACTTGCTGATCCGACACATGTTTCAGTTTCTGGAGTGGCTAGAGCCCCGGGGACACGGGTGTTAGAAGAGAGTACGAGAACATGGAGCAGGTAGGCAGCCAACCCTTGCTAGGGAGTCTGGCTACGAAGAAACGGAGAGGAATGGTGGCTGAAGGGGGTCTGCGTCATTGCAGCAGAGCATTTTACTGGTCAACGAGTAACATTCCCCTTCCCCACACCCCACCTCCGTTTTCCAGCCCCTGCAGGTAAGTGGGCCTTTGTCTAGTGACATTTGAAAGAGTGGAGTCTCTGTAGACTTCCAAAACAGACTTATGGTTACCAAAGGGGAAACGTGGCGGGGCAGGGGGTGGGGGGAGAAATCAGGAGCTTGGGATGAACAGACACACACTGTACCTAAACTACCTAACCAACAAGGACCTACTGTGTAGTGCAGGGAACTCTACTCAATACTCTGTAACAGCCTAAATGGGAAAAGCATCTGAAAAAGAAGAGATACATGTATGTGTATAACTAAATCACTTTGTTTTACACCTGAAACTAACTAACACAACATTATTAATCAAATACACTCCACTATTAAGAAAAGAAATATAATTTGAGCCACATATGCAATTTTAAATCTTCTAGTGGTCACATTAAAAAGTTAAAAGAAAAGGTAGAATTTTAAAAAAGTTTAAAAGTTTAAAGACCTTTGTACTTTAGGACTATAAAAATACTTTCCTATGTTTTTGCTTGTACTCTTTTAAAAATATTTTAATATTAAACCTATACAGAATAAAAAAATATTTAAAAAAATATAGTGGAGTCTCTTTGTTGAATGATACTGGACTTACTATCCGGAAAAGTATTAATCACATGAAATTTATTGGTAATTAACCAGTTTAGACCTACAAAAACAGCGCTTTCTTATGACTTCACAGTAAACCTTTGTTAAGCCACCGAAATCTTGGGGTCAATTTGCTACCACAGTATAACATAGCATAATTTGGTATAAGTGGTCAAAGAATTCTTTAAAATATAATAGAATGTTTTTACGATTTGGGAAATAATACTGTAGAGAGAAAAATGTTGCTACAAGAGAAGAGATGAATGATTAAAGGAAAAAGTCCTTCGGTAGAGGTGAGGCGTGCGGTGCACCAGCGAAGTCCTTAGACAGAGGCACACGCTTCCTTAAGTAAGGTGTCCATGCGTGTTCTAAGGGGGGGGAGGGGTGACCACACAGACGCGGATGCGGCTGGAGGGGGATGTGGGATGGGCTGACGAGGTGATTCTCTTCTGTTGCTTCTACTTTTCCAGCAAAACAACAGTCAACAATGAGAGGAAGAAAGTAAAAGGAACTGTTGGAGGTTTGAGAAGAAAGGAGAGGTATGAAACTTTCCTAGAGAGCGGGAAAATGAATTAACCAGGAAGTGCTGAGGGCCCACTCGAGCCTTTTGGCCTTACGTTTAAGTGAGACCAGTTAACCTAAGTGTGTCTTCTCTTGAACCGTGTTCAACTGTTTAGACACAAGAGTAGGGTCCATGAGAATTTGGTTTAACCAGGCTTGGGGATCTGTAAGCAAGGGAGGGAGGAGGAAGTTGAGGCCAGTCCAAGGGGGTGGTGAGTGCACTGCTGGGGTATGAAAGCTAAGCTGGGGAAGGAAGGCACAAGGAAGTTGACGGAATGTGAAACATGGCGAGGTTCGTGGATTAGAAGTCCCCATGGGGCAAAGATCCTAGTGAGGATGCTAAACTGAGTTAGAAAGGGGGTGGGCGAGGCACAGGTAGAGAGAGAGAGGAATGCCTGAAGCCAAGATTTTGAAGACGGTACAGGTATTAGAAAGGGCAAGGACTCTAGGTCATAACCACGGGCAGAGAGCTGACGAGAAGAGTGATGAGCTAATGGGACCGAGAGGCCAGTGTGACGGAATGCTTCTCATCAGTGGGCCCATCCATCCCATGCCATCTTGGCTGTGGACAATTATGACTCGTGTCAGGACATGCTTTGTACTTTCTGTACTGGTTTAATGACGTACAAGTTACAGCCACGAAAGTCAAGCCTTATGAATAAGATAGTGTTTGAAAAATATCTAAATTTCATAAGAAAAGTGTGATTTAATTAAATAAAAGTTTTAAAAATTTTGCTCTTCATTAATCTACCGATGACTTAAAGCCAAAGGACAAGCCATGCATTTCTACAATAACAGGATGCCTTATTTTTGTCTACAACTCTAAATTGAAGTGGCACTTTACTACTAAAATATATGTAAAAACCATTCTTAATTTCTCTCCATGAATACCTATTTTTTCATTGCTGCTTTCCAATCATACTCATATGTACTGAAAGCACCTTTTTCTTATTGAAAAGTATCTAACTCGTCTGTGGTTTCCATTTTCTTGCTTTGAAGGATATTTATATGGAAAAATGGCTTCTTCCTCTTGTCGATGGTTCACGTTTCAGAAAGGAATAGAATTCCTGCTCCGACACAGACCTAAAGAGCCCAGAGAAAATTCTTCCCTGTCTATCAACTGCAGTGGTCTAATGCGGCTGACAAGGACAGCTAAAGGCAGCAAATGACAGTCAGCCATTTATAATGGAAGGTTTTCCATTGAACTATTTTGGGTTCCTATTATAAACTATCTCCAGATAGAAACCAACCAGATTAAAATGAAACATTACAATGGAAAAACAAAACTTCAGTTTTATTTAGAAATAAAGCAACCTTCCAAACAAGCATCCCTAATCTCTCAAAGACAACGATAAGGCAATCTGGCAGCTTTCAAAAGTCAAAGTGACTTTCAAGCACGGCTATTTAAAGGGACAGAAATTTCTGCAGTTGTCAAAAATGCAAAATTTTAAAAGAGAACTAACACTTTTTTAAATGGATGTATAAAACTTTAGAATTTATATGAGATAAAATCTGGTTTTCAATATTTTTAAGGTTGAAAAAAAGCAGACACCGCTTTTCTAAAGCTATTATTGAACAAAAATGTTCAGAATGAAGAGCACATGGATGGACCTAGAGAATATTATGCTTTTGGTGAAAAAGTCAGAGAAAGACAAATATCACTTATACGTGGAATCCAAAAATTACACAAATAAATCAATATACAAAACAGAAGCAGACTCACAGACATAGAAAACAAACTTACAGTTACCAAAGGGGAAAGGGAGAGACAAATTAGGAATATGGGATTAAGATACAAACTACTACACATAAAATCAGCAGCGAAGATTTACTGTATAGCACAGGGAATTGTATTCAATATCTTATAATAACCTACAATGGAATATACTCTGCAAAGAAATAGCTGGATCACTGTGCTGTACACCTGAAACTAACAGTATTGTAAATCAACTCTAATTTAAAAAACGGTAACGCATGAGTGAGCATTTCCTCTGATACCACAGGACCCAGGTGACTTGCAGGACATTATAGGAAGATTACACTTCTGGTCATCCTATACAAACACCAGGAAAAGGGCTGGTTCTTGTCCTGGGATCTGGACCAATAATTCTGCTTGAAAAGGTACATTAAGAGGATTCCATTGTTGAATGGATCTCAGGTAGAGTTCAAAGCGATCAGATAAAAGCCAAAGATCAGTCAGGTACCAAATAGCCAAGAAGACCAATCAAGGTAGAAATAAGAAACATGGGTAATGGGCAGTTAGGAACCCAAATCAGAGTCTGGCTGGGAGTGAGGAATGTGGAGTAGGCATGAATTGGTTCATTCCTTGGTGGTCCAGTGGCTAAGACTCCATGTTCCCAATGCAGGGGTTCTGGGTTTGATCCCTGGTCAGGGAACTAGATCCCACATGCTGCAACTAAAGATCCCGCGTGCCACCACTAAGACCTGGCACAGCCAAATGATAAACAAATACTAAAAAAAAGAAAAACATAAAAAAAACCCCAACAACGGTCTTGTGAAGCAAGAGGATCTCCTTCTATCTTATGCTCATGGCGACTTGTCTGAGCCAAGAGACAGCTGGATTAGCTGGGTAATGGCATGGGAAGCAAACGATTCCCAGCATAAGTTCTGGAGAAAGATACGCTGGAATTAGCATGTTGGTTCTGCACCTGTAGCTGTGTAACTCGGAGCAAGCCGCTTCACTCCTCTGAGCCGTAGCATCACCAACTATTCTACAGGAGTAATAACTTCAAGGTGTTGTAAGAGTTAAACAGTGTATGTAAAAGTGCCTGGCACATGGAAGGCACACATAAACACCTTCCTCCATCGGGGCCAATACATACTCTACGTGCTTATCCGTTGTTTAAATCACATCGATTATTTTCAGGAATCTGAGCACAAGGAAATGAAAGTCAGAGGATCTGTGTTGTGTGACCTTAAGAAAATACAGAGATGATAACTTGCTTCATGACACTGGCAATGTCAACTTTTATAAGAACAACTATTTAAAAAATCTTGTGTTTCCTCATCACATTGTTGGCGTGGAAATGAGAAGGGAATAGAAGATAGTAAACAAACTTATTATTTGCAAACATAAACTCAGATAATAAATATCTTTATCCCCTAAAGGTGCCTATTTCTTGACAAGCATGAAAAGCTGAAGCTTGAAAAGACAGTAGCCGTGTGAGTGAAGGACAGAATCTTGTTCAGGGAGATCACTGGTCTACACTGCCTGCCCAGGTATTGACAAAAGGCCTGGTTAGAACCCACCTGTCTCCCTGCATGTGTGTCGAGCGTTCATTCTCACCAAAGGAGAAGTTAAACCTTGTTTCCTGGGGAAAGTCTCGCGTGGTCCCACAGCTAAGCTGTCCACTCTGGCACAGGTCACAACTCCTTGTGTTTCCCCTCATTGCAAAGTCACCATATGGTTCGTTTGCACGTGTATTACAGTAGTGAAGGGCACAGGTTCTGGAGCTGAGCTTGAATCTCTTCTCTCCAAATTACTGAACCTACCTAAGCCTCCACAAAGAATAACAGTACTTACACTTTGCGGTGAGAAGAGACAATGAGATGAGCCTTTACAACTATGCTTGACACTTGATGCAATACGTGTGGGTCATTTTTATTACTAGTCAGTAAGGGCAACTACAGCAAAGAGTGTTTAATACCAGATGTCAACACACTCGTGGTGTGGAGCTCTCCCCAGAATCCTGTAGGATGTGTCCCTCGTCCGACACTTAGTACAAGTGAAAACCCATGAAATTCACAAACGTTGAAAGTAGTTGTGATTATGGTTTTAAAATATAGGTAGTCCTTGCTGTGCACCATTTTGATTTGCGTGCATTTCAGTTTTCATGGGTGGGTTAGATTAAACCCAGTGCATCAACAACATAATAGTTAAATTTTCAATTACTACAATACATCTTCTATGGTGAAGAGTCTACTAAATGATTTTTGAATTTTTTAAAAGTGCGTTGCCTTATGAACTTTATAAGACTTCTTAATATGTACTAGATAAAAATCTTTTATATAAGGTACATATCTTGCAAATATTTTCTTCCACTCCATGGCTTGCCTTTTCATTTTCTTAAAGTGTCTTTTGAAGAGCAAAAGTTTTGATTTGGATTAGGTCCAAGTTACCAATTTTTTTCTTTCACGGCTCATATGCTTTTTTATTCCAATCAAGGAAAAATTTTGCCTGAACCAACATTGCTAAGATCTTCTTCTAGGGTTTCATACTTGTAGCATATTCATGTTTAGGTCCAGGATTTATTTCACGTTTCTTTGGTAACAGTGTGAGGCGGAACTAGACGTTCTTTTTTTCCCTTTATGGACAGTCAATCGTTCCAGAGCCATCGATACTTGTGAAAAGACTATCCTTTCCCCATTCATTATAGCACATTTTTGGGTCAAAAAACAATTAATGATAAACGGGTAGGTTTTAAAATCTAAGATTTCCTCAAGATTTGCCTATCAAAAATTGTGCTATTTCTAGCTTCTGAATAGTAAAGATTAGGTTTATAACCTTCAACAACTTTGACTTGGTTCTATTCCTGAGCTCTCAAACAGTGTTTAAAAAACAAATCTCAATCGTCACATCTGGATGTTCTATTAAAATGCCGTCTAATTCCTTGGCCATATAAGGTACATTTTAAAAAGATGGTACAGGGCAGTTAAAAGTCATGCCAAAGCACCACTCTGACTAGAAACTTTTATAGTATTTTATTTTCAGCATATAACCTAACAAATGCAGATAACATGGAAACCCTATGAACCCTGCCAAACGTAGTCCACTTATCCTGGGTTATCTTTTTACTTAATTTGAGCTGATACCGTGTTGGGGCTATTTTATTCCCAGCTACATTTTATGGGAAATAAACTGATTTGTAATTTTTTAAAACAATCTGTGTTAAGGGCTTCCCTGGTGGCGCAGTGTTTGAGAGTCCGCCTGCCGATGCAGGGGACGTGGGTTCGTGCCCCGGTCCGGGAAGATCCCACGTGCCGCGGAGCGGCTGGGCCCGTGAGCCATGGCCGCTGAGCCTGCGCGTCCGGAGCCTGTGCTCCGCAACGGGAGAGGCCACAACAGTGAGAGGTCCGCGTACCGCAAAAAAAATAAATAAATAAATAAAAAATCTGTGTTAAAATATGTTTTAATCTTTCATGTTTTGATCAATAATGATAAATTTTCTTCTTTGTATCTTTGGTCTTGAACACATTCCTAAGCTCACATTTTAGCTGCTCAACAAACGCTTAACTGGAATATGAAGTTCAACCAAATTAAACTGCTGATGCGGCAAATTTGCAAAATGATCCAGAAATCCACACCCTAATGGGATATACAATGAAAAAAGTAATCATGCTTTTAGCGTTCCTTTACTCAAAGCTGTTCTAAATGTACAAATACACTTTGCATATCTCAGGTGGGCAGCCATTCATATAAATATTGTGAAAGGGGTTTTTTAAGTTTTTCTGTTAAAAATAGCAAAGCCTTCATTGCAGATCAAAAGTCACATATTTTAAGATAATGTCAAAATCTTAAATACTTCTAGCTCTTTGGAGATAGAAACACAGTGAGAGATAACCTAGGCAGCGTATGAGTGCCTTTTCTCTGCTTCCCACTTCTCTTAACACCCTTTCTCAGGGTTCTGTGCCGGTGGGTAAGATTACGGTCAGAAGCAAAACCTGACACTAATGCGGAAAGATACATGCACCCAATGTTCACAGCAGCACTACTGATGAGAGCCAAGACATGGAAACAGCTCAAGCGCTGTCAACAGGCAAATGGATAAGGAAGATGTGGTACATATAAACAATGGACTATTACTCAGCCATAAAAAGAATGAAATTCTGTCATTTGTAGCAACGTGGATGGACCTAGAAAATATTATGCTTAGTGAAATTAGTCAGACAGAGAAAGACAAATGCTGTATGATATCACCTATATGTGGAATCTAAAAAAAAATACAAATGAATATATATATATATATATATATATATGCAAAGCAGAAACACACTCACAGATATAGAAAACAAACTAGTGCTTACCAGAGGGGAGAAGAAAGGGGGAGGGGCAAGTTAGGGGTATGAGATTAAGAGATACAAACTACTATGTATAAAATAGATAAGCAACCAGGATTCATTGTATGGCACAGGGCATTATAGCCTTTATCTTATAATAACATTTAATGGGGTATAATCTGTAAAACACTAAATCACTGTGCTGTACACCTGAAACTAATGTAATATTGTAAATCAACTATATGTCAATTTAAAAAAAAGGCAAAACCAGAAGGAAAAAGTCAAGAATTACAACAAATAAGGCGAATGCTTGACAAATGTCAATTTTGTTAATTTTCTCTGCAAGGTTAATATTGTGGTACTATTTTATAAAAAGGTCATTTGGGGACATCTCTATTCAATCTGTTTTACATGGTTTGAGACTAAATGATTTCTACTCCAGAGAAAGTACTATCATGAGAAGATTTTGGTTATTTAGTACTGTAGCGTTTGAATAGCAGAAATTGAATTTTTGTTAAAGTGAAAACTATCTGGTCAGTAATTTGATCCCCAAATAATTTCACAAACCTTAAAACAGTTTGTGAGTACTAAGGGCCTCTGGAGTTCAGACCGACTTCTAATCCATTACATCTCACTCTAATAATCACTCTTTTAGAAAAGTTAAAGGCAAAATCATACCTACTATACCTCCATTTTAAGAAAATACCCTATAAAAATGGCATATGTTCCATGAAAATGTTTGGAGGATATATTAACCACATCACATACTGTCTTCTTCACTGAGAACCCCTAGTAAATTTTTCTCTGAAGATTCCAATTCCAGGAATGTGAACGAATGACTTTTAAAATTATATTGCATTGAATCTTTTTTTTTTTTTTACACTGAATCTTGTTCTAATTGTGATGCTCTCGCTACATTTGTTCCTGAAAAATGTAGAGTCAAATGCATGTCCCTCTCAAGGAGGTATACAAACCCTCTTAGCATTCATTGTCCTTTCATAAACCTTACCTCTAGCTTTATGTTTTTTCTTTTTATTTCCCTCTAGATTTGATTCCTTATTCTCAAAAGACTTGCATTTAAAAAGTCATCTTTGAGTTCTAATATTTTCTCCCCTAAATATACGGAAAAGTAAAAATGAAAAAAACAACAGCACCCTTAGCATAAGTTAAAGCCAGAAAATGTCAGAACTTCAGAAGAGCTCTTGAGTAAAAACAAACAAACAAACAAACAAAAAAAACGCAGGCAAGATTCACCAATGGATGATAAAAGTAGTAGCTGAAAGTCTGAGGAGATACAGGATACTTAAATAGTCTCAGAGTATCTCCTGAAGATATCTTACATGTTACAAAGGGGAAACATAACTTTACAACATAGAAACCTGTCAGATACCACCTAACCACACGATCGACGGTAATGTCACCACTAATACAGTATCTCGATATCATGTACCCCTCGATATTATGCCCTTGAGATGGGCACAACACCACTTCCGTAGGATTCTCGCCAAAAATGCAGGACCTCAATCTAATCATGAAAAACATGACATGAATCCGAAGTGAGAAACACTGTACAAAATAACTAGCACTATTCAGAAGTGTCAGGGTCATGAAAAATAAGGAAAAACTGAGGAACTGTCACAGACTGGAGGAGCCTAAAAAGGTATGACAACTAAACGCATTGTCAGACCCTTGACTGGGCCCTTAACAACAACAGAAGAGCGTTAGTGGGAACCTGGTGAGATTCAGAGGAGGTCTACGGTTGTTCACCAGTGTAAAGGTCAAGTTTTTTTTTTTTACCAGTGTTAACCGCCTGGTTTCAGTGACCACACCACGGGTAAGTAAGGTGCTGCAGGGCGGGAAGCAGGGTGAAGGACGTGTGGGAATTCTCTGCACTGTGTTTGCAACTTCTCAGGAAGTGTACATAAAAAGTTTAAAAAGTTTTACAAAGTCACCCTCTATCTTTTTATAAGCAGAGTTTTCATAATTACTGTTTGACATTCCCCCAATTTGCCCTAAGCTCTTAGCTTGCCATTTGTTTTACCCCATCGGGCTGCCTCAGAACACGGTATCTAGTGTCAATTCAAATATTGTATTTCGAAGACCATCTTCTCCATAAAACAGCCTCTGATTACCCAGACCTCCGATTCCTAGCATTGCACCCTCTACTCTGGAATTTTACTGTGCACTTTGTTATGTAGTGGCTGAAGTTCTTTTATGCTTCTATTTCTCATTACCACCACTATAAGAAAAGTCCCCAGAAAGCAGGGACAGATTTACATTCCTTTTTCTGATCAGCACTGAGCTAAGTACACGGTAAATGCTTGTTAAATGTATGTTGACTCATTCACCCACAAACTAAGGAAACTAAAGATCCGGAAGTTCACATCACCCATTTATTCCCTCTTTGTGTTATTAGACACCAAATACAGGACGAAACGGGCCATTAGTTACGAGCTAAGGATGGCAATTCTAACACTTTCTTGTTCACAGGAAGAGTCTCTAAAATGTACAATACTCCTTCAATTTAATAAGTTAATCTGGGTTGAATAAACACCATAATCCATGCTAGAATTGCAATAATTAGTAGAAATATGGGCCTAAATTATAAATCTTTAAAATCTTATTTAAAAATCTGTTAAAATCCCTCATCCAATCATAATATGAAACGTGTAATAGTAAAAGCAGCTGTCACAAATAAGATTCAAAGACACTGATGTTTGAAGAGATGTTTTCCATGACCAGGGCTGCTTCCTTAGAGTATTCCTAGGATGTCTACTGAGCTGCTAAGTTCATGCAGTGGGAACAAATGTCTGTTTTCTTTGCCAAGAAAATACCATAGATGAATATTAAAAACAGTTCTGTTAGCCAAAATTCACATCTGCACGCACTTAAAAGTGTAGCTTTTCTTTTTTTCCAATAATAATTTGTAATACATCGTGAACATTTTAAAAAAATAGCATACAATACTCTACACCTGGCTGGTTAGCTAGTGTTTTAGCCATAAGTGCAATGATAAAGCCTATACTATTACTGAAATTGATTAGTGTACTCTGTGGATATATATGCACACATATGTGTGTATCTGTTAGTAACTTTTTTGGACATATATCTCAGCACTCTCTCTCTGCCTCTCTCTCCATGTGTATATATTCAGAATATAAAATTCAAAACATACCCTAATGTAATCAATTTAAAAAAATAAAATATTTTTAAGGGTTTTATAATTTTAAGACACAGGAGTCAGATTTTTCTACATAATTTGGGGATTCCAACATAAAAAAAAAAACTTCTCAACTATCAAAGTGATATTGTTTTTTTAAAAGGCCATTCTTTCACTGAGAGTGACATATTACAAGCAATGGTGGGTTTTTTTTTTTCCACCAGTTTTTCTTGTGTAGGAGAAATCTATTTTGGGCCTGATTTCAATATTGTTGTTTTTGCAAAAATTTTACAGTTATTTAAGTAGTAGAGGTTCTCAATCTAATGCAATATTTAGAATATGTACATAAACTATTATCTTAAATCATTTGGATGTTTAAAAAGAATGATTAATATGGAGAGTCAAGACCAAGAATAACTTGTATCTTAAAAAGAGGCACTTAAGGGCTTCCCTGGTGGCGCAGTGGTTGAGAGTCCACCTGCCAATGCAGGGGACACGGGTTCGTGCCCCGGTCCGGGAGGATCCCACGTGCCGCGGAGCGGCTGGGCCCGTGAGCCGTGGCCGCTGAGCCTGCGCGCCCGGAGCCTGTGCTCCACAACAGTGAGAAGCCAATGTAAGAAGCCACATGTGTGTCCTAGGACACACTCAAATAAACCAGGACCTCCGTGTCTCATAAGCATTTTCTCCGGTTAGTGTCACCTCACATGACTTTTCATACGTTAGGTTTGTTCTGAGAAGTCATTTTCTAAAATTCATCAGCCTAGTGATAAAATATGCTAGTGCGAGAAATAAAATATGTTGACATATGTTGCTTCATTACATTAAAATTAATTCCCCCACAGGGAAAACTATCAAATACCAGATACTTATCTGATTATGCAGAAATTCCAAAGAATCTATAAAAAAAAGTGACTGGAACTAATAAGTGAGTTTAGAAAGGTCACAGGATAAACAATCAGTATAACAAACTCGATTGTATTTCTGCATATTAGTAATGAACAATTGGGAATTAAAAACATGAAATGATAGGCATAAATCTAACAAAATAAATGCAACATCTATATGCTAAGAGCTATAAACACTGATGAAAGATATTAAAGAAAACTAAATAAACGAGAAGACAGTCTAAGTTCTTGGACTGGACTACTCAATATCATTAAGATTTCAATTTTTTCCAAACTGAGAAATAGATTTAACACAATTAAAAGAAAAATCCCAGCAGGATTTTGTGTAGAATTCATTATGCTGATTCTAAGAGCAAAGGAACTACCATAGGCGAAACAATTTTGAAAAAGAACAAAGTTGGACAACTCATATTACCAGTCTCCAAGACTGACTATAAAAGCTGCAATAATTAAGATGCTGTGGTACTGGAAAAGGAAAGACATATATGTCAATAGAACAAAATTAGGGAGTCCAGTAGTGCTGCACACATGGACAGTATATTGATTTTCAACAAAGCTGCAAAGGCGATTCAATACAGAAAAGACAGTCTTTTCAACAAACAGTGCTAATACAACTGAATCTTAATCTATATCTTGCACCAGTCCCAAAAATTGACTCAAAATGGAACATAAATATAAAACTTAAAACTACAAAACTTGTAAAAGAAAACAGGAGAAAACCCCTGTGACATTAAGTTAGGCAAAAATTTTCTTAGATGTGACACCAAAAGCACTATCTATAAAAGAACCAAATGATAAACTAGACTTCATAAATATTAAGAACCTCTGCTCTTTGAAAGCTAAAGGAATGAAAAGAAGCCATTGACTATGAAAAGGGTTTTCAAACCACATACCTTATAAAGGACTTGTATCTAAAATACATAAAGAACTCTCAAAATTCAGCAATAAGAAAGTAAACAACTTAATATAAAATTAGAAAAACACTTAAATAAACACTTACCAAGGAAGATATTCAGATGGCCAATGCACACATGAAAAGATGCTCAACATTATTAGTTATTAGGGAAATACACATGCAATGAGGTACACCTATTAGGACGGCTAAAGTAATATTACAAACTCAAGAATATCAAGTGCTGGTGAGGATGCAGAGCAACTGGAACTACTACGCGTTGCTGATGGGAGTGCAAAATGATATGACCACTGCGGAAAGATTGTCTTCCAGTTTCTAATACAGTTAAAACATACATTTACCATATAACTCAGCAATCCCACTCCTTGCTATTTACCCAAATGAAATAAAACATTTATGTTCACACAAAATCTTTACATGAATGCTTAACAGTCCCAAAATTTCTCAACAAACTGGTACATCCATGCAATATTATTATTCAAAAAAAAAAAAAAAAAAAAAACGAGCTACTGTGACACACATGTGAACGAATCTCAAATGCATGATGCTAAAGGAAAGAATCAGACTCAAAAGGCTCAATATCGAATGATCCATTTATATGACACTCCGGAAAAGGCAAATCTATAGCTGCAGAAAACAGATGAGCGGGTACCAGGAGCTGGGGCTATAGGGGAGGGAACAGGGGTGACACCCAAGGTCTGGAGGAATATCTGAGCTGATGGAACAGTTATCTTGATTGTGGTGATGGTCTGTCAAAATCTGTGGAATTATACATAATCTGTATGTAAGTTATATCTTGATTAAAAAATATTTTTAAAAGAGAGCAATCAATGAAGAATTACAGGAGTATCGGAAAGAGCATGATTTCTCAGGAGCTGGTGTAGGAAGGGGGAGACGGACAGGCCACGTGTCTGAACGAGGATGAGTCTGGCAGGTCTTCCAGGCAGAGGGAACTGCCCGTGTGGAGCCAAGAAGGGAGAGTGTTTGCAGCCTGCTTGTTTACAGAGCGAGTGTCTGGCCTGGGCACAGCACAGATGTGTCTGTGGTGGGGGAGACAGTTAAAGGTAGAAGACACCACTTCACACTCATTTTGATGCTGTGGCTACTATGAAAACAAAAGAAACAAAGCGGAAACAACAAGTGTTGGCAACGATGTGGAGAAACTGGGGCCCTTGTGCACTGCTGGTGGGAATGTAAAATGGTGCAGCAGCTACAGAAGACAGCACGGCAGATTTCTCAAGAAATTAACAACAGAATTATCATATGATCCAGCAATTCCATTACTCAATATATACCCAAAATAACTGAAAGCAGCAACTCAGACATCTGTATACCCATGTTCACAGCAGCATTATTCACAATGGCCAAAAGGTGGAAGCAACCCAAGTGTCCACTGATGGGATGAATGGGTAGACAACATGTGGTCCAATGGAATATCATTCAGCCTTGAGAAAAAAGAAGTTCTGACATATGCTAAAAGGTGGATAAACCTTGGAAGACAATATGCTAAGTGAAATCTGCCAGTCACAAACAGACAAACGCTGCTTGATTCTACTCGTGTGGAGTACCTAGAATAGTCAGATACAGAGACAGAAGATAAAATGGTGGTCTCCAGAAGCTGGGGGATGGGTAAACAGGGAGTTAGTGTTTAATGGGCATCATGTAGGTTTTGCAAGAAGAAAGAAGTTCTGGAGATGGATGGTGCAATAATTTAAATGTACTCAATGCCACTGAACTGTACACTAAAAAATTAAGGTAATTAAAATTAATAAGAAGGAAAAAAAGGAGAAAATAGAAGAGGAGAAATGAGGTTATATAAATCCTTGGTCAGAAAACTAAGGTGTTGTGGGAACTCACTTTGTCGTGGGCACTGGTACCCGGAAGTTTTTAAGCAGGAGTGGGAAACGCCATTCGCTCACAGTCTACCTTGTCCTGAAGGTTCTGCCTGACGCTGTTCCTTGGCGCTTCTCAGGGCAGCTGTCCAACAGATCTAGACAGAGGCTCTGATTTCAGTCAAATGGAATCAGAGTTTCATTCCTTCCATTGTCCCCGCCTCATTAAAATAACTCTCTTTGAGGCGAGAGGCCATTTTGACGTTCCCAGGGCCTGATCCAGCTCAGCAATGAGATCTGTCTTTTAGGAAGACCCCTGCCCTGTGTCTCAGTCTTACTTTCTTCTCTTTGAGGCCAGATGGTCCTGTATCCCTCAGGGGCCTCAGACTACCAGCCTGCTCTGTCTCGGGGGTGTTACCATGTTCTCCTTTCATCCCTACCAGACGCAGGGCTTGACTTTCCTTGAGAGACGAGGAGTCTAACGTCAGAGAAGCCCACATTTCCTTTGACCCCCAGGAAGATTCCAGAAGCTAAGATGACAGCCGGATGAACAGGCTGCAGGACAGCCCTCTTCGAGGCTAATGAGGGCACAGCTGCCCTGCCCTGACAGAAAGATGAGTCAGGGGACAGGGATTCAGGCAGGGGTGGGCAGGGGCTACTGATGTCACAATCACGCTGCTCGGTTTCTGATGTAACTCGTGTAACTGCTCATGTAACTCCAGGGTTGGGGACCGGCACATCCCTTTCTTTGTGACTCTGGTCTCCCAGGGGCAGAAAATGGGAAGAAAGTTGAAGATGCCCTAGGGCCTGCGGGCGGGGCAATAAGATAACTAGATGGTGACTTCTGTACATCACCGTTCAGCTTACAAAGTGGTTATAACATAGAACATTTAGAAAAAACTGAAAAATATAATTGAAAAATCACATATAAACCCATCACACAAAGAAATGAGCTCGCATGTTTCCATTTTTCCCCCTAAATGTAAGTTTATCTATGGCTTACTTTTTCTTAGTCTCACATCCCATATCAAATCCCTCAGAAAGTCGTGCTGGCTCCAACTTTAAAATACATCCAGAACCTGACCACCCGCGCTGCTGCCACTCTGGTCTATGTCACCGCCTCTCGGTAGGGTTACTGCAGTGCCCTCGTCATTGGCCTCTCACCTGTGCTCTCACACGACTAGAATGACCTTTTCCAGCCTGAGTCAGATCACGGCACGGCACTCAGTTTTCTTCCGTGCCTGCAGCTAAAGTCCTTACGAGACAGGCTCGAAGGGCCTGTGTGGTCAGGACCCCTGGGGGTCCCCCGAACCTCATCTCCCATTTCCTCTCCCTGGGCTGCTCCGCTCTCTTCACACTGGCTTCCCTGCTGCTCCTTGGCCATGCCAGCCATGCTCCTGCTGCCATGTCCTTGCACTGGCTGTTCACCCTGCCGTACATTTCTTCCTCCAAATACCTACAAGGCCGACTCAACCCCTTCACTGACCTTATCAGTGAGGCCAACACTGACCACACTATTTAAATGGTCCCAACTCTGGAACTCCAGAGCCTCCCTTAATCTTCTCTATCATTTTATTCAATAGCACTTAGACACTTTTAAAAATTCTACGTATGCTGCTTACGTAGCACGTTCTCGGCTTAAGGTCTGTCTCTGCTGCTGGAATGTGAGCTCTGAGAAGGCAGGAATATCTGGCTCTTTGTTCACTGCTGTAGCAAGCGTCTAGGACCACTCTACACAGAACAGGTATCAAATGCTAAAAGCATTACAAACGTGCCATTGCCTGCTAATTCCCCTTAGCATCAGTTCTTCTTTTTCAAATAATGGTCCCCCCAACTTGTAATGCGCACATGCTAACAAGTCCCTGCTTCTGCAGGCGCAGCCCGGGGACCAAGATTCCTCCAGTGGAACGTGAGTGGGGATGACACATGCGATTGTTGCCATGGCATCTCCTGAAAAGTACTTACTTGTCCTCATCTTCCTCCTCCGCTTCCTGCTGGTTGAGAAATGGTGACAGCTGGAACCATTTAAGGCAGAGGTGGAAGCTCCACATTGAAGATGACAGAGCCATTCCACCAGCCAGCCTGGGTTCCTAAATGACCTAGTGGGTCGGAACAATTTGTTCCCACCCCTGAACCAGACTGTGATGAGAGAGTGAAGTCAACTCCCAATCTCACTTGTCCACGCTTTTGGGGTTCTTTTTTTTACAGCAGCTTAGGCTCACTGTGAAGAATATGGAGAAGACTATATACAATTTTTCACTTTTGATTTATCAATGTAGTGAATTATACTAATAGCATTCCTAATATCAAGCCACCTTTGCATTCCATGTGATCATGGTATACGGTGTTTTCAATGCACTGTTAGACTCTATTGCCTCATATTTTATTTCATTTTCTAACAATATTCAGAGTGAGATTAATTTCTGTTTAGAGGGATGTCTTTCTGGGGCTTTAGTATCAATATTATGCTAACCAGGAAAGATTGCTAAGTCAAAAGAGAGAGAGATTTTTAAAGTTAATAACTTAGGTTACTGAAGGCTTTCAGGAAGGTTGTACCAATTTCTACTCACACTAACAGCGTTTTAGAGTACTTACTCACGGCACGCTTGGTATTTGGTATTATTAATTTAAAACAAAACATGGTATTATTAAAATAATGTGTTTATTCAATGTATGCGAAGTAACCTCTTGTCTCAATTAGTGTTTCCTTGATTACTTGTGAAGATGCAGAAGTTTATTTAAGCCAACTGCACTTTTCCTAGTCATGTACATCATTTTTTTTTCTGTATCCTGTAATGTATTCAATTCAACTCAGTTAGTTGACCACTTATAATCATTATTTAATCATCACAATATTGAATCAGGAAACCCTGCCTCACATAGCATGATTGCTTCCCTTCCATTATGAACACTGGTTAGAACAGGACGTGACTCTCAGCCCAGAGCTCCGCCACTGCACTATGCTCTGACACTCAACACCCAACACCTCATGCCCATCAGCTCACCATCTGCCCTCCCCTCACAGAGACTCTCTAAGCAAAATAAGGCAAGAGTGTGGATAGGGAGGCTCTCTTTACTCCAACTTCCTTAAGTCTCCTAATAAACTTTTGAGCTAAGTGCATTGAATGCTACTGAAATGTTAGTCTGGTGTGGAAAAAAACATCAGTAAAGGCTAGTTGGGGTATTAAAATAACTAGAGTCTAGTTATCTAAACCTAAGTTCAGTATTACTGTCAAAAAGGCACTCATTTAAAATATATGTATTCAGCATTATAATGTTTAATAATTAAGTCATAGGATATATAAAAAGAAAAGATGCCTCCTTTACATAACAAGTACCTTCATAATTAGGGTAATCATATAACTTAGCATGCAAGCTGGGACATGTTTAAGAGTGAAAGAGGCTAGGAAAACGTTAAATCATACAGGATACTGGGACAACAGGTATAAACAGGGACTTTCCTGGGCAAATTGGGATGTATAGGCTCACTATTTATGGTAAACTATCAAGATAGTGCCATGAATTATTATTTATGTTGTTATTTGTAATCATGTCATCATTGATGAAGATACTAATGAAACAGATTTTTTCATTTTATTTTCTTCAGTGTTATGAAAAAAAGATGCCCTGTCCAATAAGACTCCTATAAGTTTGGCCATGAAGCTGAAAGAATCAAAAATGATTGTACAATTATCATTACTAAACTTAAACACACACACACACACAAACAAACAAAGAGAAACTCTGACAACAACAATTATGAGTAAGGAGATTGAATCATTAATCAAAAAACTCCCAACAAACAAAAGTCCAGGACCAGATGGCTTGACTGGTGAATTCTACCAAACATTCAAAGATATTTAATACCTATCCTTCTCAAACTTTTTCAAACAATTTAAGAGGAAGGAATCCTTCCAAACTCATTTTACAAGGCCAGCATTACTCTGATACCAAAACCAGACAAAGACACCATAAAAAAGAAAATTACAGGCCAATATCCCTGACGAACATAGATGCAAAAATCCTCAACAAAATATTATCAAACCAAATTCAACAATACATTAACAGTATCATACACCATGATCAAGTAGGATTTACTCCAATGCGAGAATGGTTCATAATTCTAATGGTTCATAAGGTGATGACACACCACCTTAACAAAATGAAAGATAAAAATCATTGATCGGGCTTCCCTGGTGGCGCAGTGCTTGGGAGTCCGCCTGCCGATGCGGGAGACGCGGGTTCGTGCCCCGTTTCGGGAGGATCCCGCGTGCCGCGGGGCGGCTGGGCCCGTGAGCCATGGCCGCTGAGCCTGCGCGTCCGGAGCCTGTG
>NW_006782421.1:1224094-1272994 GCF_000442215.2 Lipotes vexillifer
AATAGATGCAAAGCATCTGACAAAATTCAACACCCATTTATAAAAGCTCTCAACAAAGAGGGAATGTACCTCAACATAATAAAGTCTGTGTATGACTATCATATACAACTGTGGAAAGCCAAAAGCTTTTCCTCTAAGGTCAGGAACAAGACAAGGATACTCACTCTGGTCACTTTTACTTAACACAGTACTGCAAGTCAAAGCCACAGCAATTAGGCAAGAAAAAGAAATAAAATGCATCTAAACTGAAAAGGAAGAAAAACTGTCACTGTTTACAGATGACATAATACCACACACAGAAAACCTTAAAGACTCCACCAAAAAATTGTTAGAACTAATAAATGAATTCAGTAAAGCTGCAGGATATAAAATTAATATACAGAAACCTGGTGTGTTTCTATACACTAATAATGAACTATCAGAAAGAGAAATCAAGAAAACAATCCCACTCACAATTGAATCAGAAAGAATAAAAACCTAGGAATAAATTCAGCCAAAGAGGTGAAAGACCTGCACACCGAAAACTGTGAAACACTCTCTGCTGAAGGAAACTGAAGAAGACACAAATAAATGGAAAGATATTCCGGGCTCACGGATTGGCAGAATTAATACCATTAATATGTCCATGCTACCCAAAGCAATCTACAGATTTAATGCAATCCCTACCAAAATTCCAGTGGCATTTTTCACAGAACTAGAACAAATAATTCTAAAGATTGTGTGGAAACACCAAAGATCCCGAATAGCCAAAGCAATCTTGAGAGAGAAGAACAAAGTTGGAGATATCATGCTCCCTGGTTTCAAACTATACTACAAAGCTATAGAAATAAAAAAGTAGTATGGTATTGGTATAAAAACGGACCTACAGATCAGTGGAACAGAATAGAGAGTCCAGAAATAAAACCGCACAGGTATGGTCAATGTACGACATAGGAGGCAAGAGTATACAACGAGGAAAGGACAGTCTCTTCAATAAGTGGTGCTGGGAAAACTGGACAGCTACATGCACAAGAATGAAACTGGACCACTATCTTACACCACATACAAAAATAAACTCAAAATGGGTTAAAGACTTGAAAGACTTGTAAGACTTGAAACCATAAGAATCCTGGAAGAAAACATCGGCAGTAAGCTTCTGACGTCAGTCTTAGCCGTGTTTTTTTGGGTCTGACCCCAAAGGCAAGGACAACAACAGCAAAAATAAACAAATGGGACGGCCTCAAACTAAAAAGCTTCTGCACAGCAAAGGAAACCATCAACAAAATGAAACGGCAACCTACTGAATGGAGAAGGTGTTTGCAAATTATATCTGATAAAGGGTTAATATCCAAAATATATATAAAGAACTCATACAAATCAACAATAAAAACCAAACTAATTAAAAAATGGGCATAGGATCTAAATGGACATTTTTTTCAAAGAAGACATACAAATGGCCAAGAGACACATGAAAGGATGCTCAACAATACTAGTAATTAGGGAAATGCAAATCAAAACTACAATGAGCTGTCACCTCACACCTGTCATGATAGCTATTATCAAAAAGACGAGAAATAACAAATGCTGGCAAGGGGCTTCCCTGGTGGCACAGTGTTTGAGAGTCCACCTGCCGATGCAGGGGACACGGGTTCGTGCCCCGGTCCGGGAAGATCCCACATGCCGCGGAGCGGCTGGGCCCGTGAGCCATGGCCGCCGAGCCTGTGCGTCCGGAGCCTGTGCTCCGCAACGGGAGAGGTCACAACAGTGAGAGGCCCGTGTACCACACACACACACACACACACACACACACACACACAAATGCTGGCAAGGATGTGGAGAAAAGGCTACATCTGTACACTGTTGGTTGGAATGTAAATTCGTGCAGCCACTACAGAATATGAGAAATTAAAGATATAACTACCACATGATCTAGCAATTTCACTTCTGGGTATCTACTTGAAAAAAATGAAAACACTAACTTGCAAAGATATATACTCCTCTATATTCACTGCAGTATTATTTCCAGTAGCCAAGATATGGAAACAACCTAAGTAGCCATCAATGGATAAAGAAGACGTGGAATACTACTTAACCATAAAAAGAAAGAAATCTTGCCACGTGCAACATGGATAGACCTTGAGGGTTTTATGCTAAGTGAAATAAATCAGACACAGAAAGACAAATAGTGCATGATTTCACTTATATATGGAATCTAAAAAGCAAAACAAAACCCAGACCCATGGATACAGAGAATAGTTTGATCGGTTGCCAGAGGGGAGTAGAGGTTGAGGGGCGAGATGAACTGGGTGAAGGGGATTAAGAATACAGACTTCCAGTCATAAAATAAGTAATAAATTAAATAAACAATGGGGATGTACTGTATAGTATGGGGAATATAGTCAATAATACTGTGTTAACTTTGTATGATGACAGATGGTAACTGCACGTACACTGTGGTGATCATTTCGTAAGGTAGAGAAATGTTGAATTGTCATGTTGTACACATGAAACTGATATAATATTGTACGTCAAGTATACTTCAAATAAATAAATAAATACACTCCTATAGGTTTGGCCACGAAGCCAAAAGGATCAGAAGAACTGTACAGTTATCAATACTAACCTTAAACACACAAAAGGCTCTGGGCACAAATACCTGCTCATTTACTTGCTCCCGACTCTCTTAGTTTGGGTATCAGTCTCTGAGGACGGCAAGTGAACTGCTCTACTTTCAATAACTTACCGATTACTATCACTTGCTGCACTGACCTAAGAGTTTTTTTCCTTCATTCTAGGTAAAAATTTTTCCCTTAAGAACATCCAAAAAGGATAAAACCAACAACAACTGGTGAGTGGCAGAACTCCCATTTATACTGGTGCGATTAGAGTATTAGAAAGTCAGGCTACAGAACGACAAGGGGGGGGGGGTTAATCCTGGAAACTTTAAATGTTTACTTTAAAAATAAACAATGATTCACTTGTAATTCTAGATTTTATTTTCAAATAATCCCTAACATAAAACACACTGTCTTCTAATTTCCTCCTAGTAAAACTTAGCTCTCTAGCCTAGGGAAGCTAGCCTTTGAAGTGGAGCTACTGCTCCCCTCTCCCAGATGTGCTGCAAAACAGGAGCCCTCTGTTACCGGAAGCAGCAGAGGTAGAGCGGGTGCAATAAGTTCTCAGGGGAACGCTGGGGAGCTGTGCATCAGGCAGCAGCGCTACTCCACCTCACCCGCCCGCGACTCTGCAGCCCACGCAGGAGAGGGCGGTAAAACCTTGGCGACGTAACTACTCAAACATGAATGACGACAGATCCTCTGCTACTTCTGCTGAATAAGCAGACACCCCAGATACGATTCCAGTATTTAGTGGAGTCACTGTGAAACAGGTGCCTCGCATCAGAATCAGAAGAAGTGGGAGAAAGCTGGAAGTCGATGTTAAACGGAGTCTCAAAGGAACACACAGTTCCTCTTGTTACACAGAGATACATTAACTGATTGAACTAAAATATTTGGTTTGGACTGATTTGTATATATTGTCAGAATGACAGAAAAGTCTTAGCTTTTGTATAAGACATAGCCCCTTTCACCATTCAAAGAAGGTTTACGATTGAGGCCATTTGAAGATACTTTAAAATTCTAAACCTTAATATAAATGAACACCAATCCATCGTATTCAAATTATGAACACACCCAAAGTTTTCCAAGTTTCCATTTGTGCAAGTTTTTTCTTTTCCAGATTAACTTAATGGTACTTTTAGAGGTATCATTAGAGTCCATTATGCCAAGCTGTGGGTTAAAAACCCAGAAGAAAGCACCGACTTGAAGTTCATCAACATTCGTGGAAAACTGTAAAAATCAAATGGGATGGTGTTTGTCAATCAGTTTTTATAAATCTGAACTGTTTGAGAATCATATTTAAAAATTTAAGGGTACAAACTTCACATCTTTAGCAAAGGAAAAACTCAGGGAAAAGATCAAAGTAAAAAGAACAGAATTGAGATTAGAAATCCATTTTAAGCCCAAATGACGTCTTCATAAGTTAATATTAATCCTTTAATTATAAATTTCAAAGGTTTAAGTAGTTTCTATGACCTTAGCTTTGAATAATTGTACCATATGGAGCTTTTCTTAAATTTGAAAAAGATGCTGAATTGTTGCTCAAAGCCTTTTAATGACTTCAGGCTGGCAGAATTCCAGTATAATCCTTCAGACACCATTAAAATTACAGACCAGGAGCCCAAGCGGGTAAGGACTGTGTCAATTTCATAAGAGCATTTTACTTAGTACCGTGCGGAAAATGCTTGACGTGTTCATATATTTAAAAATATCAAATCGTGAAGCTTAAAACAACTCCTTATACTGGAGACTTCACAAAGGAATTGAGAGATGACACTAAATACAAATAAGAATTTTGTGTATCATAAAATTAAATGACAAAATTAAAAGGCAAATACCAAAAGTACCTGCCACAAAGAGCGTCACCATCCTAAACATAAACAAGTTTATATAAGGTGATGAGGATAACACTAGGACATAAACAGAAGAGAAACTGACAAAGGGGGTGAACAAGCACTTCTCAGAAAATGAAACACGAATAACGAATCTATTATATATGTTCAGTCTCACTCTTAAAAATGCAAATTAGAAACAATTAACGTTTTTCACCACCCCCCTCCCCAAATCAAAGAAGAGGTTTAATACTAAGGACTGTCTAGATAAAACAGATATTCTGCTGGGGAAAATACAAATTAGTACAACCGTTGTGAAAAGCAATTTGACCCTGTAATTCTACTGGGATCTTAAACTAAGGGGGAGAAAATGGAAATGTTGACAAAATTTGATGTATGAAGATGTTAATTTTTGCATCAATTTACATAAAAAGTTTAAAGCTAAATGTTTAAAAATAAAGGAATTTCACACTAAATCATGCTACATCCATAAAACACAGTATTATGAAAAAATGAAAACAACATTTTCAAAGAATTCCAAATGACACTGGAATATTATTAGCGTAGCTCTTAAAAAAGCAAAAGGCATAGCTGTTTATTTAGTATGATCTCAGTCAGCTAAGTTAATATAGCTATTTTATGTACATATTAAATTACTACTATTGGTTATCTCCGGGTGGTGACAGTAACAAGGAATTTTACACCTCTCTATTTCCCATATTTTCTAAAATATCTTCTATTTCAAGAAAGGCTATTTTTAAAATAGCTGAATAGATTTCTGAAAGAATGGTAAATTTTAAATACCAAAGTTTCTTTTTGTTTGTTTTTTGGGTTTTTTTTTTTTTTTTTTGGGGTAAGTGGGCCTCTCACAGCTGTGGCCTCTCCTGTCGCGGAGCACAGGCTCTGGACGCGCAGGCTCAGCGGCCATGGCTCACGGGCCCAGCCGTTCCGCGTCATGTGGGATCTTCCGGGACCGGGGCACGAACCCATGTCCTCTGCATCGGCAGGCGGACTCTCAACCACTGCGCCACCAGGGAAATCCCCAGAATACCAACCTTTTAATCAAACATCTGAGAGTTACCCACGACCATCATTTAGTAATAATGTTCTTTAATTTTTCAAAGGTTCAGATTTTATGGACTTTGTTTCAATTTGGTTTGAAAAGATTTTAAAAGGCTGGAAAAGCAGCTTTCACTTTGCAAATGTCAATCATTTATTCTCTTGGATTCTCTATTTCAAGTATTTTGACCTTGTGGAGGTATTTCATGTTTCTCTTAACTCAGAGCCATTGAAGATATCACTGGAGTCTAAATCGCTGCTGACAGAAACTCAGGGAGGATCTGGACTTAGGAATTCTTTTATAACCTTAACATTGTAAGCGCTACTGAAACAACCCAGACCCACAGGGAAGGTTACATTTAGATTATTTATTATTCTGGGGTTATTCTCTCCTCTTTGAACCTCAACTTTATACTTAATGAGAGAAAATCAATTTCTAAATCCCTCAGTTCTCACTGGATTTTGAAACACTAGCAAATATTTTAACTTTCAGATTTATTTAAAAATGATAAAACATTAAACCTTTTATAAGACATAGTGAGAAGAATTCAAGTAACATGCACGATGACACAACAGGCTCGCAAGAGAATTATCTATCAATTCATGAGAGCTAATTCAAATTTTTATAGGGAGAACTCAAATATCTATTAATTTTTAAAACTATCTTTAAAAAATGTTATGCTTTGCATTTAACTTACTAATATGAAGGGGATTACAACAATAAAAAATGAATATTTGAATATAAAGGTGTATCTTGTCCTACCCAAAGTACATATAATGGGTTGAAACCAAATTTGGATGAATCAATGGCAATTTTTTATTTATTCATATTACCATTCACAGTAGCACAAACTGTAGAACTGAATCTCTAAGTTCATCCTTCATTCTTTTATTCACTTAACATTTATGAACGCCTACTTTGTACGAGGCACCGTGCGTGATCCTGAAGCTTTGGAAACGAATATTTCACAAGGGCTGTTTCAGGGAACTCACAGTTCTGTTCTCACTGCGTGGGGAACTCCTTCAACTAGTTAAGGAAAACTATGCATCAATGGGAAAATGCAAATTACTCTTTGCATCAAGAGCAGAGCACTTGTATTTTATCATACGGACTCTGGAACTCATGGCACTAACATGGCAACTTAATGCTCTCCACCTGTCCCCCAGACCCTCCTGATGCCACCAAGTGCCTGCATTCTAGCTCATTATCCACGTCAGCTAAAATCACTCCACTGAAACCCCGCTTCTATCTTCCTGTATCACTTGTGTTCTCAGTTCAGTTCAGCGCATTCCATTCTTCCAGACTCACCCCGCCACGCTCTGTTCTCTCCCTGCAGAACCCTAATCCTACCCGTGCACCTTCCCCCCATCCCCTTCCTTCAGCTGCATCCCAACCATCTGCTCAGCCTGCAGCCCGGGGGACGGTCCCACTCGTCTTGAAATTCCTCGCTCTGCACAGACTGCGGTGATGCTCTACTAAGGATCCGGATGACACCAGACAGAAGCTCTTCTCGAGGCTTGTCACAGACTCCTTTGTATCCTTCCCAATTCTCTCCTTCCTTCCTCCCCCTAGAAAGTCACGGCTCCTGCCATGCCCTCCTTGACGTACACAGGTGAGCACCCACCATGGGCCAAGTTTTCTAGACCCTGGCAGTGCAGAAACGAACGAGATGGACAAGGTCCTGCTAATGAGGTTATGGTCTAATGGGGGGTGGGCGTTGCAAATAAACAAGTAAAACAATGAAGATGTATTCAGAGAGTGAGACGAGCTGTGAAGACCTCGGGAGGTGCTGAGGAGGGCGGGGGACAAGCGGGAGGACGACTATAGGAGAACGTGCGCGAGAGCACCCCAGGCAGGGAGAGTGAGGCGGGTCCCAGGAGCAGAGCCCTGCCTGCCTCGCTCACGCCCTGGACGCTCGGGTCACAAGCCGCGGTGCCGCGCGGGTCTCTCATCCCCCTCTCCCTCTTCCAGGCATTTCCAGGTGTTTCCACCTAAGCGCCCTCCGTAACTCCGGCTGCTCTCCGGGCGACACCTCCCTGGAGCGTCAGGCTCCCCCCTCATCTCCAGCCCCTCGCTCCCCCCTCCCTGACCCCTGCAGCTGTGCTCCGTCCACACCGCCACCTGCAGCGCTCCGTCCAAGGTCATCAACGATTCTCGGTTTCCAATCCTGGGGCCCTTCTCTCACCCTCAGCCTTCCGGGTCTTCTGTCGCATTCTTGGCAAAAGCCTCCTTCCAATACACTGTCCTCCTTCCTTCCCATGAAAATGCCCTCCCGCGTCCCTCTCACCGTAACGGCCCTTCTTGGACCGTTTCCCCGACTTCGCCGCCGAAGCCCTCCGTCTGTACTCCCCCTGCGCAGGCCCCAGTCTGGAGCTACTCCTCCGGTCCTGCTCTTCCTGGGATTCGCTACAAACGTCCCTTCGACCGCAAGGGAACGTCGCAGCTGGGGCCAAATGCAACTGACGTTCATAACCGACTTCATCCTCTACCCCGACCCTAGCCTGTGACATTCCCCGTTCATCCAGGGCGGGGTTTACACCTCACAAGTCTAATCGGCGCCCTGGCTGGGCTGACTCTCAAACACGCCTCCTCTGGCCCGTGCTCACCACGAGGCCCCCACCACATTCCCGTACCTCTGAGGCGCCCTCGGGGACCTGTCACCTGGATTAATCCAGTCCTGCCAACTACCCCTACTCCATGGCACCTTGGAAGGATTCTCCTAATAACCGCTTGAACCTTGACACTTCATGGCTTAAAAACCGTCGGTACCTCCTCACTGTTACCCCATGAATCCTAATACCCACCACAGCTTCGGAGGCCTTCGGCGACCCCCGCCGTCTCCAGGCTCGGCACTGACCACTCTCCCTTGGTTGCCGCTATGCCACGTACATGGGGTTGTTGGCTCTTGCTGTTTTATTCCTGTGGCTTCGAACCTACTAGCAAAATCCTACACATTACCCGCGTCCAGTTCAAGTGACATCCATCTCTTCCAGGTAATTTCCCCCGATTTCCTTAATAGAAAATCATTTCCCCCCAGTTCACACTCTACCTTGCATTACAGTTATCTGTGTATGTGTGTGTGTCCTGCAGCCACTACTGTTTTATAATCTCCTTGAGGACAGTGCCTTTTTTTCCCTTTTTCTGTGTAGCCCCAAAGTGCCTGGGATAATGCCTTTGAGATATAGAAAATATTCAAGAAATACTTGCCAAAGAAATTACCGATGGCTTCTAATACTAATTTCTTTTATTATCTGTAACCTGTCAATTTGTGAGTAACACATATAAACCTATACTTGAAAAATTCATCTCCTATTAAAAAGAAACCTTTAAAATGTGAACACGTGATTCAAGAAAATGAAGGCCTAAACTGTATGTTTTATAAGTCTGGCTTTACTATGTCCAGCGTTTTAAAAAGTCGAGGTGCATTGGTATCCGTGCCATTTAAGCACATTTACTTGGAGATACTTTGAACTTTTGGCGGCAGTGAGCAGAGCTGAGGTGCGGTGTGTGTCAGTTCCCAGCAGCTTCCCCATCGGTCAGGGGGCTAAAACTACTGGGTATCAGGACATTCCCAGTTCCTGACACCTTGTATACTTTGGCATCAAACAGCATGATTCCACGCTGCTCTGAAGGAATGACCGCTAGCATCCTCACTGGAGGTACGAAGGCCCCTCAGCCAGGTCATGTCCCTGTGGCCTGCGCAGCTCTCGCCGTCTCTCACACACAGCAAAGGGCACGTAACTCCGCTCGCTTCGTGGCTCCAGCAAGTCGCCTTGGAATCACGCTGGGCGACTCACTCACACGTTCTCTCTCCCTCCGCCTCCCCCCCCGACCCCCCACTCCCACGTCTGAACCCAAAGCAGATCCCGTCAGCTCTGCCTGCAGACCATCAGACCGTAAGCCAGCCGGACTCGGGTACCAGCTTCAGTGCTACTGGCCAAGCCCAGCATCTCTCAACTCTGGTCTCAATCACTGCAATAGCTTTTGAACTAGTCTCCCCACTTCCACCCTCACCCTCGGCAGGCGGGCGTGGCCCGAGAGCCTGTGCAAACGCCTCGGGTCACATCAGCCCTCTGCTCCAAACCCGCCAGGCTTCCTCTACTTATGGGGGTCAAAGCCAAGCCCTTGCAGTGGCCTCCACAGCCCTACGGGGCCCGGTCTGTCCCCAGAGGCCTCGTCCCTGACCTCAGCCCCTCGTCCTCCCCTCCTCCGTCATCTTTCCCAGCCACACCGGCCTCCCTCCAGGAAGCCAGGCGCACTCCTGCCTCTTCAGAGCCCTCTTTCGGTTTCTCTCTGGGTTCAGAGCCAGGCTGCCACGGGCCCAGTCTGCTGAAATCTGACCCTCAGGTAGATGACGGTACTGATGCAAAGTAAGCACCTTAGGGCCACGATCCAGGTAAAATCAGTAGAGCAGCACCTAGAATGGCATGGTATGCTCTATGAAGGCTTCACATTTAAAGATCAAGAAGAGGTAGGAAAAAAATAAAATTAAAAGATTCTTAAATTACCCTTTCCCAGTGTCTTGATCCCAGGATAGAGGTTGGTCTTAAAGAACTCAAGGGGCAGTTGACAGTTGTGACGATTAATAGCAATTCACTTTTACTACCCGATTAAAATATTTACACTTTTCCAGAACACCAGAAGAACAAATATTTGAGGCCGTCTCTGGAATATAAGTCAACTCAAAATGTGTAAACATTATATTGACATATATTTCAAAAATGTGTAATTCTAAAGAAAGTTCTTTCTTTGAAATATCAATCTGGGAAAATATGTCATCATCTATGGGACACATAAAAAACTGTAAAATCTAGAAATGACCATTAGACAACACGAGAAAGATCTGAAACCTAGTCTCACCTTAGGAAAAGCTCAAGGTGACAGCCCAAATACTCCTAATCGGTATAATATTTGATAATGTTATAACACTTTTCTCACAGTGTATGTTTAATAACTATGGAAGGGATATTCCATACAATCCCTTCCACAGAAGTCAAGAGAAAAGTCAGGAAACTCCCTGAGACATACAGCAAGACAATTAGATTGCTCACTTGAATGGTTTATCAACTGGAGACTAATCCTAAGTCCACCACCTCTTCGAGATTAAATATAACGGTGGCATCAGTGGATTTCAAACACGGGTCTCGACTGTCTATAAAACATCCAGGTGGGCATCTTACCTTTTCCAGCGTCACCTCTGTCTCAGCGGCATGAGTCTTTTTCAGCTCTATTTTCATCTTTTCTGACTCAGCCTTCAGTTTGTTGACGGCAGCCTCGTGGTCCCGAGCAGTCCTTTGCTTCTCCTCTTCACGAAGAACACCGAGCTCCACCAGCTGCTGCTTCCGCTGGGAGTTCACGCTGATCAGCTCTTCTCTCAACTTGTGGACTTGTGCCTCCATGTCAGCAATAACCTTGTTTTTTTAAAATGGGACAATGGTCAGAGGACATGACTAGGAGAGCTGTAGAAGAAGAACTGCAAAAGGCTACCAAACAAAGGAAGTTCACTGCTTCCTTCCTCCTGCTTCCCTCCTTCTCCAATCCCATGGCACCCTTTCTAACTCAGACAGAGATCCTACCTAAAATCGTTTACCATATACGTCACATTTAGTCTTATTTGTTTCAAATCCCTATGTAAATGGAATATTACATGTATTCTTCTGCAACTTGCTTCTTCAAATAGGCAACATTATGTTTCTAAGATTCGTCTAGTACTTGCTACTGTATTTTTTGTTTTTATTTCATTGATTTCTGCTCTTATGTTTGTTATGTCCCTCATTCTACATTCTTGGGTTTTTTATTCTTCTAACTTCTTATCTTGGATGTTTAACTCATTTATTTTTATCCTTTCTTCTTTCCTGGTTTATAAACTTAAGACTATAAATACCGCTCTACCATTGCTTAAGTTTAATCTCTTAGGTTTAGATACACGACATTTTCATTACCATTTAATTCAAAACATTTTGAACTTCCATTTTTATTTTTTTCTTTGACTTATGATCTACTTAGAAGTATGTTTCTTAATTCCCAAACCTATGGGGTATACTAGTTTCCTAGAGCTGTCCCAACAAAGTACGAAAAGCTGGGTGGCTTAAGACAACGTTTATTCTCTCAGAGTTCTACAGGCTGCGAGTCTGAAAGCAACGTGCTGGCAGGGCAGGCTCCTTCTGGAGGCTCTGAGGCAGAGTCTCCCCCAGCTTTCGGTGGCTGCTTGCCATCCTTGCCTTCTCGATGCGTCGCTCCAGCCTCTGCCCCCATCTCCTCATGGCTGTGCTTGTGTGTCCATATCTCTGTGTCCAAATTTCCCTCTTCTTATAAGGACAATGGTCACCTTGGACTTAGGGCTCCTCCTAATCGAGCATGACCTCATTTAACTTGATTACATCTGCAAAGACCCTATTTCCAAACAGGGTCACACTCCCAGCTTCTGGGTGGATATGAAATTTTAGGGGGACAACAACCAATTTAGGATGTGAAGTTTAATGACTGTCTTTTTGTTATTCACTTCTAAGTGCTTTGTGGCCAGAGAATGTACTCCATATTACGTTACTTCTTTGAAAATTTTTGAGATTGCTTCATGGCCAGTTGTACAATTTTTTTTTTTTTTTTTTTTGCAGTACATGGGCCTCTCACTGTTGTGGCCTCTCCTGTTGCGGAGCACAGGCTCAGGATGTGCAGGTTCAGCGGCCATGGCTCACGGGCCCAGCCGCTCCGCGGCATGTGGGATCTTCCCGGACCGGGGCACGAACCTGTGTCCCCTGCATCGGCAGGCGGACTCTCACCCACTGCGCCACCAGGGAAGCCCGTATGGTATATTCTTATCCACGCTTTTAAACCTTTTTGTATCCTCAAGTTTTAGCTATATATCTTATAAATAGCATATATTTTGGAAACTTCCTTTAAAAAATCTCATCAAAGTTTGTCTTTTAAATGGGGCATTTACACAGAAATCTCTTGCATTCCTATACACTAATGATGAAAAATCTGAAAGAGAAATTAAGGAAACACTCTCATTTACCATTGCAACAAAAAGAACAAAAATACCTAGGAATAAACCTACATAAGGAGACAAAAGACCTGTATGCAAAAAACTATAAGACACTGATGAAAGAAATTAAAGATGATACAAACAGATGGAGAGATATACCATGTTCTTGGATTGGAAGAATCAACATTGTGAAAATGACTCTACTATCCAAAGCAATCTACAGATTCAGTGCAACCCCTATCAAACTATCAATGGCATTTTTCACAGAATTAGAACAAAAAATTTCACAATTCATATAGAAACACAAAAGACTCCAAATAGCCAAAGCAATCTTGAGAAAGAAAAACGGAGCTGGAGGAATCAGACTCCCTGACTTCAGACTATACTACAAAGCTACAGTAATCAAGACAGCATGGTACTGGCATAAAAACAGAAATACAGATCAATGGAACAGGATAGAAAGCCCAGAGATAAACCCACGCACCTATGGTCACCTTATCTTTGATAAAGGAGGCAAGAATATACAATGGAGAAAAGACTTCAATAAGTGGTGCTGAGAGAACTGGACAGCTACATGTAAAAGAATGAAATTAGAACACTCCTTAACACCATACACAAAAATAAACTCCAAATGGATTAAAGACCTAAATGTAAGGCCAGACACTATAAAACTCTTAGAGGCAGAACACTCTGTGACATAAATCACAGCAAGATCCTTTTTGACTCACCTCCTGGAGAAACGGAAATAAAAACAAAAATAAACAAGTGGGACTTAATGCAACGTAAAAGGTTTTGCACAGCAGAAGAAACCATAAACAAGACGAAAAGACAACCCTCAAAATGGGAGAAAATATTTGCAAATGAAGCAACTGACAAAGGATTAATCTCCAAACTTTACAAGCAGCTCATGCAGCTCAATATCAAAAAAACAAACAACCCAATCCAAAAATGGGCAGAAGACCTAAATAGACATTTCTCCAAAGAAGATACACAGACTGCCAACAAACACATGAAAGGATGCTCAACATCACTAATCATTGGAGAAATGCAGATCAAAACTACAATGAGGTATCACCTCACACCAGTCAGGATGGCCATCATCAAAAAATCTGCAAACAATAAATGCTGGAGAGGGTGTGGAATAAAGGGAACCGTCTTGCACTGTGATACAACCACTATGGAGAACAGTATGGAGGCTCCTTAAAAAACTAAAAGTAGAACTACCATCCGACCCAGCAATCCCACTGCTGGGCATATACCCTGAGAAAACCATAATTCTAAGAGAGTCATGTACCACAATGTTCATTGCAGCTCTATTTACAATAGCCAGGACATGGAAGCAACCTAGGTGTCCATCAACAGATGAATGGATAAAGATGTGGCGCATATACACAATGGAATATTACTCAGCCATAAAAAGAAACGAAATTGAGTTATCTGTAGTAAGGTGGATGGACCTAGGGTCTGTCACAGAGAATGAAGTAAGTCAGAAAGAGAAAAACAAATACCGTATGCTAACACATATATATGGATGCTTTAAAAAAAAAAAAAAGGTTCTGAAGAACCTAGGGGAAGGACAGGAATAAAGATGCAGACATAGAGAATGGATTTGAGGACACAGTGAGGGAAAGGTAAGCTGGGACGAAGTGAGAGAGTAGCATTGACATATATACACTACCAAGTGTAAAATAGTTAGCTAGTGGGAAGCAGCCGCATAGCACAGGGAGATCAGCTCGGTGCTTTGTGTCCACCTAGAGGGGTGGGATAGGGAGGGTGGGAGGGAGACGCAAGAGGGAGGAGATATGGGGATATATGTATACACATAGCTGATTCACTCTGTTATACAGCAGAAACTAACACACCATTGTAAAGCAATTATACTCCAATTAAGATGTTAAATTAATTAAATAAATAAATAAATAAATAAATAAATAAATGGGGCATTTATTCCAATGTAGTCCATTAGTTTGTACATGCTAACATATGTGCCTTTATTTTTTTCTCTTATTTTGTGCTGTTTGCCCTATGCTCTGTATGTTTTGTTTTTCTCCCCCCTTTTCCTTCTTTTATTCTAAATGAATAAATGTTTTCCTCCTTCAACTTTCTTCTCTCTGGTTTGGAAGTGATACACTATATTTTCTTTAGTGCTTACAGTAAGAGGCCTCAATACCCATGTTTCACTTATCAAATTTTAAAGTTAATTATTTTTTATATGCTCTTAAACAACGAAAGAAACTTAGGACATTTTTAAGCCCTGTGGCAGTCTCCCATATTTATATGCTAGAGTTGTTATTTTCAGCTTATTTCATTTTTATCAACTCAAAATTGCTAATTATTCAGTAGCTGCTTAGATATATCCATATATTTCCTCCTGTCTTGTCTCCTCATTCCTTCTTGCAACTCTGACCTTCCATACAAGCATTTTCCTTTAGCCCCAAGCACACCCTTTAAGTTCTTTAAAGAAGTTTAGTGGCAAGCACTCTCAGTTTTCACTAATCTGAAAATATTTTTAGGGGTGTTGTTGAAAAGTCAGCTGCTATTCATTGGAAGATAATTTTTTTTTGTCTCTCTGGCTGCTTTTAAGATCTTCTCTTTGTGTTTTGTATCCTTCAATTTTTTAATTTCTCTAAGTGTAGATATGTTTTTACTTATTCTGATTGGGACATGCTCCTCCTCTGGATCTGTTTTTTTATAACTACTGCAAAACTCTCAGGCTTAACCTATCAATTTAATGTCTCTGTTCCATTCTATCTCCACTCTTTATGAACTCACATGATGTACGTAGATCTTCCCATTCTTTCATTTCATCTAACCTCTCTTTCATCTTTTTCATCTTTTCCTCTTGCCTACGTTCTAGGCATTTTCTGTGTGTAATCTGCTCTCAAATCCATTCAGATTCAGAATTTCAGTTGTTTTGTTTTTATTTTTAGGAGTTTATTCTTTTACAAATATGCATGGTAATTTTTAAACGCCCTTTTGCCATTTTAGTATTTTCAATTCCTTTAAAATCTTTAACTTTACATCATATACTAACTATGACTATTTTCTATTCTGTGGCTGATAATTCCAGCATCTCAAGCCTTTGCAGGTCTCATTCTGCTGTTCAAAAACTTTTAAGACCCTGGTTCATGGTACTTTGTTTTTTCTCCTACTGTTTTGCATTGTTGCTCTTTTTAAGTGCAAGTTCGTATCTGTTGGAATTGAAAGTGGTTCTCTGGCAATCATGTGACTTTGACAGGGCCCTGGAGACGTCAGCATGTCTGGACGACTTTAGAGTGAGTTCTCAGACTCGTTTTCCAGGACACGGTGACAGTGCGAATTCAGGCATCACACATCCACGAGCACTGGCTTACGGTTATGAATTTTCAGGGGCACCCCACTCAACATTAAGGTTGTTTCCAGTTCACTTGCACATGGTGGGTGTGGCCCTTGGTGTCCCAGCTTTACGCACAGTAGTAGCCTAGATCCTCCACCTTAAGCAAACCCTGGACTTTGTTTTTCCCCTGTGCCCAATAAGAGGCCCCAAACCGAAGTTCAAGTTCACTCAGTTTTAGAAAAGGTCCTCAAGGTGAGAGCTGCCTCAGTGCTCTGCTTACACCTCTGGGTTTCTGTTTTCATTTAGATGTTGATATCTGAGTATCCTACCTAACTTAAGAGCTTGTGAATACACTCAAAAAGATGTTCTTAAAAAAAAAAAAATTGGATCTAGCCTTTTTAGTTGTTTTCACAGGGAAAGTAGATCAGGGAACCTAGCATGCCATGCTACCAGATGAACAGTTAGTTCAGGCTAAGGGGACTTGCTGCTGTTGTTACTATTATTATTATTGTCTATGCATTAGCTACGAATGCAGCATTTTCTGAAACACGGTGATAACTGTTTTCGGTACTATGTATTTCAACAAGCACTGTATAAACCAACAATTCCTTGACCGGAAACTAGAAGACCCGAGAGTGACAGTGAGGACAAAAGTTACATTGGGATGATGGGGACAGTATACAAAGGCAAATACTGAGAAGTTGCTTTAAAAATCAAAATACCTACAGTATGAGATTACCCCATTTTCCATAAAAATCCTGTACTCACTTATTTTGAACGCTAACAATTTTACAATTTCTATGAGCTAAATAATAATTGCGAGCACTTTGAGTATTGACTTTGCACCTGGCATCTGATGCAGATTATTTCATTTAAGGTGACAGATGCTAAATAAGCCAATATGATAGATACTGTTAAAATCCAAAGTTTCCTTTACCTTGGATTGGGGTTAGTTCATACTATTTCGGCTACTGGCCCTGCCCCCTCTCGACACTTAGATCAGAAGGACAGGAATGACAGATGGCTGGTCAAACGCATTTATGCTGTAGAAGAAGAAATGGCTGAACGATAACAAATCTGAGACCGGGAGCTGGAGGCGACAGGGTGCCCCATTTTTATCCTAAAAAAGCTGATTTGAAATAGATGATCCCTGGGAAAAGTGTAAGAGGACTTTATATAAAAGGCTTTTTAAGTGCATTTGCTCCCCTGTTTCATGGATGTATTGATACCTGGATATTGGTACACAGCTCTGAACCAGTTATCCTGAAAACAAAGTCTCTTGCTTTCTACTCCTTGTTTTAAGACTCCTCCCCTTTGAACACTATATTTGGGCGTAATAAGAGAAGAGACGGTCAATTTAATCACGTTCTGAAACAGAAGAGAAATCTTCTAAGAGCGGATAGGCTTAGGTAGTGACAACAGTTATGTTTCTAGGGGACAAAATAATCTTTTAAAAAACACTCCGTGATACCGATACGGCAGAACAGGATGGGCTGCTGACTCTGTTTCCCAGAATCAACCATGGAGAAACCACAGGAGGCATGAATCTGAGATATTAATAACGACAACCACCACAACAATAAAAACAACAGAAAAACAAACTCCAGGGAGTTCCTGGGGAGGACAAAGCCTGTCCTGAACTGCAGACCACGCGTCTGTGGAGGGGAAGGGGTTGCAGTCCGGGAAGAAAACCCGGAACCCGTAAGCTGAAAGCAGCGGGATGGGAAGCAAGCTTTGCTCTCTGCTCCAGCCTCTCCCTGCGTAGCCCTGGGACAATCTCATCTGTCCCACTGCCATGTTGGAAACAAGAACCCAACATGGTGTTGCCCTGAGTCCGGTCAAGGCAAGCAGGTGCCTGGCTGGCGCGAGGAGCTGGAGAAAGCAGGTGCTCACTCACTCACGCTCTGCACTGTCCCCTCCAGCTTCCAGAACTAATGACATTCAACCTTAGAAAACTGCGTCCTCCTACTGCCATTCTGCCCAGGAGGTTAAGGTGAGCTCCTGGGCAGCACACTTTCCCGGTGGAGGAGCTGTGAGTGGGGAGGCGCAGCAATGAGGTGCTCTGGCTGAGGGTCCCTGACCTCTTTCTGCTCCTTCTAGGAGCTCACCCAGCAGGTCGGGAGCTGAAGCCTGGCCTTTTGCTCCTTCGGGAGAAGTGACCGCCTAGACTATCTGATCGTCCCTGGGGAATGTAAGCTCACCGGCCAAATTCAGGATCCCCGAGGAGCAAAGCTACTATCAGGAAGCAACAACAACCAATGGCATATGTTATCTGAAGCAGTATAACTGGAACAGGTGGATAAGTATTTTTTAAAAGCATAATAAATACATACATGTGAGTATATATGCATAAAAATGTACTGGAAAGGGTAAAAGCAAAGAAATTGGAGACACGAAAAGCAGAAATAAGAAGTCAGAAAAGAATGAAGAAGTGGCAATGATGGGAGAAAGGAAAGGCCACAGCTACAGCCAGAGGAGAGAGCTGCGCACTGTACACACAACCAGATGGAAGAACTCGCCCAGAGGCACCAGGAAAAGGTTATGAGACAGGAGCTATGAGAGAGGAGTTGAGATCTGTGGAGGACAGCGGAAGTGACGGCATTGGGGTAACAGAGTACTAGGCTCTGAATGCCAGCGTCCCCACAGAATCCACAGGCTGAGAATCTAATGCCCAGGCTGATGGTTCTAGGAGGTGAGGCCCCTAGGAGGTGATTTCATGCCCTTATGAAACGGGACTAGGGCCTTCATAAAAGAGACCCCCGAGAGCTCCCTCGCCCTCCACCGTGAGCACACAGTGAGAAGGCACTGCTGCAAACCAGGAGGATGTCCCTCAGAACGTGACCACGCTGCTGCTTTGACCTTGACTTCCAGCAGCCAGAGCTGTGACAAATTTCTGTTTCGTATAAGCCACCCAATCTGCAGTATTTTGCTGTAGCATCCCGGACAAACTACGTCATGGGGTCTGAGAAAAAGAGACACGGAAAGACTTTATCCAAGTTCAATCTGATTTGAAAACCTTTGCTTTTTATCACATACTACGCTGTGTCCAAGTAGTAAGAATTTCCCATGAAGAACGGTATTCATAAGCTGTATAGTGTGTATTTTATTCATTTATTCTTACTGTGCACTTCTAATCCTTGACCTTCACTATGATTAGTACGAAGCTAACATCCAAAAGCCACAAGGTCATTAAATCTTTACAAAAAATAAAAAGAACAAAAAAAGTTACTTTTCCACAGGCACTGACACCACTGCAAACTGAATTTCAATGTTTGTCAATGCACATAAAAATATTTTTAATGGTATAAGCACTGAGTAGATACCGTTCTACCTTTCCCCACATCTAATTTTTTACCTTTAGGCTCATTTATGAGTGTGTTTGTTATTTTTAGTGGCTGTTTGGTGTTTCATCATTACAGTGTATCATAATTTACTTAATTATATGATTCTTGAATATCTGCCTTATTTCCAATTATTATTACATAGGTGACATCAGGGAATGAATTACAATATTTTGCTTTTAGGTTATACAAGCCTACAATATTAGGCTTTTAGGCTCACAGCAGTCCTCCAAAATTATTTGGAGAAACTCTAAGAATAACTTTTTAACTTTTTTTCCAAATTGCTCTGCAAAAACACTGAACCCACTTCCAATGTGAATATGCATACTTGCTCCTCTACACCCTTCCAGGGCTGCACTTCAGCATTCTGTGTATTTTTATCAGTTGACTAGGTATGTAATGGTAACTTAGAGGAAGGCATTTTAAATTGCTGGCAACACTGATATGAACTGGCTTCAATCCAATGGTGATTTTCAAATAGAAAAATTATGCTGAAAAATGTATCAACTAAGTCTGGAAAAATAAACATTAAATGAAAAAACTTGATGCCAAAGCCTTCCTTAGGTATTTAATATTTCAATCATTAGCATGTGCTGATAGCTAGAGTGATGAAACTGCCAAGATTGATTTGGAATAGATGTGTCATTTTTCTTTAATATTATAAATAGTAAGCTATAAAACTGCATTTATGTGACTGATATGAAAGAGCAGATTTATTCCAAAAATTCAAAATATAATAAAGGTTGTGTCTCTAAGAGACAAACCGTCAGGACAACTTTTAGTCAAGCTGACTCTCATTTAGCAGTTTAAAAACATATAGACCAGAAAACGTGGAAGCAAGCCAAAAGTCCAGTGACGGATAAATAGATAAGCAAAACGTGGGATATTATTCACCCTTAAAAAGAAAGGAAATCCTGCAATATGCTACAATATATATGAATCTTGAAGACATTATGCTAAGTAAAATAAGCCAGTCACTAAAAGACAAATGCTGTATGATTCTCCTTATATGAGGTACTTAGTCAAAATCATATAGATAGAAAGTATACGGTGATTGTCAGGGGCTGGGGGGGTGGGAAGAAAAGAGAGTTATTGTTTAATGGGTACAGAGTTTCCGTTATTGTTTTGTTTTGTTTTGTTTTTTTGTGGTACGCGGGCCTCTCACTGTTGTGGCCTCTCCCGTTGCGGAGCACAGGCTCCGGACGCGCAGGCTCAGCGGCCATGGCTCACGGGCCCAGCCGCTCCGCGGCATGTGGGATCCTCCCGGACCGGGGCACGAACCCGTGTCCCCTGCATCGGCAGGCGGACTCTCAACCACTGCACCACCAGGGAAGCCCTGAGTTTCAGTTTCATAAGATGAAAAGAGTTATATGATGGATGGTGGTGATGGTTGCACAACAAGGTGAACGTATTTAATATCACTGACCTGTACACTTAAAAATGGTTAAGGTGGCAAATTTTATATTATGTGTATTTTAACATGATAAAAAAATTTATTACAAAAAAACCCCAACAATATAAACCAGTTTCCTTAGAAAGTTAATGATTCTTTAAACCACCCTGAATCTGACAAGTCCTAGCAAAAGAAGTTAAGAGGTTGAAACATCTTATAAAGGATTATGGATTGCCAGGATTATCATCCCAAACAAAAATTTTAAATACACTTTATGAAAGCAAAATGTATTTAAGTTGAGGACATGTTCATGGTTAAGAAATAATCATTTAGATTATTTTCAAAATTGAAAAATTATTCTACAGGCACTTTTGGAATAAAGACACATTAACAGCTTATTGATATATTAGGTCACCTTTGTACATTCATAGAAAGTTTATGGGTAATCATCACCACAAGCTGAAATATTTTGTTTGTGCCTCTCTTTCATTTATAGTTATATATAGTTCACTATTTATTAAGATCTATGATGTGGAAGCCACTGTGACAAATGACTTCCAAAAAAAATCTTCCCTAAAATACTTTAGACTATAATATATAAGCTACACATACATGTACACACACACACACACACACAAGGCATGAAGACAAAGGGCCATTACAGGTCAAAAGAGGGAGGAGTTACTTTGAGCTTGGAAGGATTCTGGAAAACTGAATAAAACTGAATGCATCTGAGTGGACCTTAAGAGATAAATTAGCACCATCTGGGGACAGGGATAGATATAGGACATTTCAGGCAGAAAGAATGAGCCACATGCAAGAAGAAAAAGAGAGCATTAAAGAGGAAGAAGGGAAACTCAGAAAAGAGAAACTTGGTGAGGTTATTGAAGGATTTCGAACGTTAAGCTACATGGGTTGGATTTCAGGAACTGAAGAAGCAGTGACGAGATTTAACTTGGCTGCTGGAGACGGAATGGGGGCCAGTGAGCCAAGCGATGCCACTGCATTTGCACCAGGAAAGACGAACCCGGAGGCAGTTTACACAATGATTCGGCACAGTCAGGCAAGAAGGCCAGCAGTGGGGAAAAAGCGGAACAGACGGGAATACAGTCTTAGAGGCAGAATTTAGAGAACTAAGCAGCTAAGGGCATGTTGAAGGCAAGGAGGAGTGAGGCATGCTGATGACTGAGGATGTTTGTTTCAAGTAGTTTGCCAGACTAGATACACCCTCATGAGATGAAACATCTAGATCCTGTATAAAACTCAGTGCTTCTTTCTTTGCTCACTGGAAGTAAGAGAAACATTCAAAGGGAAAAACGAAACAACAAAAACCACATACATGTAAAACTGCATGTGCCAGAAACAGGGTAATAAGCAGTAAGCACAATCAAAGGCCAGGTATCTTTGAGGGAAAATGTCCTCGTCTACTTTGCTGCTTCAAGGGAAAGCGATGTGTGAGCTGAACATGACACCACCGACCAAGGTGGGGAGCCTGGAGCAGGACAGAAGTGGCTTCAGGTCTGTAGTGCTATCAGCTTCCACCTGAAGCTAAAACAAATTCCCTCTGGGGAAAAACTTCTTCATTTTAATGTCTCCAGGTTTCCACAGATTAAGATAAACCAAATATGAGCTCCTAATAAAAAACTACTAAGTCCCCCCAAAAAACACCATTGGTAAGAGTCAGCAGAAACAGATTCCCACAAGCAAGTTCGTCAGATATGGGAATTATCAGAAAAATAATATAAAATAAACGTGTTAAGTGTTTAAAGAAACAAAGGACGGAGTCACAAAATGAGTAAACCAGAAGAGATTAAACAAAAATTCCAAGCTTTGAGAAAGAACCAAACATAATTGCCAGAAATAAAAATTTTGTATAAAAGATAGAATGGATGAGTGAAGGCAGCTTGAACAGAGCAGAAGTGAGAAGCAGTGAAACAGGAGACCTTAATAAACTACCCACAATACAGCACAATAATATCAGGAAAACAATAGTGAGATGTTTAAAGCTACAGAATAGAAAATAAGATCTGATATATACCTAGAGTTCTAGAAGGAGAGGAGAGAGAAGGGAAGATAGGGCAGACATGAAAAGATGATGACTGAGAACTTTCCAGAACTGATGAAAAGCAAGACTCCACAGAAATAATGAGCAGGATAAATATCAAGCAAGATGGAAAAATAGAAAATAAAAAAAAGAACAGGAAAGAAAGAAAGAAAAGAAATCCACATTTAGATACTGGGTAATGAAATGGCAGAACATGAAAGACAAAGTGAAAAACTTAAAAGCAGACAAAGTGGGTAAAAAACATATTACACTCAGTAAGTGACATCCTAGTAGCAATAAGCACACCAAGTCCCAGATTTTGGTTTCTCATACCGTCCTCCAGTGAAAGGAACCAGTGGTCCTTGGGCAAATGGGCAGAAAATACCTGAGCTGAGCCTGGAACACCCTGCTGTCCTAGAAGTGCACACTGACGGAGCCCAAAGCCCAAAGCCGGAACAATGTGAGAAACTAGCATCGGATTCTATCCCAAGGTGAAATAAATATCTATGAGTACACACTGATATAATGATTTCATTAATAATAAGGGAGAAGAGACATATCTTCCTTGCAAAAGAATTCCACATTACTATAGAAGGGCATTTTACAAATTCTGATCATCAGAAGATCATCAAAAATAAGGGAAATCTGACAAACAATCACAGTGAAGAGGAGACTAGGGAGATATGATAACTAAAATTAATTTGATGTTCTGGGGGGAATCTTGGAACAGACAAAACGCATTAGGTAAAAGCTAAGGAAATCTGAATAAGGTATGGATTTTAGTTAACGATGGTGCAAAGTTGTAAGCAGCGTACCGTCCTAATGTAAGATGTTAATAAGGGGAAACTGGGTGTGGGATAAATGGGAGTTCTCTATACCTTATCCTCTCATTTTCTCCATAAATATAAAACTGTTTTTAAAATAGTCTATTTTAAAAACTGGGGCAAAAAGAAGCATAGAAGAAAGTGGGAAAGATGAAAAAAGTAAGATGGTATATCAAAAATCACAATACATGTAAATGGACCAAAATTACTAATTAAAAGAGTGTAATAGTTTAAAATTTTTAACACTAAAATTCATCTATGTTTTTTATGAAAACAATGAAGACATGAAATCGAAACCAAAGGGATGAAAAAAGTTATACCAGTAAATTATTAATGAAAGGTAGTCTCAAAATAGAGTATCACTAAATGATTTTTTAATGTCATTCACCAGAGAGACACATCTAAGTTTGTACACATGTGATAAAACAACCTTAAAATATATACAACAAATTTAACAAAACTACAGGGGAGAATGGTCAAATCCACCATTCCAGTAAAAGCGTTCATCATACACATGCACAAACACATGCCAAATTCAGATGTCAACATATTGCAAGAAATTGGTGGTATCAAAGATATACTTTAACAAGATTGCAACTAAATTAAGAACCATAACAAAAATAGCAACAACAAAACCAAAATAATATCCCATATACTTGGAAATTTAAAATATACACCTTAAAGAACTCATGCTTCAAAATGAAGTTAAGATAAAAATTAAATGTACTTAGAAATAATCTCTGGAAGAAGACACACACACTTTTTACATTTGTGCTGTTTTAATTGGGAATGAGGGGGTTAGTGCTGACAGGGGCGCATGGGAGATATTTCACTCTATTTTTATGACTTTTAAATTCTGATTGGTGTTAACACATTTCCTAATCTAAATTCATAACATTTAAATTCTGAGAAATGATTGATAATGAAAATATGCCTTATCAAATCCTGAAGGATGAAACTAAAGTGAAGGAAATAGGTGGCCTTAACGTGCTACTTATTTTTAAAAGGCGAATTATTAGTGAAATAGGCAGCCAATTTAAGGAATTGGCAAGATAGAACTATTTCTGGTAAGACTGATGAAGGAAACAGGATAGAAGGCACAAATAAACAAATATGAGAGATAAAAATAAGGTATGGCAATATTATCTAGAAAAAAGAGATAATAACTAATATTAAAATTTAAGAACGACATAGTACAGGATCCATCACAGATCAAAAAGATAATAAGGTGATACCATAAAAATATTATGCCAATAATTGAAGATCCTAGGTGAAACAGATTCCTAGGAAAATAAAGAATGAAGAAACAATCAACTAAAACAATCCAATTAAAGAAATTGAAAGAACAGTTGAGAATCTCTGACACTAAGAAAACACTAAGCTCAGATAATTTTATAGGTGAGTTCTAGAAAAATAACCCAGGAGATAGATCATTCTAATGTTTTACAAACTTTTCTAGAGAATAGAAAATGAGAAATATATACTGAAACTATTTCAGAAGTCATTAATAATATTGATACCAAAGGATGACAGGAATAGGAAGAGAAATAAAAATTACAGGCCAACTCAGTCATGAACCAGACATAAATATCTCAAATAAATTATTAGCAAATCAAGTCCAGTAATGCATAAAAATAAAATATGTAAACAGCAAGTTGCAGAGAATGCAAGGGCAGTATAACATTTATAAAATTCTATAAATGCCAATAAATATCAGATTTAGATGAAAAGAAAAAATTCCTAAACTATAAAATTTTTCCAAAACTGACTAGAAAAAACTGCAAAATGTGAATCATCCTATAACCACTAAAAAAATTTAAATAGTAGTCAAAAATCTTTCCAGAAATAAAATATCAAGCCCAGATGGCTTTATTGGCCAGTTTCACCAAATATTCAAGAAACAAATACCTCACTCGTAAACTAATTCTTTCAGAGAATAGAAAAAGAAGGTTTATTCAGCAACTCAAATTATGAGACTAGCACAACATCAATGAAAAACACGTCCAAAAAAGAAAAATCTCAGGTCAATCTCTCTCAACAATTATTAGCAAATTGAATCCAATGATATTACATCATGAAAAAATTGGATGGTACATAATGTTGGTTTAATGTTAGACAATAACCTATAATATGATTTATTCCATTTATGTATTAAAAGAAAAAGCCTTATGATTATCTCAGTACACAGAAAAACATTTGATAAAATTCCACCATAGAAACTCTTAGTAAAATAGGAATAGAAGAGACCATTCTTAACCAGATAAAAGTATTTACCAAAAACTCAGCAAATTTTATTCATTCTTTATTGTGAAGTTTCAAAATAGCTCTTTTAAAACCAGGAAGAAGCAAAGAATGCCTGCTACCACTACTTGTATTCATAAGTGCAAGACAAGAAAAAAAATATGAAAACAAAACTGTCTTTAATCATGGATGTTATAATTGTCTATTGAGAAAAAGTAAAATCAATGCACAAGTTACTAGAAATAATAAGAGAGTTTACAAAGGTATCTGAATCAAAGACCAATGTTTAAAAATCGTTTGTAATTTTTATACACCCGAAAAAATTATAAAACACCCTTTATAGCTACGTATACCAAGTGTAAGTTTCTCAGATATGTCTACCAAAAGATGTGCAAAACTCTGAAGAAAAAACTACAACCCTTTTTGAACGACATTAAAGAATCTCTAAATACCCGAGAGGTACACCACAGTGATGAAAAGTCTCTCCATCGGCTCTCCCCGAAGTGGTCTACAGAATCAATGCGAATCCAACTGAAGTTTCAACAAAAGCTTTCCAAAAACTTGGCAAGTGGGACCTAAAATGTACAGGAATGCTGTTCCTAAAGAAGAACAGGTGCTGTGGCATTCCACCCTGATATCAGGACCTAGAATAATGTTACTGAAATGAACAGTGTCGTGTTATCACAGAGACTGGGGAGCCCAGAAACGAGCTCCCGTGGGGCAGGGCTGGCGTTGCAGCTCAGTAGGCAAGTAATGAACTAATCTCAAAACTGTGCTGAGATCATAAGTGATTCAAATGGGAAAAAAAGAAATCATATCCTCATCTTACACAATAGACAAAAATAAACCCTCTCCATTCCTAGCTACATGTCCAAGAGAAATAAAACATATCCCCACAAAAACGTGCACAGAATGTTCAAAGCAGCATTATTCATAATAGCCAAAAAGTAGAAACAACCAAAATGTCCATCAACGGATGAATGGACAGATAAAGTCTAGTATATACAAACAACAGAATATTATTCAACAATTAAAAGAAACTGAGAACTAAAACACACAACAACATATATGAACCTTGAAAACATACTGAATAAAATTGCCAGTCACAAAAGACCACATGTTGCATGATCCCACCATATGAACTAGCCAGAACAGGTAAATCCAGAGAGAGGATTTATCAATAGATTAGTGGATACCTAGGGCTGGAATGTTTGGGGGAAACGGAGAGTAACTGTTAACGGCTATCAGTGTTTTGAGAGGAGGTGATAAAATGCTCTAAAATTGTTGGGTGATGGCTGCACAACTCCGTGAATAGACTAAAACTCACCAAACTGTACACTTTAAATGGGTGAATTGCATGGTATGGAAATTACATCTCAACAAAGGATCATTTTAAAAATAATGCTTAGTGGATTAGAGACCAAATGTGAAAGATAAAATTTTTTAAAATATGGGAGATGGCTTTTTTTTTCTTTTTTTTTAGGCCGCACATTATGCGGGATCTTAGTTCCCTGACCGGGGATCGAACCCAGGCCACGGCAGTGAGAGTGCTGAGTCCTAACCACTGGACCACCGGGGAATTCCCTGGGAGATGGCGTTTTTACTTCAAGGTAAGGAAGGATTTCTTAAACATAACTCAAAGGGCACTAACTTGAAAAGGTTGATACATTAGATAAAATATCATTAAGAACCTTCATTCATCAAAAGACACCACAAAGCTAATGAAAAGATAAATCAAAACCTGGAAGGGGAGATTCACAATATAGGTAATTAACAAAAGAATAGTATCCAGATTTCGAAAAGCACACCAATAAATAAAGATAAACAACCCAATAGAAACAGGAGGAAGCAACATGAACAGGAAGTTCATAAAAGGCAACATTTTAATGGTAAACATATGCAAAAGTATCCTACTTTATCACTCTTCAGAAAATGCACCATCGTTTTACAATCACTATATCTGCAAAAATGTAGAAGTCTGACAGTACCAAAAGTTGGCAAGGATGGTGCTCTTACACACTACTGATGTGAGTGTAAAGTTGTAAAACCCCACTGTAAATTAATTTGGCTTTACCTAGAAAAGCTGGACGTTTTCATAAGCTACGTCCCAACATTTTAGAGAAAACTCTTCACGTGTACTCCAGGGACATGTTCAAGAACATACATCGTAGCTTTTTAAAAACTACATAACTAGAGATGGCTCAGGTTTCCATCACAATTAATTGACTGCTGGTCATACAATGGGATATTATATCCAGCAAAATGAATAAACCAGAGCTACACACGACGATGGGTGAATATTACAAATAGAATGTAAGTGAAAATGCAAATAACAGATTACCTATAATATGTAATCACATTTATAAAATTAAAAAACAAGCAAAAGTAAAGAGTATGCTGCTTAGAGAACATACACGTGATGAAGCTGTACTGAAAACAATGTTAGGAAACTATCAACACACAAGAAAAACGGCTGCCTCAGGGACAGGGATGCCAAGAGTGTGGAAGGAAAGAAGAATACAGTAGAGGTGAGAGTTTGAATAATAATGTTTTTCTAACTCTTAACATGGGTGGTTGGCTCATGACGTTCGTTTTGTTTGTATGCATTAGTACTGAAGTGTTATTTATGACATATATTCTTCGTATATATCAAACACAACATAATAAATTTTAAAAGATGTTGCAGGGGTTTAAGCCCAGGTGGCAAGGAGAATGCTTCTAACAAGGAAAAACTTCTTGTTGTTAAAATAAATTTTAACAACACTTATTTTAATATAGTCTTTCTATTTATTATGAAAAAATTTTAAATCCTACAATTTTTCCTTTTGTTGGGGCTATTTCATAGGGAACCCTCAATTTCAATCATGCCTTCAAGTACCACATTGTTTCCTTATTCTTTACTTTTATCATGAAAAAAAGTTAATTTAAAATATCTTTTCTTTAGAACAACATATTAATAGTTCTAGAATATATTTTAATACTTTATGGTTAATATTAAGGCCACTAAACATTATTTTAAGTCATACAAAATTGATCAAAACTAATTTCTCTATTTTCATTATGCTGGATGCAATAAATTTATCTTTGGATTTAAGCCTACAGATTAAAGAAAACACATTATTTTAACTTATGGTCTTTTTTTTTTTTTTTTGCGGTACGCGGGCCTCTCACTGTTGTGGCCTCTCCCGCTGCAGAGCACAGGCTCCGCACGCGCAGGCTCAGCGGCCATGGCTCACGGGCCCAGCCGCTCCGCGGCATGTGGGATCCTCCCGGACCGGGGCGCGAACCCGTGTCCCCTGCATCGGCAGGCGGACCCACAACCACTGCGCCACCAGGGAAGTCCTAACTTATGGTCTTTTAACCTTCTAAGATTATTTTATAAATATCATATGCAACAGAATGTTCTTTTTTTGTTGTAAACAACTCTCAGAGGAACCTTAGCATAAGAGACAGTTTAACCTTGTAAGAAAACATTGCTTTTGTCTCCCAAAGAAAAAAGTATCAAAAATAATGATAGATGATTAGTGTGTTTCTAACAAATTAAATACAATAATTAAACACCAATCAGCTGTTTTGAACCAGGACAACTGGTGTGTAATGAACACCATGGTTCAGGCAGTCGTAGGATCAAACAATATGGATTAGGGAGGATTAAAGAGAAACAAAATGGTAGGAAGTCAGGATCAGGAGGTTGGAATGTAGTGTGATCTGAAGCAGAGGTGCTCACAGAATGGCAAGCATCTCTAGAGGACTCTCGCATTGACTTAGGTCTCAGGTCTTCCGAGACGTTCGATCCTCAGGTAGTTCAGAGCTCTCTGGTCAGCTGTGTCAGTCACTGGTTTGTCTGCCCATCTATGAGCCCATCCATCTCAACGGCCATTGCCTCATCACATCCTATTTTAAGGAGCTGGGTTGTCTTGTATCTATTAATGAGCCTCAGTGACCGTTTCTGAAGAGCTGTGTTCTCATCTATACACAGGGCTTATCAAGGAAGCAGAATCCTCAGCGGGGCTGCATTTCAGGAGAACAGCCCGTGCCCCTCAATGCCTACTCACTGGAGGTGCCCTGCCACAATCAAGGGTGAGGAACCTAAGAACCGGGCGCTGAGGCCATCCTCCGGCCTTCCATGAACGTTCTTTGTTGGGTCACAGAGGTTAGAATTAGGACAGAGAACAGTATGGAAGTGCTCTTTTGCCTTAGAGTCTATTAATAAGTAGGAGTTCATTATATAACTTAGCTTTATTTATTAATATATTTCCTGTTTTAAATGTGCTTTATGTAAACATGTAAAATTTGTCCTCAGTTAGATGTCTCTAAAACTTCCCTGAGCTCTTTGTCAACAGAAAATACTGACAAATAACTTTCAGTGTTGGCAGCTGCCAGCTTACGAAGGAAAAGGGAAAAACTTAACCCATGGATGTTTTTAAAAATAATTTTGTGGGGAAAACAACCTGATGACTAGTAAGATTTTTGGTGGTTATAATATATAATCTAAATATATAATATACTTGCTATAAATTTATATTATTGTATATTTTTTATTAAATATTGTATTTTAAAAATTAAAATACAGATAACAGATTCTTTCTGTTATACTCGGTTATTGGTCACTCCTTATGTCAGTTATTTTCGAAGCAACTTCAGATCTTATTCTTCTAGAGCTTTAATTTTACTCCAAATGTCTCATTTTATTTTTGAATAAAAGGAATACCCTGAATGAAACGTGAACTTGGGGGGTCTGATTAAATATATAGAATTGATGTGAAAGCAGATATTCAGACTTCAAGGAAGGATATAGCATCTATATTAAAAAGTCAATACAGCAGAAACTAACACAACACTGTAAAGCAATTATACTCCAATAAAGATGTTAAAAAAAAAAAAAAGTTCAGAGTGGGATATATTAGAAAAATGCAGTTGGATCAACAAAAAATAATATTTTAGAGATATCTATATCTATTTTACAGACATTAAACTTATGCCAAGCATAAAACTATATCTTATATGAGATCCAATGTTGACTATAATTTAAAACCTGAAATTCATCTAAAGAGTTAAAATAAAAGCCTATTTTGCTGTATAATTATATCCTACAACATTCAATATATCTTTTAACATATTTTGGAAATTAATGATTTCAAATTAAGCCAAGTATTATAAAATTACTTTACATGTGAGTTAATTTTTTTCCTGAATTTTAGAATAAAAGTTTATATTTTTTAGTGTTAAAAACACTATGGGAACACACTTTAAAAGCTTTTTAGCCCTATGAAATAGGGCTAAAATATAAAATAGGGCTTTAAAATTTTTTTAAATATTTTTAAAAATATAAATATTTTTTAAATAAATACTTTAATAAATATTTTTTAAAATATAAAAATTTTTTTAAATATTTTTTAAAATATAAAATAGGGCTAAAAAGCTTTTAAAGTGTGTGCCCATAAGCCATAGGAAAGACAGGTAGTTGATAAAAGCAGAAAAGAGAAACATTAAGAGATGCAGGGAAAGTCACATAAAAGTCTGGGTAAGAAACCAGGTCTTCAGATTCCTAGGGCAGCATATTTCCTGTTTATAACCTGCTGCATCCAGGCTGCAAATAGAACTTTCTTGACTCATAATACCTATGTTCTGTCAAATGGAAAACATTTAAAAAATCCCTTCAATGACTCAGAGATATTTAGAAAGAAGAGTCAGCAGATTTACCTTATAGTTATTCAAAGATTTCTCTAAGATCCAATACGCATGTTTAGGATATTTAAAGTACATTTGTGTTTCTAGACTCTTGTTCTACAGTTATTAGACCCAGTAATTAAAAATATAATCATTTGTCCACCTTGCAGTTCAGGAAGAATATTACCTCTGCAACTTGTAAAGATGAGAAAGGAGTGTAAATTGCCCCAAATTCCAAATGAATAGCTTAGCTCTGGAAGGAATTCTATACACAAAATTAAAATGTGGTATCCTTGATCACAATGACACTACTAAATTACATGATGAAGGAGAGGATAGAGCCTAACATATAGGAAAGGCAAGAAAAACTTTGATTTGATTAAAACTTTTTAGAACAATTAATACTCAGTTTTGGAACATACTACAAAGGGCTTTCGTCAAGAAATAAAATATATTGTTTACCTGCAAAAGAAAAGAGCACTCTAGGTGGAGAATAAAAAAGAAAAAAAGAAATAGGGTGAAAGTACAAAAGAAAAGCATTCATTAATTTACATGCCTATATCTGGAGAAAAAAAACTTCAAAAGGAGAAGCAGAACATATAATGAGACACATGAACTGGCAAATATTATGTCTGCATTTGTTTTTTGTGAATAATGATGATAGTACAAAAAATTCATAACGGATATGAAAATTTATAGTTTTATTCTAAAAGAACCACCCAAATCATCTAATTGAAAATCGGTCTTGAGGAAAGTGAGTGAAAACCAACAGCAATTTGCTTTTAGGTTAAGTTACAATTAATAGGGAAAAAAGGAAGTTCTCACTGGCCTATTTTGGAAACTTGCAAATGAAATGTCTACTACACTTAAAATGACTGTGTATGAGCATTTATTTTATAGATTAAACATATTAATAATGAACAGAAGCACAAAATATAAATATGTATATATTTCCTAGACTCGCATGGAATTATAAAAGTGGGGACAGTCCCCTTGAGAATTAGGACACTACAAAGACCCTATCTTCAAACAGCACTTTCAATATCTCATCTTGAGAATGCAAAATAAAGTATTAAAGAGCAAACACGGACGTATTATCCACAACTCACTTTGGCACAATGTCAGGGCTAACGAACAGGAGGACCACATGTCGGGAACATGTTATTTGCAGCATCTAGAAACCCTTAAAGCTATTCCTTTGACAGAGTGTTTCCAGGAGCGACAGGTAACCTATTGGGCCTTTTTGGAAGAAAAAGAAAATTCAGGCTACAGGTTCCTCTGCACTAGAAAACTTCTTCTATAAAGAGTGACATTCAAGCAATCGGAAAAAAGCAGATTTTCAGCATATTCTCTCCACTTACTATACTTCCCTTTTCCAGGAAAGCAAAGAACCAGTTTTCTCCTGGTTCACTATTAGCCTCTCTATCCAAACATTCTGTGTGCATTAAGGTCACAAGAACCCAAATGTTATACTAGTGCCATTAAGAAAACACTAATTACTGTGCTAATAACCAGGTGACTTGACTAAAGCAGGCTATTCAGAAGTTTTGGCTGCTTAATTAAATATAAGAAAATCTAGAACGCTCTGAGCTTTAAACAATGAGCCAACGGAAGGAAGGGCCGCCTGCCTCCGGTGAAAAGTCCAAGCTGCCTGCCGCTGTGCTGCTGTCAGAATGGACACGGTGCGTGCTCTCTTATTCTTGTTTCTAACAGCATTTCCTCCCAGTCATGTGTACTTTTGTGCATTGTGTGCGCTACATACAACGAATTCTTTAAATCTACGCAGAAACTAAAGCAGAAAAATCACGTGATAGGTTTTAAGTCAGTACCATGTAAACACCAGGATTTCTAGCTTAATATTCCTGTCCTCTCACTCACTGCAGAAAATAGCATAATTCTTGGTAGATCTACTTCTAGGAATTTTGAAAGAAGCTCAAAGTAAGTACCCTTTTAAAGCCACGAAGGCATCCGTAGTGAATATCTCCACACAGTAGCACAGTATCCTCCTATGTCAACATGACCTTAAAAGACAGCTTTGAGATGGAAATACAGTTACTGCCAGGTGGGCCTTCCCAAGATCTCTTAGGTGTTAGAATACCTTGTATGAAGTGTAGGGTAGAGGGTCAGAAGAGAGGGAGATGACCTCACTCTTAATCCATCCCACTCAGGAGAGCATCCTGCATGATTCCGACGTCCATAAAGCAACCCCAAGAAATGGTGAAAAATAATTTACTATAATAATTTGTACTTTTGTGCATGACCTGCTACTTGCTGCTTTTACTTCTCTATTCATAAATGAAATCACTTAATATAAAAGGAAATTGTATGGATAAAGCCAATGCAAATAACTAGGGAAAAATGCACTAACTAAATCCAAGGTGATATTCTTTGCCTCTGCTTATAAACATAAGCAGAGGCAAAGAATATCATTGTTAATTTTTTCATAATTCAGGCTTTTCAGTTTAAAATTACTTTCAAACATTTTTGTAGGTTCCTTTTTTTAGCTGAGACTCAATAAAAGTATAAAAAAGGTTGTTCTTAAATATATTTAAGTGTATATTCAAAACGTATACATAGTTCTATCATAACTGGCATACCGACATTAGAAACAGGGTTCATAACAACGACATAATATAAAAATAAAGGCTTTCAGTGAATTTATAGATAGATCTTACTATCTTACTAAATATAGTGTTAAACTCTTTTCAACATTATATTCTTGCATCTGGTAAAACTAGACAGTTACGAGATCTCAGTAAAGTTATACATCTTAGACATACAAACACAGCCTCAGGCACACTGATCCTAATTGTAACACTTTTAAAAACAAACTGAGGAACAAAGGCTACCTAGAGTCAAGGTCACGGATACCAATAGTTTTTCAAAACCCAAAGGAAAAAGTGCTATGAGTAAATTTAGAGATGAACATCAACAAAAAATAAACGTTTCAATTCGCTTAACATTTTTTTGATAAGTATGTGAATTGAGTTTTTTCCAGTAAATACTAATCAACATCCAATGGATTTTAAAACTGATGGTTTTGTTAAGAAAAATGTTCTACTCAACTTAATGCAGAGCTCTTCCAAAACCACTCTGTAATGAAAACGTCCATGTGACCATCTATAACTTCCACTAGTCAGTATCCAAGCTCCCAAGGCCTGTTAAACTCTTGGTATCTGACTATGTACTCAGCGCAGAGAACAAAGCCACCTGACAGCTTATGAGACAGATGATTTCCAAGATTATTTTCCTTTTGGTTAACCTGAAAGGTTCAGCAAACCTTCCTACCTTGTCTCCCAGATTCCACCTCAGGCACAAGCTCGCACTTGCCCCGTCCACTCACCTGCCAGTCCCCGTTAAGCAAGCGCTCACCTATAGGACACGTGCCAGAACACAGCTTGCCTCCAAGCCAGGCTCACAGCCACGGACCTTGGTTGTGGCCTGTCAGGCTCAGCTGCCTGACTAATCCTCCGTGTTACCCTCGATCTCAGATACTTATTTGCTTCATAATCTGAGATTTGGATTCCTGATTTCATGCATGTTTCAAAATTAAGGTTACTACTCACTCCCCAAACCTGTCGTCATGATTAGATTCTTGCCTTTATGTGATTACATCCTTTTTATCTCCTGTTTTAACTACCTGGACTTTTGAAGACCTTTTCCTGACCTCTTGATCTGACTTCATTCTCCTAAAACTGATCTACTGGAGTTTCTGACCCTCCCAACAATTTAACAGTCCATGTTAATACCTGGTTACCTAGGTTTCTGGTCTCTTTCCCCCGTGTCTTCTAGAATACTGAAAATACTCGATTTATTCTCAGGCCATTTATTGAGACATTTATCCCCAAAGAAACCAGCAAACCCTAAGAAAGCATTAGGATGAAAAGAAATACCTGCAACGTGTTGAAACAGAAATATATGTTGCTATGGATACAGAACTCTATTTATGACCTTAATTTTATTCTATGCAGTTCCAAAGCAAAGCAGCCAATAAGGAGGCAGAAACTTAACTTAAAAAATGTGATCAAAGAAATCAGAAAGTACATTATTTTTATTAGCAGGAAATTAAATAAAGTGGTTTTTGTTTGTCTTAATTGTCCGTTCAGTACGAGATGACTTGAATGTCGGTATATGCCATATACTAATTTCGTAAGTCAAAAGGAAAAAATTTTTCCCAGTTCTGTATGATTACGATTGAACGTAGGTAATAAAGTGGATGCTGTTAATTAAAATGTTATGCATAAGGCAAACCACTTGCATTTCAATTCTACATTTTAGAAAACCATTGTGTGCGTACTTGTGTGTGTACGTGCGTGTATTCTATATGCTTCAAAATTTTACAGGCAGTTTCACAGATTTATTTGGAATCCTTATAATAAATACATAGGTATTATCATTTCCATAAAAATGATTAAATGGGTGCTCTAAAAGATTGGGTTAAGGTATCTGTTTTAAGTTCACAAACCTTGCAAGCAGCAATCAGGACTGGCTCCCAGGCACCTAACTGTCCTCACCTGCTCCATTAGACACAGCTTAATTAACACTTCCTGCTCTCACAGAAATTCTGCACAGAGGCTTAGACTCAAGTGATTGAGGCACTTGAATGTTTAATTAAATGACCATTATTTATTTTATTTTACTTTTCAAACAGTTGCCTCCTGGATCAATAGAAATGATTCAACTAACATGTCAATGCTAAAGAAATCTAAAATAACGTTAGTGGGAAAAAGCATATGTTCGAGTCCTCCCCATGGAGCGATTTCCCAGGCATTGGTGAATTACCCATCTGAAATGATACTATTTTATTACAGTTCTCACTTCGGGTTTTATCGCATCATGAAATCACATTTCAACACGATAGTCAAGACTTATTAAGAAAGCCTTGCCTCAATCAGTCTTCTACTTATTTCCACTAATATTTCAGTTTTTCATGCAGTTTCTATTTCTCAGAGCATTCTTATAATCCTTATACTTAGATTTCATGTCTTCAACTCACTACAACACTGACTACTGTATCATGGGGCCTGTCTAATGCACTTTCTTTTTTTAATTTTTATTTTATATTGGAGTATAGCTGATTAACAATGCTGTGTTCGTTTCACGTGTAGAGCAGAGTGATTCAGTGATACCTATACACGTATCTATTCCTTTTCAAATTCTTTTCCCATTTGGGTTATTACGGAATACTGAGCTGAGTTCCCTGTGCTACACAGTAGGTCCTCGTTGGTTATCTGTTTTAAATATATTATAGCAGTGCGTACATGTCAATCCCAAACTCCCAATCTATCCCTCCCCCACCCCGGGCGCTTTTCCCCTGGTAACCATACTTTCGTTCTATAAGTCTGTGAGTGTTTCCGTTTTGTCAATAAGTTCAGTTGTATCATTCTTTTAGATTCCGCATGTAAGTGACATCATATGGTATTTGTCTTTCTCTGCCTGACTTACTTCACTTGGTGTGGTAATCTCCAGGTCCATCCACATTGCTGTAAATGGTAATGCACTTTCTATGCTGATGAAACTATGCCTGTGTTCTGTTTTTCACCTTGGCGTCACTCTTATTTGAAGCACCTATGACCACCACTACGGAGCACGGATAAGGTTTCCCTACGCAACCTTAAGTTATCCATCCCAATTATTACTCCAACCGACGAGTATCCCTGTCTTCTTAATTCTAAAATGTATATAACTTCGTTGCACCAGTGATAGAAATAGTTCACTGACCATTCTTATAAGAACATAGCATGATGTTACCACGAGATGTTTCTACAGGACGCAAGGTAAATGCATTCCACAACGTCAGCAACAAACTGCAAGTGTCTTCTGACCGTCTCCAAACTTCTCTGAAAAAGCGCATCATGAATTACCTAGTTAGGAATCTGCCCAAACCTTTTGTGAATCTGTTTTAATGGAACACCTCAGAAAACAAAGGTTAACTGAAAATAGAAAAAGAAAAATTAGGCCACTGTATTTTGGCAAAAGTGTTCTTATGAAAATTTTCACTCAAATGCTTCTTTAAAATTTTAAAATACACATAATCAAACAAACCAAATGGTATAGAACGGCTCTTAATGAAAACAGTACTTTACTGCTTTTGACTTCCCATCTCCAATCCCCTCCCCACCAGGAGGTAGACACATTTAACTCCTTCAGGTGTGTTTTTAACTCTTCCGAATCTTTATATCTTTCATTAATTACTACACTTATTCACCCTATTTACTTCCTGCTGTGAAAGAGAAAGACTTGGCTTCCTCAAGCCATCCACCATCACTCCCTCCCGTCTCTGAAACATGGTTGCTTTTTTTAGTTCCTTTATGGTTTACCTTTATAGCTTTTCTCCAGTTTCATTCAGATATAATTGACATATAACACTGTATAAGTTTAAAGTATACAATATAATGACTTGATATATGTATATATTGTGAAATGATTATCACAATAAGTTCAGTTAACACCATCACCTCCACAGTCACAATTATTATTCCTGTGATGAGAACTTGTAAGATCTACTCTCTTTGCAACTTTCGAATCTAGAATACAGTATTGTCAACTCTAGTCATGCTGTATATCACATCCCCAGAACTTACTTATCCTGTAACTAGAAGTTTGTAGCTTTTGACCATCTTCACCCAATTCCCCCATGTCTCGCCCTTTGGCAAACACCAATCTGTTCTCTGCTTCTATGACTTTGTTTTTTTAAGGTTCTACATATAAGTGAGATCATATGGTATTTGTCTTTTTCTGTCTGACTTAATTCACTTAGCATAATGCTCTCAAGGTCCATCCATGTTGTAGTAAATAATAGGATTTCCTTCTTTTTTATGACCAATAGTATTCCATTGTGTATCTATATATATTTTCTTCGTTCATTCATCCATTTATGGACACTTAGGCTTTTTCTTGTCCTGGCTATTGTAAACACTGCTGTAATGAACATGGTGTGCCAATATCTCTTCAGGATAGTGATTTCGTTTCCTTCAGATATATATCCAGAAGTGGAATTGCTGGATCATATTGTAGATCTATTTAAAATTTTTTGATGTGGAGAAAAGGAAACCATCGTGCACTGTTGGTGGGAATGTAAATTGGTGCAGCCACGATGAAAAACAGTTTGGAGGTTCCACCAAAAATTAAAAATACAACTTTGAATAAAATAATTAAACCTTCCTTTTCCAGCAATTATGGGTGGTGTCTTTTAATTCCCCACTTAATTTGATGAGTACCTTAGTACTACCTAATCTTCACCTAATCATGCTCATAACCTTGATTATCTGAGTTTTTACTTCTATTATCTGTATTTTTGTTAAGGTTGGTAACATTTATGTTGTATCTGTAACCATGAATAAATGTTCTATGCTTTATATAAAACTGATTTCAAAAGGTGAAATTTAATAGTCTAATTATTGTGCAAAACAACCAGATAATATATTACAAAACAACTACATTTTACTTCTGGTAGTTTTCCAGCCCTTTCCCCTCCATGCCCCAAGGTTTCTAATTCACTTTCTTTTTTTCCTTTTCCTTTTCTGCTTTTATTGCCTCCTAACACTAAGAATTCTCATGGATAGAATCTAGACTTTTCCTCCTGTCCCCCCCAATCTGTTCCGATCTGGGCTGGGTATTTTCTGGATTCTTTGTGCAGCCATTCTCTGGGCCTTCCCTTTTCTCTTCTCCTGTCTGGATCCAACGGTCCTTGAATCCTTTGCATTTCTTTTGTATTTGCTCCTTTAGTTTACTGAAGAACACCTCCAAGCAACTTCCAAAGAAACGCAGGAAATAAACTTTCCAAATCGTTGCATGTTTGCAATGGCTCTCCCCAATGTGACTGATTGTTCACTTACGTATAGAAATCTTCTGATTTGAAAAATCTTTGGTTTGAAAATTTTCCCTTTCATGCTTCTAATGAAGGCATTACTATATTTTACCATTTATTACTGGAAATACAATGCCAATCCACCTTGTTCCTGTGTAGAACCCTGCAAGGCTTTAGGATATCTCTTTTACTCCTGTTCTGAGGTTTAGTGGTGATGTGTGCGGAGGTAGGTTTTTTTCATTCATTATGTTGGTACTTATTAGCCTTTTCAATCTGAAGACTCACATCCTTCAGCCTTGTGAACTCGACCACTATGACTACACTGATCATTCCTCCACTCTTTTATTTCTTGAACGTCAGTTAACTATTGAGCATCCTGGCTTAATCAACTATGTCTCACCTTTTAAAAACACATTTTTATGCTCATATTTTTGTCTCTGCTTTTTGTTCCTGCTTGTGGGAGATTTCTCCAACATTAGTTTTGGCAAACATTTTAAATAACCTTTAATTTGCAGACCCGTTTTTATTCCTTTGATTGTTACATTTTCATAGCAGCCTGCTCTTCTTTTGTAAATATAATGCCGTTATTTGGTATTTCAGTCTTGCTCTCCTTAAATTTGCTTCTTGTTCCCTAAAGTACCTTTGCTTTCCCCGGAGTCACGTTTGTTTTGTCCTTCTCTTTCATGCCTCAAATGCCAGATGATCCAGGGTTGTCTGTTCCTACTCAGGATTGAGGAGGTAAAATGCAGAGTGGAAGCTCCGTGTGTGTCTGGAGCCCAAGTCTGTATTTTACAGGGCTCACTGCGCTTGAGGGTGAACAAGGGGAGAGGATGCTGTTATGGAACAGACCCCCAACATGTGCTAGAGCAGGCTTTGCCCCAAGCTGTCACTTCCCACACTAGCTTCCCTGCACTCTCCGCAGTTGCTCCATTTACTTCCCTCAGCCTGGGAATAAATGCTGTCCATCCCGGGATTGTGGTCGAGATAAGTCGCCTATTCTGTATGCTGACTTTCACCGAATCCTGTTTTTCACCTCACATGTCTTCTGCTACCCCTCCTTCGTGGCATCTCTCAGTCCTGGCCCTCTCCTGGGTTTTATGAGGAAGACAGGCTCTCTCGGAGGCTGTAATCGTCTTCACGTGTAGCTAGCAGCTGGCCATCTCAGCACTGCTTCCAGAAATGTGCCTAAGTCTCTTGTCTGCTGATGGCCATCCTCGTGCTTTCTTTGTTGTGGCAGATTTATACCTTTGTTATTCCATTATTGTCATTTTAAAGGGGCCTAGTGAGGGACAGGAAGTAAACTCATGTAGTCTGATTACTTGGGGCTTCTTTGGTATGTGTTAAACAAACATGATTCAAATCTATGAAAGTTGTTTTAATGCAGTTATGTAGGGAAGACTCTATTGTGTAAAAAAAGATGCATCTCTATTTCTGACCCACTTTCACTGTTTCCATTAAATTCTAGATGCTTCTGGTGTCCTGGGCCACATCTTTTTGACCCGGCTGACTGCAGCCCAGCTAAGGCAGGCAACTCGTACCCGATTCCACCTCAAGTGGGCTGTGGTACAGCTCAGTTTTCCACCTCGAGCTTTCTTCAAGGCCAGGGAAGGCCACTCAGTCCAAGTTCAGGTGAAGCTAGAAAAACAGGAGCAGGAAGGAAGCACAGGAGCAGGAAGTGCAGGAGCAGGAAGTGCAGGAGCAGGAAGTGCAGGAGCAGGAAGCTCAGAAGCAGGAAGGAAGCACAGGAGCAGGAAGTGCGGGAGCAGGAAGTGCAGGAGCAGGAAGGAAGCACAAGAGCAGGAAGTTCAGGAGCAGGAAGTGCAGGAGCAGGAAGCTCAGAAGCAGGAAGGAAGCACAGGAGCAGGAAGTGCAGGAGCAGGAAGCACAGGAGCAGGAAGCTCAGAAGCAGGAAGCACAGGAGCAGGAAGCTGAGAAGCAGGAAGGAAGCACAGGAGCAGGAAGTGCAGGAGCAGGAAGCTCAGAAGCAGGAAGTGCAGCAGCAGGAAGGTGAGAAGCAGGAAGGAAGCACAGGAGCAGGAAGTGCAGGAGCAGGAAGGTGAGAAGCAGGAAGGAAGTGCAGGAGCAGGAAGTGCAGGAGCAGGAAGGAAGCACAGGAGCAGGAAGTGCAGGAGCAGGAAGTGCAGGAGCAGGAAGTGCAGGAGCAGGAAGTGCAGGAGCAGGAAGTGCAGGGGCAGATGCCCTTTGGGAGCACCCTCAAACACAAGGAGCCAGAATTCCAGGGATAAATGCTCCAGACTCACATTCTTTGGCAGGACAATTCCGTGGTGTCTTCTGAAAGACCATCCAGGGTCCTCAGTGGGATGGAGACCCCCTTGCTCTTAGTAGTAATTGATCAATCGGCTTTTCCCTTCCCTGTTTCATTCTCCCCATTCCCTCACCTCAGAGTCCTGGAATTCCCTCCCCAATAAACTACCTGTATGCTGATTCGTGTATTGGGCTCTGTTTCCAGAATAACCCAAACCTCAACAATACCAAGCACAGTTAAGCTCCTAATGATGTGCTTGCTCTGTGATTGCACTACTTTATAATTTGAAATTCCGAAGGCTGTGGCAGGCTGCGTGTCTATTAAGGTGTCTGGTGACCCTTCATTCCAGTCAATTTCAAAGGCCATTAGTTTAAGAAGTAATATGGATCAAATTATTTTGTTACCAGATACAAATTAGCAAAAAGTTTTAACCAGTATTCATTCCTTGAATGCACTATTTTCGTCATTGTATCACAAATATTTTTACATCTTTAAGTGAATATTGTGATATGTTAAGAATCCTGCTTTTAGTGACATTTAACCCATTTAGTGAACTGCTAAGAAGCCACCTTGAATAAAGGAAAAGCTGTAGACGTACAAACAAAGTCACTACAGGCATGTTTGGGAGACATTCACCAATCAGGAGCTTTCGGTCCATCTGCAGATTAGAAAGTAGTTAAGAGAATATTGAGATGTTTGAGGATAGAATGAGCTGTGAAAGCAGAGGCAATGGGGAAGCTTCAGCTGAGCCAGGCCTCCATCCACCTGGGCCCGTCTGGGTTCTGGGCTTGCGTGCTGCAAAGATGGTAAATACATCAGCGAGAGGTGAAAATACAAACAAGCTCCTGAGGTTCTGTGTACAGGGGAGGGGGGCCGCACCCCAATCTGTAGATTGCAGGCAATCTGGGTGAGAAACAGAAGGCTCTTACCTAAAAAAAATTGAATGAACAATCCAGGGAGACCTAAGGCTTCTAGTGTGGATTCTACAAACCCAGAATAAAGCCCTCCTCAGTCTAGCATTTAAGGGACCTGGACACTAACACATCCTTCGGTCTAAATGTCACCCCTACCCAAGAACTCACTCTGATTTACCACTCAGGGAGAGACATATTAGGAGGTGGGGCAGGAAAGAAACTCTGTTTATACAACAGAACAGCTCTCCTGCCATCCCATCTGTGGCAGGTTGAATAATGGCCCCTCTACCCAAAGATGTCCATGTCATAACACTCAGAACCCATGACTGTGTCACCTCACATGGTAAAAGGGGCATCTTTGGGTAGAGATGTGACCAGGGACCTTGGCATATGCATGTGGGCCCAATGCCATCACGGGGTCCCTATAAGAGTGAGGGAGGAGGGTCAGAGCCAGAGGGGACAGCTGACCATGGAAGCACAAGAGGGAGCGTGATGTGGGGCAGGCCCGCGGAGAAAGGTGGTGGCTTCTAGAAGTGGAAGAGGCAAGGAAGCAGGCTCTTCCCTGGAGCCTCCAGAAGGGACCACCCCGGCCCACAGCTTGATTTTAGTTTTGTGAGACTAATTTAGTTTTGTGAGACCTTCAGAACTATAAGATAATAAATTTCTGTTGTTTTAAGCAACAAAGTTTGTAGTAATTTGTTACAACAGCAACAGGCAACTAATACAATATTCATCTTCTGTAAACATGAATAGAAAGCAAAAACCATCAAGCACAAAAGAAGAGCCAAGACAAATAAATATAAAAGAGAAATTAAAAGATAAACAGGAAAACAACCCTGGAGGAAAGCGATAATTCGGGGAACAGTGCCTAAAATTCTAATTCATAAACGTGGGAAGAGGAAATTTTATTACATCTATAAAATGAAAACAAGAGGCGCTGAAAATAAATAGGAAAAGTACAACAAGATTTTTTTAGACCTTGAAACTATCATTCTTGAGCATAAAGGGAAAGAAATCTGACTTCCCAAAGACACTGACTGAAAAGGCCAAATGAAAAATTTGAGAAAAAACTAAGAGTCAGGAAGACCTTCTGAGGGCTTTGATTTAGAGTTAACAACCTTGTGACCGTGGGGTGTAAAGGACGCACCCCTGAGGGTGAGGCTGTCGCCCCTCTGACCACAGGACAAGGGTGGGGACAGTGCTCAACGCCAGGTAACTGTCTTAACGCTTCTTATTCCAGCGATAAAATCTCCTGATGGTTCAACCTCCAGAGTTGCCTAATAAAGGAACAAAATGTAATAATTCCACACTCTTCATCTCAGATGAGAAAGTTTATGATTATGGTAAAAACAAAAAATAGAGATAGCAAGCCAAAGGCCCTCTGGAGCTAAAGCAATGCTATTTCATTATGACTGACGTGCTTTTTTCCCTTGTGTCATTTTTATGAGAACAGATGCAGCCAACTTCACACGTGAACTTCAGACGCGAAGCAGAAGAAAGGCTCTGTGTGTGTGCGTGTGTGTGCGCGCGCGCACTTGCACGTGTGTGTGCTTTCCCCTTGGCCATCAGACATAGCTTCAGACAACCGTCTCATTATCTTACCCCCTTAAAAGTTAATTTATTGTCTAGAAAAGAGCTAGAGACTACGTTCCCTTTGCCAGCTAACTACCCTTAATTATAACACCACACCCATTGGACGTGGATAGAAAGAACAAGCGATGTCTCTATGGTACCGCAGGACCCCATGACACAGATGCTACATTTGTCCTCAGAGTAGCAACACTCAGTGATAGGAAAGTAGGGTTTCTACACCCTGAATTCAGTTTATGTACCAGAGGAACACTCAGAAGGCCTCTAAGATACGACCAGATCAATCTCATGGTTGCTACCAGCAGACCACAAAGTTAAAGACACTCTCCCACCCTTTTGAAGATTTTAATATAAATTATGGAGAGGAAGACTAAAATATGTAGGAATATTGTTCTCACACCACGGAATCAGTAGCGTTAATTCACTCCTGAGTTGGTTGTGATGGCTTTCAGCAAAGACCTAAAAAAGGAACTTTTACAGATTATGTGCCTGCACCTTCATGGTCACGGCAGCCTCTGCACGGAGACACCACACAGAGATGGGACAGTTTTGTACTTACTAAAAAGGTTAAGGAAATAATAAAGGAGGAAAGTTACACTCTTTTCAGCTGGGAGAAAAGAACACATGAGCAGTGCCCAAGGCACATGCACTCTGGAGAGACAGCACTACCGCCCTGCCCGAGGACCCCGCCTGCGACGGCTGAGGTCTCCTGCCTTCTTCAGAGCTCACAAAGTCCCATTAGGTCTCTAACGCTCTGCTTACGTTTATGTTTCTTGTCTTTTCCCCCTAACGATTAAGTGTGTGCTATTCATTGTTTACATCTTCAGCAGCTAGCAATGGGTCAGAGACTAAGGAGAGCCTTGGCATATGTTGGATAAACATTCTATAATTATAGAATATAAATATTCTATAATTAAATTCTATAATATTACCCAAGTGGCAACCAATTCTCTGAAGTCAATACGATTTGGAGATTTAATAAAGAAATTGGCTGCATATTTTAGAAATCTGAAGGTTAAAAAATATGGGAACAAGCAAAGCCCAGACCTAGACCAATGCCTGCAAAATAGTTAAATTTACTGATTTGTGTTCATTCATTCACTGATTGGGCCGGGCCCTCTGGCAGGATCTTTGGATGCAAAGACATAAGGTGTAGTCCCTCCTCTGGAAGACACAAACATGGAAACAATAATGACGTTACGGTGATTATGGGCTAATCCTACACACGTATTTTTGTCATTGTAGATTAGAGATTTTGTGAGAACTCAGAGATGGGAATGACAATACACTGATGGTGCCATCCCCCAGAGAACAAACACACACAACCAAAACACGCTAACGGATTGGCGGCTTGCTGAGAGCCTGGCGACCGTCGCCTGGCTCACAGGGTTACCCCTGTGAGCTAACCCAACTCTGAAGCCACTGCCGGCTCCTCGGAGGGAGCCCAGCTCCGCTTTCCTGTGGCTGCCATTGCTCAGTGACTCTGCCTTTGTTGACACAGATGCTCACAAATGTTTGCCGAGGCCACGGTCTGCACCAAGAAGCTTTTCAGTAGAGGGTATACAGAAGTGAGGAAAGCACAGAAGGTCCATTTTCTCAGTCCGTTGGAGGAACAGACAAAAAAATTAATACATATGTAATATAAACTGGGAAAAGTGCTATGAAGTTCACAAACAAGGTGCTTGATAGAGGAAGCCCTATTTATGTATTTATTATCTATTTATTTATATTTAAGTATATGTGATTCACAGTATTGTGTGAGGTGTGCAGCAAAGTGATTCAGTTATATACATAGATATTTTTTCAGATTACTTTCCAATATGGGTTATTGCGAGATATTGAATACTGTTCCCTGTGTTATACAGTAAATTCTTGTTGCTCATCCATTTTATGTACAAACTACTGTTTGCATCTGTTAATCTCATACTCCAGATTTATCCCTCCTCCCCTACCCTTTCCCCTTTGGTGAAATCATAAGTTTTCTTTTCTATGTTTGTGAGTCTGTTCCTGTTTTGTATATAGATTCATTCGTATTATTTTTTGTACTCCACACATAAGTGATACCATATAATACTCATCTTTCTCTGACTTACTTCACTAAGTATGATAATCTCTAGGTTCATCCACGTTGCTGCAAATGGCAATATTGCATTCTTTTTCATGCTGAGTAGAATTCCATTGTATATATGTACCACGTTTTCTTTATTCATCTGTAGATGGGCATTTGGGTTTTTTCCATGTCTTGGCTATTGTAAATAATGCTATGAACATTGGGGTGCATGTATCATTTCAAATTAGAGTTTTCATCTTTCCCAGATATATGTCCAGGAGTGGGATTGCTGGGTCATATGGTAATTCTAATTTTAGTTTTTTAAGGAACCTCCATACTATTCTCCATAGCGGCTGTATCAATTTGCATTCCCACCAACAGTGCCAGAGGGTTCTCTTTTCTCCACACGCTCTCCAGCATTTGTTATTTGTAGACTTTTTGATGATGGCCCATTCTGACCAGTGTGAGGTGATACCTCATTGTAGTTTTTATTTGCATTTCTCTGATAATTAGCGATGCTAAGCACCTTTTCATGTGCCTCTTGGCCATCTTTATGTCTTCTCTGGAGAAATGCCTATTTAGGTCTTCTGGCCATTTTTTTATTGGGTTGTTTTTTGATATTGAGTTGTATGAGCTGTTGGTCTATTTTGCAAACTAAGCTCTTGATAGTCGCATCATTGGGAAATATTTTCTCCCAGTCTGTAGGTTATCTTTTCATTTTATTTATGGTTTCCTTTGCTGTGCAGAAGCTTGTAAGTTTGATTGGATCCCACTTATTTATTCTTGCTTTTATTTCTTTTGCCTTGGGAGACTGACCTAAGAAAATATTGCTATGATTTATGTCCGAGAATTTTTTGCCTATGTTCTCTTCTAGTTTTATGGTATCATGTCTTATATTTAGATATTAACACTTCAAGTTAACTTTTGTATATGGTGTAGGGAGTGTTCTAGTTTCACCGATTTACATGAAGCTATCCAGCTTTCCCAACACCACTTATTGAAGATACTATCTTTTCTCCATTGTATATTCTTGCCTCCTTTGTTGTAGATTAATTGACCATAGGTGCGCCAGTTTCTCTGGGCTCTGTATTCTGTTCCGTTGATCCATATGTCTGTTTTTGTGCCAATACCATGCTGTTTTGATTACTGTAACTTTGTAGTATTGTCTGAAGTCTGGGAGGGTTACATCTCCAGCTTTGTTCCTCTTCCTCAGGATTGCTTTGGCAATTCTGGGTCTTTTGTGGTTCCATATAAATTTTAGGATTATCTGTTCTAGTTCTGTGAAGAATGTCATGGGTAATTTGATAGGGGTCACATTAAACCTATAGATCGCTTTGGGTAGTATGGCCATTTTAATAATATTAATTCTTCTAATCCGAGAGCATGGGATGGCTTTTCATTCTTTGAATCATCTTCAATTTGCTTTATCAATGTTTTATAGTTCTCAGCGTATAGGTCTTTCACTTCCTTGGTTAAGATTATTCCGAGGTTATTTCTTTTGGATGCGTTTTAAACAGGGTCGTTTTACTTTCTCTTTCTGATATTTCATTATTAGTGGAAAGAAATGCAACTGCTTTCTGTATATTAATCTTGTATCCTGCTACCTTGCTGAATTCGTTTATTATTTCTAGCCGTTTCTGTGTGGAGTCCTTAGGGTTTTCTATATACAGTATCATGTCATCTGCATATAATGACAATTTTACCTCTTCCCTTCCAGTTTGGATACCTTTTATTTCTTTTTCTTGTCTGATTGCTGTGGCTAGGACTTTCAATGCCAAGTTGAAAAGAAGTGGTGAGAGTGGGCATCCTTGTCTTGTTCCAGAATTTAGCAGGAAGGCTTTCAGACTTTCACTGTTGAGTTTTATGCTGGCTGTAGGTTTGTCATAAGTGGCTTTTATTATGTTGAGATATGTTCCCTCTATACCCATTTTGGTAGAGTTTTTATCATGAATGGATGTTAAATTTTATCAAATGTTTTTTCTGCATCTATTGAGATGATCGTGTGGTTTTCGTCTTTTCTTTGATTGATGTGGTTTATCACTTTGGTTGATGTGCATATGTTGAATCATCCTTGTGACCCTGGAAGGAATCCAACTTGATCATGGTGTTCGATCCTTTTTATGTATTGTTAGATTTGGTTTGCTAATATTTTGTTGAGGATTTTTGTGTCTATATTCATTAAAGATATTAGCCTGTAATTTTATTTTTTTGGTAGTATCTTTGTCTGGTTTTGGTATCAGGGTGACAGTAGCTTCATGGAATGACTTTGGGAGTGTTCCCTCCTCTTCAATCTTTTGGGAGAGACTGAGAAGGAAAGGTATAAGTTCTTCTTTGTATGTCCGGTAGAATTTCCCAGTGAAGTCATCCAGGCCTGGACTTCTGTTTGCAGGGAGCTTTTAAAATTACAGATTCTATTTCACTTCTAGTGATCGGTCTGTTCAATTTGTCTGTTTCTTCTTGACTCAGTTTGGCAGGCTGTATTTTTTGTATTTCTGTAGTATCAATGATTATTTCTCCTCTTTTATTTCTTATTTTGTTTATTTGGGTCCTCTCTGTTTTCTTTTCCTTGGTGATCCTGGCTCGAGGTTTGTTGATTTTGTTTATCCTCTCAAAAAATCAGCTCTTGGTTTTATTGATCCTTTCTATTTTTTTTTTTAATCTCTATTTTATTTATTTCCTCTCTGATCTTTATTATTTCCTTCCTTCTGCTGACTTTGGGTTTTGTTTGTTCTTCTTTTTCTAATTCTTTTAGGTGATAGGTTAGGTTGTTTATTTGAGATTTTTCTAGTTTCTTGAGGAAGGCCTGCATCGCTGAAAGGAAGCCCTTTTTAGGGAAGGCCCATTTGAGGAGTTAACAATTAGGCTAAGACTTAAAGAATGAGAAGAAGCTGCTCATACCAAGGGCCAGAGCAAAAGCTTTCCAGTCCCAATAAATAGCATGGGCCAAAGTATGAAGGTTAGAAAGAG